>NC_134574.1:2952500-3260000 GCF_050947875.1 Dermacentor variabilis | reverse complement strand
CCACAGTAGCTCTATCGCGTTGCCGTGCAATTCTCCCAGTGGAAGCCAACAAACAAATTTTTTCTGCATTGTTCGCTTCCCATACTAATTACTGTAGTGTCGTATGGCTGACCACTACACAAAGGAATATTACGAGGATTTGTTTATTACAAAAGAAAGTTGTTCGCAATATCACAAATATCGATTATTTAGCTTCCACAGAATATTATTTTAGGTTGTACAACATTATGAAAATACAATATATCTATGAATTTCGTGTTTTGCGTTCATTGTATGTGTCTTCACCCACTTTTAAAAACTTTATTAGTACAATAGCCCTGCTTCAGCAAAATACCAATGTTCGTACACGCTCTCTTGACTTTTGGATAATTCCGCGTTTGCGCACTTTCTACAAACTGCAGTCTTTGAAATATAATCTTCCGTTAATCCTAAATAAATACAAAGATACAGTAAAGCCCACACTAGCATTACTTCAACAGCTCTTACGCAAAAAAAAAAAATATCATACCTACCACTATTTTCGTGAAGCTACGTACATTCATAATTCTTCTTTTTTTTCTTTAACAGAAGCTAAATACTCCTGTGTCTGCTTGTATTTAACATTGTAGTGTTTTTGGAATGTCATATTGACACCTGTACTTATCTTTATCTAGCGACCACGTTTCGCTGCCTAACAAATGTTATCACACAGCGCAGGACGCGCCTGCATGTAAAGGAAGTTTCTGGAATGTTATCGATGGTTCTGTCCACTGACTTTCATCGCAACTTGCGTAATCTGATTGCATGTATGCGCGACGCGAATAGGGTAGAACTTTGTGGAAGACACACGGGTCCCAGCGGTTATCTGGAACATTCGATGACTGATCTGTAAAAGCCGACGCGCTTGACCCGCTGATCAGATTTTCGACGATCGCCGACCGTGTTCGCCGCTATCGTTGTGCTATAAGTGTAGCCTCTTTTTGTGGGCGCAGGTTCGCCCAATAAAAGCTAGTTTTGTCTGTTCTTGTGGGCACAGGTTCGCCCAATAAAAGTTAGTTTTGTCTTTCACAGTATTGCTACTGTGTTCTTCAACTCACCACCACGTGACATCTGGTGGAGGTGCTTTTCGTTCATGTACCGGACGCCCCCAAAAAGCCGTGATCAAAGCCCGGACCGCAAACAGAACACCAACGTCGCCAAGAACCAGAGAGGTACCGCAGGCTCCAAGGACTGCCCCCGGAGCACGGACTTTTGCCTGAGACGACCAAGAAGATCGCCACCAAGTCCACCCCAATGGCAGCCCCGGCGTCCCCCATCGTGCAGCAGCAGCCCAGGGAGCCTCCGCCGTTCCGTGGTTCAACGTTCGAGGACCCGGAAAGCTGGCTTGAGACATACGAGAGAGTCGCTGCTTTCCACAACTGGAACAGTGACGACAAACTGTGACATGTCTTCTTCGCATTGGAAGACGCTGCCAGGACGTGGTTCGAAAACCGAGAAGCCACCTTAACAACCTGGGAGCAGTTCCGAAGCGGCTTCTTGGAGCCATTCGCAAGCGTCGTACGTCGAGAACGAGCTCAAGCGCTGTTAGAAACCCGGGTGCAGCTACCTAATGAAACAACCGCGATCTTTACAAAAGAACTAAGCCGCCTATTCCGCCACGCCGACCCGGAAATCTCCGAGGAGAAGAAAGTCCGTCTACTGATGCGTGGTGTAAAGGAGGAACTTTTCGCCGGAATGGTACGAAGCCCACCGAAGACCGTCGACGAGTTTCTTCACGAGGCCACTAGCATCGAGAAGACACTGGAAAGGCGGAACCGGGAATTCAACCGCCGCACGAACTCGACAAACTACGCCGGAGTTGCGTCACTGGCCACCGACGACCTGCGCGAGACTATCCGAGTGGTCGTGCGGGAGGAACTACAGAAGCTGTTGCCTTCATCGCAGCCTCAAGTGGCTTCGATTGCCGACGCCGTACGTGAGGAGCTCCAGCAACAACTCGGAGTACGCCCTGAATCGCCACAGTCTCAGCCGCAAGCAATGACTTACGCCGCTGTAGCCCGCCGTCACGTTCCCCTTTCGCGCCCACGGCAGGGCCCAATGACGACACAGTTCCGTCGTCCACCACCAGCCCCGCCGCCAGCAGGCCAAGCCGTCACCTCAAGCGGCGTTCGAAGGAAGACTGACGTTTGGCGCGCCCCTGACCACCGCCCGCTTTGATAGCATTGCGGAGAAGCCGGGCACATCTACCGCCGATGCCCATACCGGGAGATGGGACTCCGAGGGTTCGCCGTTAACGCGCCACGACCACAGATTGGCGAACGACCTTGCGATATCGCCGACTACCTGGCCACCACTCAGTGGAGCCCTCTACGACCGTCCCGTTCGCCGTCACCAGGCCGCTACCTGTCGCCGCAGCACCGACCATACACCGGCCCAGCCCGGGGCCGCTCTGCGAGCCCATATCCGGAAAACTAAAAGCAGCAACCGATGGAGGTGCGGTTGCTGTTCGCCGAACTGATGAAGATCCTGCGCCGCCGACGAAGACGACGAAGAGACCATCTCGACGACATAATGACACGCCGCCGTCCCGACGAAGTCACGAAGCCAAGACTGCACCGACGAAAGACGACTTGACCACGCGACGTTCCAGCTTCAGTTCAGCACGACGCAGTCGTGATCCGACGCCAAGACCTAACTGCAACGCCAGACAAAGAACCACCGACCTCGACCTGCTTCTCGACGGCCACGCAGTTACCGCCTTAGTGGACACAGGGGCTGATTACTCCGTCATGAGTGGACACATCGCCGCCCAGTTGAAGAAAGTTAAGACCGCATGGCAAGGCCCACAAATTCGGACCGCTGGAGCACACCTCATAACGCCGACTGGAACCTGCACGGCAAGAATAACCATTCATAGCCGGACTTACCCTGCCACCTTCGTTATCCTCCAACAGTGTTCACGAGACGTCATTCTCGGTATGGACTTCCTGAACCAACACGGCGCAATCATCGACCTCAAGTCGAAGTCAATAACGCTATCGGAAGATAAATAGATACCGCCAGAGAGCCCTCGTAGTCACCACGCCTTGAGTGTGCTCGAAAATCAAGTGAGCATCCCGCCTCGCATTGTTATCTCGGTCGGCACCGAAACTCCTGCTGACGTAGAAGGCGTCATCGAAGGCGACCAACGTCTACTGCTAGACCGTGAAATTTGCGTCGCAAGAGGGTTCGCTCGACTGCATGGAGGGAGAACTGAAGTGTTGCTGACAAACTTCAGCCAGGAGTTCAAGCACATCAACAAGGGCACGACGATCGCGTACATCGAGGAAATTCTGGAAACGAGTAGTGCGTTTGTCCTCTCGGATTCTGCCGCATCTATGCCGACGACCATGGTTCCCGAACCAGACTACGACATTAATCCAAATCTCCCTATGATTAAGCAACAGTAGCTCAGAAGTCTGCTCCGACGATACAAAGGCTGCTTTTCGACGTCATCGAGGATTCGACAAACACCAGTCGCCAAGCATCGCATAATCACCGAGGAGTGCGCTCGACCACTCCGCCAGAGTCCTTACCGAGTTTCGCCACGAGAACGTGAAGCTACAAGAGAACAAGTCGACGAAATGCTGCGCGATGACGTCATCCAGCCGTCGAAAAGCCCGTGGGCATCCCCTGTTGTCCTGGTAAAGAAAAAGGACGGAACCCTACGTTTCTGCCTCGATTATCGTCGTCTGAACAAGATCACGAAGAAGGACGTATACCCCCTCCCACGGATAGACGACGCATTGAATCGGCTCTGCAAAGGTAAATACTTCTCGTCGATGGACCTCAAGTCTGGCTATTGGCCAATAGAAATCGACGAAAGAGATCGCGAAAAGACCGCCTTCATCACCCCAGACCGCCTCTACGAGTTCAAGGTTATGCCGTTTGGACTGTGCTCGGTGCCTGCAATGTTCCAGCGCGTGGTGGACACGGTTTTAGCAGGATCGAAGTGGCAGACCTGTCTGGTTAACTTGGATGACGTCGTTGTTTTCGCCGGAAATTTCGACGATCACCTTAGGTGGCTTGCAACAGTACTCGAGGCCATCAAGTCGTCAGGGCTCACTCTGAATCCAGAAAAGTGTCGCTTCGCTTACTATGAGCTTCTGCTCCTAGGCCACGTCATCAGCAAGTCTGGAGTCCGCCCCAACCCGCAGAAGACCGCTGCCATAGCAAAGTTCCCACAGCCCATCGGCAAGAAGGCAGTGCGTAGATTTCTTGGCATGTGTGCCTACTACAGGCGATTTGTCAAGGACTTTTCACGCATCGCTGAGCCGCTGACATAGCTAACTAGATGTGACGTCGAGTTCAAGTGGGAAACGCCGCAGGCCGACGCATTTTAAGAACTCAAAAGACGCATGCAGTCGCCGCCTGTACTTGCGCACTTCGACGAGCACGCCGATTCCGAAATCCACACTGACGCCAGTAGTCTAGGCCTCGGTGCCGTCCTAGTCCAGAGAAAAGATGGACATGAACACGTGATAGCTTACGCTAGCCGGTCGTTGTCAAAAGCGGAAGGCAATTATTCTACAACCGAAAAGGAATGCCTCGCCATCGGTTGGGCTACAGCGAAATTTCGCCCTTACCTATATGGCAGGCCATTCAAAGTCGTCAGCGACCATCACGCTTTGTGTTGGCTAGCGAATTTAAAGGATCCCTCAGGACGGCTGGCACGGTGGAGCCTCAGACTACAAGAATACATCACTGTAACATACAAGTCCGGACGAAAACACTCAGATGGTGATTGCCTATCACGCGCCACCATTGACCCGCCGCCGCAAGATGACGAGGATGACGACGCCTTCCATGGAATAATAAGCACGGAAGGTTTCGCCGAACAACAACGAAGGGACCCGGAGCTAAAAGCCTTAGTCAAGTATTTGGAAGGGCACACCGACGTTGTCCCTAGGGCATTTAAGCGTGGATTGTCTTCGCTCACGCTTCAAAACAACCTACTTATGAAGAAGAACTTCTCATCAGTCCGCGCCAACTACCTTCTTGTTGTTCCGTCGGCGCAGCGTCCAGAAGTACTGCACGCCCTACATGACGATCCGACCGCTGGGCACCTCGGTTTCTCCCGGACGCTATCGAGGATACAAGAAAGGTATTACTGGCCGCACCTAACCGCCGATGTCGCCCGTTATGTCAGGAGATGCCGAGGCTGTCAGCGACGCAAGACACCACCGACAAGGCCAGCGGGATTACTGCAGCCAATCAAGCCTTCTTACCGACCTTTTCAGCAGATCGGGATGGACTTGTTGGGACCGTTTCCGACATCAACTTCCGGAAATAAGTGGATCGTCGTGGCGACGGACTATCTCATCCGCTTCGCTGAAACTAAAGCTCTACCGAAAGGCAGCGCAGCCGAAGTGGCGAAATTTTTCGTCGAGAACACATGGTGCTCCAGAAGTTCTCATCACCGACAGATGAACGGCTTTTACAGCAGAGGTCACGCAAGCCATTCTGCAATACAGCCAGACAAGTCACAGGAGGACAGCTGCATACCATCCGCAGACGAATGGTCTCACGGAGCGCCTGAACAAGACCCTCGCCGACATGCTAGCAATGTACGTCGACGTCGACCACAAGACGTGCGATGCGGTCCTGCCGTACGTAACATTCGCTTACAACACGGCGGTGCATGAAACAACACAGATCACGCCATTTAAGCTGGTTTGCGGCAGGAACCCGACGACGACGCTCGACGCCATGCTGCCGCACGTCACTGACGAGGAAAATCTTGACGTCCCTACCTATCTTCAGCGCGCCGAAGAAGCCCGACAGCTCGCCCGCCTGCGGATCAAGAACCAGCAGAAGACCGACAGCCGACACTACAACCTCCGACGACGCTTCGTCGAGTACCAGCCCGGCGACCCTGTTTGGGTATGGATCCCGATACGCCGACGAGGACTCAGTGAGAAACTACTCCGACGCTATGTCGGACCCTACAAGGTCATCCGACGTATTGGTGCTCTGGACTATGAGGTCGTGCCAGACGGCATTTCGAATTCACAGCGGCGCCGCGCACGATCTGAAGTGGTCCACGTGGTGCGCCTTAAACCGTTTTACGGACGCTGACGAAGTTCGTTATTTTTGTTGTTTTCTTTGCTACGAGTGCTTTTGTTTATTACTTTCGTTTGTTTGCAGCATCGGGTCAATGCTTTTTAAGAGGGGGTAATGAGACCTGTACTCAACTTTATCTAGCGACCACGTTTCGCTGCCGAACAAACGTTATCGCACAGCGCAGGACGCGCCTGCATGTAAAGGAAGTTTCTGGAATGTTATCGATGGTTCCGTCCACTGACTTTCACCGCAACTTGTGTAATCTGATTGCATGTATACGCGACGCGAATAGTGTAGAACTTTGTGGAAGACACTCGGGTCCCAGCGGTTAATCTGGAACATTCGATGACTGATGTATAAAAGCCGACGCGCTTGACCCGCTGATCAGATTTTCTACGATCGCCGACCGTGTTCGCCGCTGTCGTTGTGCTATAAGTGTAGCCTGTTTTTGGGGGCACAGGTTCGCCCAATAAAACTTCCTTTTGTCTTTCACAGTATTGCTACTGTGTTCTTCAACGTCACCACCACGTGACAATATCTTTTCCTGATGTATTATATGTGTTTCTGTGTATGCACATGTGAATTCATATATATACATGTATGTGTACGAATGTATATATATATATATATATATATATATATATATATATATATATATATATATATATATATATATATATATATCTGCTTCGGTATATAACGCATTATATCAGTTATTAGGTATTCCTATCCTGATGAACTGTTATTTTCTGTACGTTCTTGTTTAACGGTTCGACATTCACGTCGAGGTCAAGCCCTGCCTTGAATATGTTGTCCGGGCCTCTGTCAAGCTGCAGACCGTAGCTTTTAGGCCTGTCGACCACAATACTTGCTTTGGAAAATGAAGAATTTGAATTTGAATTCTGCGAGACAAAATTTAATTTTTTTTTTTATTCTGAGCCGAATGACAGAAAAATACGCGTTTACTTATTTTCTTTAATATATGATAATTGCTGTTGCCCACTTATTTTGAAATTGCTCCTTTTCGGCGGTAACCGATCGACGAACTCCGCTTCCAGAAAAGACCGCTTCTAAAGAAGAAATCGCTCGCTGTCGGATGTCTGTGGGAAAACTCTTTTTCGGGAGAAGCCTTTATACTCATAAAATTTTCCAGTTCCGGTGGCACAGGTGTACCCTGTAATAAATCCTTAACTCAGCTTTGACACTGCGTTTATCTTCTCAGTCACTACACCATGACACCTGGTGAAGGTGCTTTTAGTTGTGAGGGTACCGGGCGGACGCCAGGTGGCGCAGAGTCACAGGCGCGAGACTGTAGGCAACGGTGTGTGGCGGGGAAGGAGAAAATGGAAGGCGTGTGTGCGCGGTGAGCATGCTGGGAGCGCGCGACAACAAATTGAGTGAGTGAAGTAATCAGCGGAGCAAGGCCGCCTGCGGTGCTGCGGGGTGGAACGCAGACTGGTTAGGCATGGTTAGGCTTGACGACACAACCAGCATGGCTAGGTCCGCCAGGACAACCGGCGCGGGGCCAACGCTCACCATCAAAGGTGCGCCCGTCCCACTTCGAAAATTCAGTGGCTACCAGGTTGGACACTTGCCACAAGACTTTCTGGACAATTGCTCAGAGTGCTGCGATATTGCGGCGATCCCCCCTGACCGCCGTTTGCAGTTGCTTCCAGCAGCGTTGGAGGGGTCAGCAAAAGAATGGTGGTGCTTTTCAGGTTCACACGCCGACTGGCAGTCCTTCGCGCCCGAATTTGCGACGGAGTTTACCACCGTTGACTACAAGTTTAAACTAAAAGCAGAGCTAGGTCAGCGCACGCAGCATCCGGTATTTCCGGCATCAATCGGTTCATTAACGGCATTGCCGAATACTATGACCTATAGACCATAATACGCTAGCCTCGCACCCAGACTAACCAAATGCATACTCTCGCACCCGGATTGCCCGGTCGAGCAGCGCCATTTTGTACTGGGCTGCCAAAGTGTGTTTGCTGGCCATCAGTAGACATGGCAAGCGCCAGCTCTAGGACTCCTAAGTGCGGAAATGTGGCCTTTCACGCGGGTCCAAAGTACAAGAAGTCATCTGGGCATCATTGCGTCGTGTTTGGATGCCAAAATAACCAGCGGAGAAGGAGCAGGTTGCTTAGCGCTGTTTGCGAAGAGCACAATACAAGTAGGGAATCGTGCCGGTGTGGTGTTTTCAGCCTGCACCGATTTCCATCCGCACCGAAGAATGACAAGCTGTGCCACCGGTGGATAGCTGCAATGAATAGGAAGAACTACCAACCCAGGGAAGATGCACGAGTGAGTATTCGATCTGTGTATATTTTGGTGCCACGTTCAACTTTGCGCCCTACGAGCCTAATATGTGTAACACGCAGGTTTGCTCTGAGCACTTTCCAGACAACAAGCCTACAGAGCAGAATCCCTCGCCGGTGCTTCGCCTTGGTTATAAGAAAAAGGCAAGCATTCTTGTGTTTTCATTCAGGCAGAGCTCCCGACGGTTAAGCGGAACAGTTGAGTTTGCGGTTAGCGATACTTGCAGCTGGTGCACGGCATGACCATTAGGCGTGAACGACAAGTTGTAGGCAATAGTATGTTGCCCTGCTGGTGAGCGTTATTGCTGATGAAAGTAAACCGAAGTCTGTTCGTCACGTAACATGCGTCCACAAAAACGTAAGCGACGACTGCTCGTCGCCGAAGGTGTTCTTGCAGCGCGCCTGTCTTTACGAGCTGGTGTTGTAGGTGTCATTCGTGACAAATTCATTTGAGCCTCCTGAGCTCTAAACTGCGTGCGGGCTCTTATGCGGGGCAAAGCGCAAAATTTTTCCGTTTATATGGCGAGGAAAATAAGGTGGTTAATTATTGTTGTATGTTGCAACCAAACTTTGCTTGTTCTCACCAGTATTTTTTTACTGTTTTCTAAAGGAGCGCGAACAATCCGATATGGCCTCGCACAAGCGAAACAGGTCTGAAACCAGGTAGCTGCAGTTGGTAAGGCTAATTTCTTGGAATGCAGGTGCGTTTGTTGTCTTGTGCCAAAGGGGTCTCTGATAATGCAGCTTTAAGTAGGGATGGTAATTTTATGTGCCCTGTCATGGTTTGTGCAACTGTACAACACCTGCAACTGTCATGCTGGCCCTGTTATACGGGCTTTGACTACACATGTAGTTGAAGATTATGACTACTGTAGTTCCTCATTTTCCAATGAGTGCAGGTTTAGCATCATATGCTACTTGTTCGAGTGCTGTAGGCTTGTGTTCTGAATGTTGTACTCTTAAGTGGTTGCACGATACAATTGGCCTGGTGTATTTTCTATTTCATTTTGAGAGGACTTTATATCTTCGCAACAGTGATGGCATGGGAAAGAACTACAGCCCTTCTTACTATAACATCTATTTTGTTTTCAATATGCAGGTGGTGAAGGGCAGGCGTCTGCTAATCAGGCAGGCTGTAAGCCCAGTCAAACGACCTCGCCAGTTGGTTGCCAAACGCGGCCAACCCAGTAGTCACCATGACAAACAAGACCAAACTGAAAGTGCAGAGGGCAATGTTCTGCATGCTTTAATAATATATGGAACAAACACAGTGCTGTAAATTCCTTCACAGGTTACGTGCCAAAAAGCTCACACGTGTTCTAGCATATAGCGCGCGGTTTGTACAAACGTAACAGCGTACTTACCCGATGTATTCGCTTCTGCAGTCTGCAGAGCACTCGGTGTGGCTATTGCAGACTTGCATAAGGTCTTGAAGTTTGACAGAATCCAGATAGCGAAAATGACAGGTTAAAAAAAACGCGAGACACGCCTTCCGCCCAGCTAAAAGCCCAAGTTTCGCTTTCGCGCCGCGTCGCATCTCCCCGCGTGGCAGCCCAGGCCTGCTACTTCGCGGCGCTTGGCATAGATGGCGCGACCGGCGCTCATCAATATGGCGGCGCGCTTTGAATTTACGGTGTTCTGGTGTATAGCGGAGCCTGTTTCAGATGCCGAAAAGGCTGAACGCGTGCGAAGACAAATGCATCCGACACTCTTAGGGCTTTACAGCCAGCATGAGCTTCGCAAACCTGCAAAATTGTAGAAGGCGGCCGGCGCTATCATGGAACGCGCTTGGCATTAGCTGCGCTACGCGCCAGCGCCACCACCGCGTATTCCACAAGCAGCAGCTGACTTGGCCTTCGTCTATTCATCTCCGCACAACACTGCATCGCCCAACCAAACCCTTCCGGCCCAGCAACGAGAGTGGCAGCTGCAGCCTGCGGCAGCTTCGGCTTCTGAGTGTCCGCGGTGAACGACGCTCCACGCTGGATCCTCGGAGTGGAGTTCAGGAGGAGTTCAGCACAGGAGTTCCTCACCTGGAACTCCTGTGCTGTTCGCTCGCGCGCTGAACACACGGAGCAACTACACTTCGGTACCGCAACAACTCAGGAGAGCGCCTCAGAACTTCGGGTTTCAAGCGACGCAGGGTATCCGCGATTCTAGCCGCCAAACCGCCCTATCACGTGTCGGCGGTGTGGCGGTTTTGGCCACATTGCACGTCAATGCGCTACTGCTAGACCACGCAGCTAACTCTGCTATTTTCACTGCAATTCCCCGTCACACATACATGCAGACTGCCCGGGAAACGAACGAGCGTAGCCACTTTTCCGGCCGATGTCTACACGACGTCCCTGCAAGTGCTCGCAACAGGTGGAAATAAAGAACCACTGCTTAGACTGTTGATTGGTAACAGTGTCCTTTATACAATCATGGACACTAGGGCAAGCGTGAGCTTAATAGGTAGCCGTGCCAACGCAGCGGCCCAGTGCGCGGGAGCCACCTTCAGGGAAGTAGCACGAACCCTGAGATTTGCATTAGTAAGATCTTGATGAGGGCTAGTTGGTTCATACTTCGAACTGAGGTGAAACAGCGTGAAAAATACGAGGACACAATGAAACAAATACCACAGACAAGCGCTGTCTGAGACTTGCTCAGGGCTGGTGTCTGCGACATAGAGGCCATTCCGCTATTCGCGTTTAAATAATATTAACTTGCACGATGCGCTCGCTTGGATCACAAAAAGGGGAGCACCTCACTAGGCACTTATCGGCAGTGTGCTTCGGAAGTTTCTGCAGCCCATTTTCTAAATCTTGCATGCCTAAAAACTCCTTTGATTTATCCGCGATAGATGTATTTTGCTGATTGCGATGGGTAACCTGATATAGAACGATTTCTATACTCTTCAGGTCTCGTAGTTCGTAGGCGGCCGCGAACTCGGCTAGGCAATCTATACGGGACTTCCGACGACCTCGGACATTAGTTAAAAAGAGGAGGGGAAAAATAATGGTGGAACAGGTCTGTTCTCACACCCAAAAGGCGACGAGACACGGGGTATTTCCAAAAAGTGCTATGTCGAAAGCACAAGTAGTCGACAGTGGATAAGCTGCACTGTCATACACACATACGTATATATACCAGAAAAATCTCGCCCCCGAACGAATCGGAAGACTCCGCCACCGTTTTCTCTGCGACACACGCTATTGCGCTACTCGCGTTTAAAATAATAATAACTTGCACGATGCGCTCGTTTTGATCACAAAAAGGGGGGCATCTCAGTAGGCACACATCGGCAGCACGCTTCGGAAGTTTCTGCAGCACATTTCATAAATCTTGCATGCCTAAAAGCTTCTTTGATTAATCCGAAAATAAGTGCGTTTTGCTGATCGCAATCGGTAACACAATATAGAACGATTTATAAGCGGTTCTGGCCTCCTATTTTCGGACTCGCACGTGTGCAGGCGGCCCTGAACTCGGCTAGGCAAAGCGTACAGGCGTTCTGACGACATCGGACAACATTTAAAACGAGCAATGGGCAAAATGGTGGAAGTAATCGCTTCTCTCGCCCGAGAAAGGCCACGAGACACTAGGTGTTTTCATCTTTTGCTGCGTCAAAGGCCGGATAGTCGAGAGTGGATAAGCTGCACTTGCATATACACATACTGTGACGCCGCAGTAATCGCGACGTTTATTACGCGTCGAAGATACGGCGAACCGACCACGCCCCCAGCACGGATCACACTCAAGAGCAAGCCCCACAAGCGATGATAAAGAAGAACCCCAGGGGATGATGATCATGTACAGATGACAAAGAATAGCTTTTAAATGCCTCCACTATTGTCCGCTCGCGCGAGAGCGGCCATCCTGGCCGTAATTCCAAGGGGCGGCGAACGCCTCGTGAAAGGCTTCATACGGGAAACGTAGACAACCTCAGCAGCGTGCAGCGGCGGTCATTTGGAACAATAACTGGTGCCACGCGATAGTTAACATGAGAGGTCTGCTCGAAGATTTTGTAGGGGCGGATGAACCGAAGCCCAAACTTGTCACACGAACCAGGAGTATGAACTGGCGCCCAGAGTAGCACTTCCTTGCCAAGGCGGAAGCACACGACGCGATGAGAGGCGTCTTAATGCTGCTTGCGGTCCTGTTGCAGTGCTTCGGTGTTGATGCGAGCGAGCTGGCGACAACGCAGTATGCGGGACACATATTCTTCACAGGAGGATGGACATCGATCGACAGTTGGCGCGGAAAAAGAGACGTCAAGACAGGAAGAGGGCGAACGACCATAGACGAGGTAGAATGGCGAGTAACCGGTCGTGCGTTGAACGGCGAAATTATACGCAAAAGTTACGATTGGCAAAATTGCGTCCCAGTTTCTGTGATCTGGTTCGATGTACATGGCTAGCATGTCTGACAGCGTATGATGAAATTGCTCTGTTAGGCCGTTGGTTTGCGGATGGCAACTGGAGGTAGTCTTGTGGGTGGTTCCGGAGGCTCTGAGTATTTTGTCTACTAGTTGCGAGAGGAATGCTTTCTCACGGTCGCTCAGGAGGACGCGAGGAGCACCGTGACGCAGTATTAAAGGGACCCTGAAACGCTTTTGACGATTTTCTACAAACGTATTGAGTCGTTAGAGTAGGTCCTTCTGATCATTAATTGACACATCTAAGTGCTCCGCGTAAAGCGTGTAATTTATTACAAGATTTTAAATATGCACATCGCTGCCGATCGCAGCGCACTGCTCGGCGGAATTTTAAGCCGCCCCTACCCATATGACCGAAATCACCCATACGACGTCAGTGGGGCGAGCTATCCGATTGGCTGACAAGAGCGCGTGATCGATAAATTTTCCAACTTTATGGTAAACAAATGATCTTCGTAATAGTTGGAATGTTAGTTAATTTGTTTTTATGAAAAGAAAGTAACATAAAGAGAATGCACAAGAATAATTTTTCAGTACACTTAAGCACTTCCGGCACACAGCATGTGTCGTCTGCTTGTGTTACAACGTACTCCATCTTGAAGAGAGCTCCGCGGTCAGAGTCGGTCTCAGTCTTTTCGCGAGCACTATGATTCGACTTTGTTGCCTTGTGGACTGCAAACGTAGCGATTGGCAATATGTCAAGCTGCGACATCGTGTCCCTCTGCAAGGCAGCGTACGAGCGAACTAGCTGCTGCGCATCGGACTGCCGCTATCCGATCGGCGCCAGGATTTGCGCGTTTGTGGCCGTCACTTTACACCGGAAGATTACTAACGCAATAGCGTTTCCCGAGTCCGTTATTAGGGAAAACGCAAGCGCAAGGGGACAGAGTCTGGCCGCTTGACTTCGCCGTAACGGGATGAGCCATGAGATGAGCAGAAGGGCAAATGCGAATGGTCTGCACGGTGCAGCCACCTGGTGGCACAGAGCTCAACCATACACAGTAGCAGCAACGAAGTGTATTCTTCTTTGCTGCTGGTGTGTATTTTTCGCAGGAGTGTAATAATGAACACGTTGTTTTTATAAATGTTTAAAATGTTTTACACTTGGTTAGAGCAATATTAGCGCTTTGTTTGGCTGGTTAAGCGCTGCACCAACAAGTGTATGGACCGTGCAGACCGATCAGGCCGCTCACGTACGTCTACGCTAAAGTTCCTTCATCAGCTTGAGTTTATGCCCAGTGGCGTAGCTAGGTCGTCTGGCACCCGGGGCCTTTAGCTCTTCTGTCACCCCCCCCTCTCCGGTTGTAGTCGAGGAAGGCGAGGATATCGACAATTTTCGGGTGTCTTCAGACGTATATGACACCCCCCCCCCTACTGGCCCCGTGCACCCGGGGCCCACGGCCCCCCGGCCCCCCCTGTTGCTACGCCACTGTTTATGCCTACAGTCATTTGCCGAAATCACCAGCTTGCCTGTGGTTACCGGAATACAAGACACGTTCGGCGCTACGACAGAATGCTCGCAACGTACGCTGCTTCGATAGCTCTCGCTTGGGGTCGACGGCCAAGCGGCTAGCGGAGCGGTCTCGCGCGGGCGGGGGCGGGCTCCAAAACAACCGGAAGTGGACGATGTGACGTCGCATCGTGACGCTGAGCCAGTGAAGGCGGAGCTTAGCCCCACTCGCTCGGCGAACGAGTTGAGGAGGAAAAGCATGGCTAGGGAGGAGGGTAGCTTCTAATCGCTTGTAGCTCCATTAATACGTAACGCTTCACTTAAATTGTGGTGCAAATGTTCTACTTAAGCTGTACCCTACGCGTCTACAAAATTTGTCCGAACCGTTTCAGGGGCCCTTTAAGGTTTGAACTATGAATGCAGCATCTCCAGAGGCTTAGGCAGAACTCACACAAGCTGTTTCGGCGTAGCCTGTCAAGTAATCAACGGCTGTCACAATCCATCGTTTACCGGTGAGAGTCACAGAAAGAGGACCATACAGGTCAATGCCAACGAGTTCAAATGGTTGCGACTGACACGGAACCGGTTGCAGTTGTCCGCTTGGAGATGATGTACGGAGCTTTCGACGTTGACATAGGGCTCAGGAAGCGACATACCTAGCTACACTGGCTTACAAGCAAGGCCAGTGAAGCAACCTTTGATGCGATCATAGGTTTTCTAGAAACCAAGGTGACCAGCAGTCATGTCGTCGTGAGAAGTTTGCAGGACATGAACACGTAGAGAGCGTGTCAAAACAGGAGCCCAACGTTGACCATCAGAGTGATAGACATGACGATACAAGACGCGCTTGTCAATCTTAAGTTGCGTCAGCTGTCGACGAAGGCGGGCGTTAGGCGGGCGCGAAGCTCCTTGAAGGTGGTCTATGATGCGCCGACAGTAAGAGTCGGCAATCCATGAATACTTTGTTTAGCGCAAAACAACAGACACAAGAAAGACGATAGGACAAGGCGCTACTCTCTTGTCATCCTGTCGTCTTTCTTGTGTCTGTTGTTTTGCGATAAACAAAGTATTCATAGATTCGCACCAACTAGACCGCCAACGCATTGTGAAGAGTCGGCAAGTTGATGAGATTGGAAGAATCTGTTGTTGTGTGGATGCATCTCGTCTACAGTGGCCAACGGGAAAGCATATGAAGAGGGACCATGTGAAAGCTTGTCAAGAATGATAGTTGAAGGTCTATTGCATGGTGTCGTAGGAAGTGGACAACGAGAAAGTGCGTCTGCATCCTGGTGTCTTTTTCCGCACTTGTAGGTAATGGTAAAGTATTCTTGCAGACGAAGAATCCACCGACCAAGTCATCCAGACAAGTTCTTCAACGTTGAAAGCCAGCATAATGCGTGATGGTCTGTAACGACGGTAAAATGGCGGCCGTGAAGATAAGGTCTAAACTTCTGCACTGACCAAACGATAGCTAGACATTCCTATTCCGTGATGGTGTAATTCTTTTCGGCGTTTGTCAGAACGCGACTTGCGTACGCGACGACCGTCTCACCTAAAGTGTCGCCTCGCTGTAGGAGAATGCCGCCAATGCCGTGACAACTATCATCTGTATGCAGGAGGGTAGGACCGGCTTCGTCAAAATGGCGAAGTACTGCTTCAGAAGTGAGAGCGCACTTCAGATGCGCGAACGCTGATTCACATTAGGGAGACCACACAAAGGGAACATTAGAACCCAGTAATTTGTGCAGAGGTGACGCTATTGAGGCGAAGCCTCCTATAAATCGGCGAAAATAGGAAGCGAGGCCTAGGAAACTACGCAAATCTTTTGTCTTTTCGGGACGAGGGAAGTGCCGAACTGCCGAAATCTTCTCAGGATCAGGACGAATGTCGTCTTTGCTCATAATGTGACCTAATACCTTGATCGTCTTGCTCGCAAAATGGCATTTCTTGGTGTTTAGCTGAAGTCCAGCGTTGGTAAGGCACATGAGAACTTCATCCAGAGGTTTCAGGTGCTGAGAGAAGGTTGAGGAGGAAACAAAAATATCGTCCAGATAGCACAAGCAAGTCTTCCACTTCAGGTCACGAAGAACAGTGTCAATCATGCGCTCAAACGTTGCGGGCGCATTGCAGAGGCCGAATGCTATGACATTAAACTCGTAGAGCCCATCTGGTGTTGAAAACGCTGTTTTCTCTTTATCGTCCTCGTGCATAGGTATCTGCCAGTAGCCGGAACACAGATCGATACTGAAGAAGTACTCGGCACCCTGCATGGAATGCAAGGCATCGTCTCTTCACGGCACAGGGTATACATCCTTGCGTGTGATCTAGTTAAGTGCTCGGTAGTCGACACAAAATCGAACAGAGCCGTCTTTCTTGCAAACCAAAACCACGGGGGATGACCAAGGGCTAGCAGAGGGGCGTATTCTGTTTCGTTGGAGCATGTCGGTGACGTTCTCGTCAATGACTTTCCTCTCGGCTAGCGATAGGCGATGTGGTATACGGGGCACGATGGATGTACCATCTGTCTCTACCCGATGCGTCGTAATGGAAGTCTTTCCCAACGAAGCTGAATGCGCGTCAAACGCAGCTTCATGTTTTTGGAGCAAAGCAAGCAACTGTTGTGACTGCGAAGGTGTCAGGTCGGAACGCGTCGCAGCTGCAAGAGCTGAAGGAGATGCGGAGTCCAGTACAAGGATTTAGGCCAATCAAATCTATCTCTATAAATTAGTGCAACATATACACACCACAAACATATACAAAGACAGTGATATGGTACTTGAACATAAGTACGGGTTTAGGCAGCATAAAAGGATGCTTCCGAAGATTAGGAGAAATTACGGGAAACAATCGGTAACGTATCAAGCTATACAGATTCTAAATCAACAGAAAGACATAATAAATTGGGCAGACAGCCGTGGTAAACTTGAAAGAATGTACAAAACGTTCCTTGTCAAAACAGCATGTGTATTGTAGACTGTTTTACATTACTTTCTACTATGTCCATGAAATTCCTGATTTTCTTTTTTTTTCTGTTTTGTAAGCACAATGTACTGGTACATAATCGTTCTCTACATATCTGTAACATGATAAAAGGTCTACTAGCTATCTAACACATGAATCCTGTGTGACTTTTTCTATATGTAGATCTATCTGCGTGATCTATGCACACATGTATGCATTTCATACTTATCTGATGTATCAGAAGTCACTTTTTTTCCTTCATCGGCTGTACGCGATGACCACTGTAACAGTGCACTGTTACAGTGCCACTGTAATTTTAATATAATGTGCACCTTACTATATATGGTATTGTACGCGTAAATGCAGTATGAACTGAACGGGGGCAGGGGCCCAGTCAGGCTATTTCAGCCTTTACTCTCTGTCTCCGCAGGAAATGCCCTGAAATAAAGGGATATTGATTTGATTTGAACTTCAGAGGAAGCTGGTTTAAAAGAAACAACGGAGATAGACTCCGATTCAGTGGCGCAAGCGAATGTAGTGCCTTTAGGGATGAGAATGCCTCGGGCCCTGATAGCACTGAAATAAATGAAATAAATAAATCTTTTAGGATGTTGGGTTTGTAGCGTAGAGAAGTGCAGAGCCATGATCAACCAAACCAGCCCTGACGCAAAGGCTATCCCTCTTGCGAGACAGCGTGCCGGTGGTAATACGAGCACGTCGCCGCAGTCAATGACATCAGACGTGATAGTAACAATGCTTTGATGGCGAGTAGGTAGCGCGGTATCTTCCGCAGCAAGCAAATGAAGTGGTGCGTCATCTGCATGAAGTGTCGGTCATGTGGAGAACGCGTTGACCGCTGCAGATGGAGGCGGAGGCCGTAGAAAGGAAATCCCATGCCAATGTGAGCTGCTGAGCACACGAACTTAGCACTGCAAATTGTACGTAATACAGAAGTCCATCGATGGAAATACGAGCAGTCCACATGGCGGTAGATCGAATGGCGGCCCCTTGAGCAGCGAGTAGCGTAGGTCCATCGTAGGGTGTCCTAACTTTCCGGAGTCGCGAACACAATTCACGGTGGATAACTGAGTGTCTATCGAAGCTTTCACTTGTAGACCTTCCAGTACAACCAATATCATACTACACAGACGCGATGGAGGAATTTCTGTCCTGTCGTTCGATGCAGCCTTTCCTCCAAAAGCTGCATAATTCAGGTTTCCGGACGACGCTAGGCGAATTGAGAAGCAAGTCTAAGTGGGGACGTAGAGCGGCGAAGGGGTGACGGCTAGCGACGTCTCGCAGGACGGTACGTCGGAGACGTCTCGGATTCTACAGTAGGCGATGGAGAGCGGCCGCGCGGTGGAGCATAAGGACGGCGTTGGTCATGGAGGCTCCCTAGAAGTTGGAAAGTAGCTTCGGGCGAAAAGTCATCCCCTTCTTATACGTCATATCCCGACATCGTCTTGCTGGCGCTTGCGGCAAAAACGTGCCATGTGGCCACGATAGTCGCAGTAGTAGCAGATGGGACGAGGAGGACACCACTGTGGATAGCTGGTTTGGTATAGTTGCGCTGGTAGTCATGGAAGCCATGTGGGCCGGCGCTGGCTTTGGAGGCATCGGTGGAACGATGACTGGAGTAACTGCGGCTACTTATGCGTACGTTGGTGGGGCCTAGGGGTTAGAGGTGCCGTGTACGCTGCACCAGGCATGGACGCCAATTCCTCCTTGACAAAGTCTTGCAGGTTAGTATCCAAGGCATGAGAAGGCATAGGTCCTACGGCGAAGCCAAGATACTGTAGCTCTTCTCTAATTATTACGCGGATCATTGCTCGTAACGTGGGGTCGTCGGTGATAGTGTTTACAGTGTTGTCTGGTTGCAACCGTACTGATTCGAGTTCGTCAAGGCGCTGGCAAGTAGCGACGATATCAGCGACGGTAGCGGGGTTCCTGATGGCTAAAGCATGGAAACCGATAGCTCACATGCCTTTGAGGATGTGGCGAACCCTGTTTGATTCGGTCATGGCCGTGCTCACGCGTCGAGAAAGAATTAGCACATCCTCGATGTACGTTGTATAAGATTCCCCGAGCTGTTGCTTGCGAGTGTCGAGCGTCTTTTTTGCGAGGGCGGAACGAGCAGCCGGTGTGCCGAAGATTTGGCAGAGCTGCTGTTTGAAAGCGCCCCAGTTCGTGAAATCAACCATTGGTTGAAAAACCAAGTCTTCGCTACTCCTGTCAGATAAAAGGCGACGCGACGTAGATTGGACGCATCGTCCCAACAGTTACCCGAACTCACTTGGTCGCAGTTGTCCAGCCAATCCTCGATGTCTTCACCGCGAAGTCCAGCACAGATGGGGATCACGCTGGTGCCCACTGACAATGCAATACGGAGAGGCTGGGTTAGCCGAGGCCCAGATGGTGGAAGTACAAGTGCCTGTTAGTTCGTCCTGCGACATGCTGGCATACAGCTGGTACAATCAGCGACCCGATCGAAGCTCCAGGAGGTTGTGCGGGGAGTCAGAGGACGGAGAACTGGGGCGCTATAACGTAAAACTATTCAAAATTTTTCTATTCCAATTCTGCTATCAGCCCTCCACGATTGGTCAAAACTTTTTTCGACCACCCCCCAGTTCACCTGTCTGTCAGGCGACGTCACGAATACCGCAATACCTCCCCATCTGATATGATGTGTACACACTGATTATGCATGATTTGACAGAAAAAAGAAAAACAGTTATTTCTGACTCGACGCCCTTTCGCCATTAGCCCTCGGCTATTGGTAAAAAGTTTTCGTGCTGCACCCACTTCACCTGCCTGTCACGCGACGTCACAAAACCGCACAATCTCACCGCGTCAAAGTGACGTGTACGCGACAAAAATGCATTAATATGCCGAAAAAAACTGAAGTTTTTTTCGGAATAGCTGCAGGCTGCCCCGTTCCGAATGAAATAAGAGATGGCTGCCGCCATCGCTGAGACGCTGGCTACTCGCACCTGCCGGAGAGCATGGGTGTATTTGCGTATAACAAAACTTCTTGCGTGACCGTGTAACGCTTTCAAGCACTTTCGGCAGGCTTACTACCTCATTCTGCCAACTCTTCTTTGCTGAGGGTCAGCTTTAGCGTCATTCTTAAGCATCCGTTGCATGCCGCCGCGATTTTTTACCAGCCACCACAAGCTAAGTAAGGGAATGCCGGCCAATCGCAGACGCCGGCACCACCCTCTTCATCCAGTTATCGATTTTCAGTGCACTGGCTCTCCCCCAATGAATCCCTCTCCACTTGAGCGTTCTCCTCGCCTTTTGTCAGCCAAGTAGATAAGACAAGCCGCTCAGTGTAGGCAATGTTATTCGTTTTTCAAGCAAACAAAAGTGACCTGCTATGAACGAGGAGGGCGTTTAATTGGTCGGTTCAGACATCCCTGCGGGTGACCGCCCAGTGCTTGCGTCGGTGGTTACGCTAATTTGCCGTCAGGAAATTGGAATAGAAACATATTGGAATAGTTTTACGTTATAGGGCCCCTGAAGAGCACTCCACCACTTGTTACGCAGCAGTTATCACGACGTTTATTACGCGTCGAAGATACGGCTAACCGACCATGCCCCCAGCACGGATCACACTCATTAGGAAGCCCCACATGCGATGATGAAGAAGAACCCCATGTGAACCCCACAGGATGATGATCATGTACAGATGACAAACAATAGCTTATAACTGCCCACAGTACGTACATATACCATCAAAATTTCGCTCCCGAACGAATCGGAAGACTCCTCCACCGGTTTCTCCTCGACACACGCGATTCCGATACTCGCGTTTAAAATATAATAAGTTGCACGATGCGCTCGCTTTGATCACAAAAAGGGGGGCATCTGAGTAGGCACACATTGGCAGCGCGCTGCGGAAGTTTCTTCAGCCCATTTCGTAAATCTTGCATGCCTAAAAGCTTCTTTGATTTATCCGCGATAGATGTGTTTTGCTCATCGCTATGATTAACTCAATATAGAACTATTTTTAAACGCTACTGGCCTCGTATTTCCGAAATCGCACGTATGTAGAAGGCCATGAACTCAGCTAGGAAAATTGAACGGGCCTTCAAGAGACCTCGGACAGCGCTTAAAACGAGGAGGGGGCAAAAGAATGGTGGAAGCTTTCGCTTCTCTCACCCCAAAGTCGACGAGCGACGGGGTATTTTTCTATTTTGTCCTACGTCGAAAGGCCGACTCGTCGAATGTCGCTAAGCTGCATTGTCTTATACACAAACGCATATATACGCAGAAACTTTCGCTCCCGAACGAATCGGAAGTCTCCGCTATACCGGGTTCTCTGCGAAACAGAAGCCACTCCGCCATTCGCGCTTAAAATAATAACAACGAGCACGATGCGCTCGATTCGATTACAAAAGGCGGGGCACCTCAGGCAGACACATCTCGGCAGCGCGCTTTGGAAGTTCCTGTAGGCAATTTACTTATTCTGGCATGCCTATAAACTTGTTTGATTTATCCGCGGTAGAGGTGTTTTGCTCATCGCTATGGGTAAGTCAATATATAGCGATTTCTAAACGGTTCTGGCCTCGTAGTTTCGGAATAGAACGTGCTCAGGCGGTCGTAAACTCGGCTAGACAAACTGTAAGGGCGGATTTACGCTCGAGCCGCCCATCGCCGCACGCCGCACCGCACGAGGGCGGTTCGTGAAAAGCGGGCTGCCGTCGGGATCGGTTATAAAAATGCATTTAAGCTGAAACCACATGGTGCGGTGCGGTTCGCATGCGCCCTCTGGTTGTCCAAATAGCTAACCAGCAACTGGCAACATGCATCGGCGAGTTGGCAGCCTCCTGTGCTGACAACCAGCAAAATTTCGCGCCATGTCAGAATTTTGTTATTACGTTTGCTCTCTTATTAATAATTTTTTGTTAGTTCGAGCGGTTCGCATGCGCCGGCATCCGCACTTCGATTTGGGGACGCGACGTCTGCTGAAAGCTGGCAGACATTAGGCGGTGCGCAGACCAACGCTGTTCGAAGTCGGCAACTATCGCCAACAGCAGACGACACTGACACTCTTCCGCGTCATGGTGAAAACGCAACTCTTGCGCATCACATTCTGTGCTCCATGGGTGGCGTCGACGCGGTGACCCACCTTTGGAACACTGTGCAGTCGTTTTACCTGTGCCTCTTTTTTTGTTTATTGCTACTGCATAATGTTGCGACAACATATGTCACTATGTGCCTTGTTGTGTACGGCGCGATGGTGCACTTTTGTATCTGTGCTAGCGAAAGCTTGTGTTGTGGGAAAGCCACGCACCACCGGCTGGACAAAGCACCAGTGCGGAAGAAACGGGAAGTGACCTCATCACGAGTCGAGTTCTGAGAATCCTTCGTCGTCGCCCTCAGCGTCTCGACTACCGGACAGGGACCGAGAGTTTGCCCCCTCGAACACACGAAGCTCTGGCCTGTGTCTTTTGTAGAAAATAAACGCAGTCTGTTTTCTGCCACCAACCGATGTGCACTGCTTTCACGGACAGGGCCGGACCCCGTACGTAACACTGGCGACGACGCAGGAGTTAGAAGCGGATAAGTTTTCGAAGTTATGGCCACAGGACGAATTCACGGCGGTGTCGGGCCTTCCTCGGGCAAATCTTGGGAATCGTGGATCTAGCGCCCCGACTTTTACTTCGTGGAGAGCGATGTCAACGACGAAGCGTAGAAGCGGGCACTTCTCACGTTTTGTGGCGCCGACCCTTTCGAACACTGTGTGCGCGCTGATAGTGTCGAAGCTCCCGGGAGAAGTCAACTTCGATGATTTAGTGACACTTCACAGGCGGTACTTCTACATCAGGACATCCGAGCTTTACAGCCGGTACGTGTTTCAAAGACCCGACGTACGGCCAGACGAGTCGATCAGCAGTTACGCTGTGGTCCTCGGAACCTTGACAGCGGACTCCAAGTTTGCAGCTCTGCCTTCTGCTACAATATCAAAGAAGTCACCTGATACCCAAACGACCGCTTCAGCAGCGAACCCAACTATGCCGCCTCAAGATGTGATGCTCCGAGACAGGTTCGTCCGCGCAGTCTGGGCAGAGACTTCCGCAGAGACTTCCGCAGAGGCTTCCGCAGATCTTCCGCAGAGACTGTTCGCAGAAAAAGTCTGACATTTCAACGCGCTCTGGACTTAGCCCTGTCAGCTGAAAGTGCGTCAAGGCATCAGCGAGGAATAAAGGGAGTGGCAAACTCAGGGGAAATTAACAGGATGTCGCAAATCAAGCCAGGAGGCAAGCATACGTCAGCATGACATTGCTATCGATGCGACGGCTTGCACGACCATGAAACATGCTAATTCAAGACAGCGGGGTGCCATTTCTGCTCCAAGGAAGGTCATGACGAGCGTGTCTGAATCTCACAGAAAAACACGGAACCACGTTCTGACAGCAAGCAATACGAGCACACAGCATCAACCCACCACCTGTCAGTAAGCCTGCTGCAAGCTGCGCACAGTGAGTGTACGCACACACTGCCCCAAGTTCCTCGTGGACTTGAGACTGGACTGAAAGCCAGTTCAGTTTGACGTGGACACAGGTATGGCATGCTCCCTGACAAGGAAGGACACGGACTACAGAATGGGGTAGAAAAACCCTCTAGGGCTTTCAAGAGAGTCGCTTGATTTGCGCACATGGTCAGGTAAAGAATTACACGTCCTGGGCTCTGCACAAGTTCATGTGAGACTGAGATAAAAGGATCTATCTACTTCCTTTGCTACTCATGACAGGTACTGGGTGCAACCTCCTAGGAAGAAATTGGTTTTTGGCACTTCACATTCAGGTGAAGGGGAACAACTACGTTAGGGAGACAGAACCGGAAATTACAGAGGTACTGGGATGACACCCAGATGTATTTAAGGAAGACATTGGTAGCTATACGGGTCCTTTAGTTCACCTGGAATTCGAAGACGGTGCGATAGCAAAGTTTTACAAGGCTCGTCCGCCTTCAGTGGCACTTCAAGCGATTATAGGACATGTGCTTGATCGTCTACAGCGCCAAGGCATCCTAAAACCAATGCAGCATACCAAATGGGCAACCCCATTGGTACTTCTTCGGAAGATCGACGATACACTCAGTGTCTGTCGTGACTACAGGAGTACTGTTAATGCAGCAGCGAAGAAGGCATCGTACCCGCTACCAACTACAGATAAAGTGTTCTCAAACCTACATGGTGGAACCCTCTTCACAATGTCGCATCTTTATCGAGCATATCAAGAAGTGAAAGTTGACGAAGAAACAGCAGCACTGCTCACAGTGAACACAACAAAATGACTATTCAGGGTGGAATGCCTCCGGTTCTGAATTTCCGCTGCACAAGCTATCTTCCAGTGCATGATGGAGACAATGTTACCTGGAATTCCAGGGGTGAGTGTTCACCTTGAAGACATCATTGTCAACGGGAATGGTGTAAATGAGCACGCGCATCATCTGAATCAGATTCTGTCGAGGCTAAATGAGAAAGGCCTTCACCTCAAGAAAGAAAATTGAAGGTTCAGAATTACATCAGTTGAGTTTCTGGCACATCGAATTGATGCCAATGGTATTCACAACACCGAGAAAAAGGTTTAGGCTATACTTCAAGCACCCAAACCATCTGACAGCACATCCCGAATGGCTTTTTTGGGCCTTATTTCATTTGACGACTGCTTTTTGGAGAACAGAGCGATGGTCGGGGTGGAATTGTAGATGCTCCTAGAGAAAAACACGCCCTGAAAGTGGAAAAGCATCAAGCCACTTTCGAGGCGCTAAGGGCCGATTTACGCTCAAACCGCCCATCGCCGCACGCCGCCCCGCACGCAGGCGGTTCATAAAAAACGGGCGGTCGTCGCGATCGATTACCAAATTGCATTTACGCTGAAACCGCATGATGCGGTGCGGTTCGCATGCGCCCTCTGGTTGTCCAAACAGGTAACCAGCAACTCGTAACGTGCATCAGCGAGTTGGCAGCCTCGTGTGCTGGCGACCAGCAATATTTCGCGCCGTGCCAGGATTTTGTTAAGTTTGCTTTCTTATTAGTTATTTCTTTTATTAATTAGCTCCAGCGTTTCGCCTACGCCGGCATCCGCACTTCGGTTTGGGGACGCAACGTCTGTTGAAAGCCAGCAAACATTCGGCAGTGCGCAGAGCAACACTTTTCGAAGTCGGCAACTATCGCCAGCAGCGGACGACACTGGCATATTTTTGTCGATGTAGGCTGAAGCTACCGCGCCATGGTGAAAACGTGACTCTTGCGCGTCACATTGTGTGCTGCATGTGTAGCGTTGACGTGGTGACACATCTTTGGAACACAGTGCAGTCGTCTTACCTGTGCCACTTTCTTTATTTGTTCATTGCTGCCGCATAATGTTGCGGCAATATGCGCCACTATGTGCTCGGTTGTGTATGGCGCGATATCGCACCTTTAGTAGCTGTGCTAGCGAAACCCTGTGTTGTGGACAAGAGACGCACCACCGCTCCTCGGCTGGACAAAGCACCAGCGCGGAATAAACGGGAAGTGACCCCATCCCGAGTCGAGTTCTGAGAATCCTTCGTCGTCGCCCTCAGCGTCTCGGCTACCGGACAGGGTCTGAGAGTTTGCCCCCTCGAACACATGCAGCTCACGCTTGCGTCTTTTGTAGAAAATAAACGCAGTCTGTTTTCTGCCCCCAACCGATGCGCCATCCTTTCACGGATGGGGCCAGAACCCGTACGTAACACTGGCGATGGCGCAGGAATTTCCGCTGCGCCAGCTGTCTTCCTGTGCGTGAGGGAGACAACGATACCTGGAATTCCAGGGGTGAGTGTTCACCTTGACGACATCATTGTCAACAGGAATTGTGCAAATGAGCACGCACAGCGTCCGAATCAGGTTCTGTCGAGGCTAAATGAGAAAGGCTTACACCTCAAGAAAGAAAAAGGCAAGATCGGAATTACGTCAGTTGAGTTTCTGGGACATCGAATTGACAGCAAGGGTGTTCGCAACATCGAGAAACAGGTTGAGGCTACACTTAAAGCGCCCGAACCATCTGACAAGACATCCCTAAGGGCTTTTCTGGGCCTTATTTCATTTGACGACTGCGTTTTGAAGAACAGAGCTATGGTTGGGGTGGAATTGTATAGGCTCCTAGAGAAAAACACGCCCTGGAAGTGGAACAGCAAGCATCAAGCAAATTTCGAGGTGCTTAAGGAGCTGATCCGATCATCTACAGTGCTCGCTCTCTACGACGGGACGAAGCCCCTTCTTTTGTCCGTGGACGCATCGCCGTATGGCGTTGAGGCCGTCATCACTCGGGAATATGCTATTTGCCGAGTAGCGTCCATTGCATTGGGATCATGAACACTGGGAAGTGCCGCAAAGAGCTACTTCCAGCTCAACAAAGAAAGTGTAGCAGTAATTTACAGCATCAGTCAATTTCGTAAGTACATAGCTGGCCGGCATGTGCCCATAATCACAGATCGCCAGGCATTGATTGGAATCGTGAGTGAAACAAAGCAAGTACCCGGGGTCTTTTCAACAAAGATGACGTGACGCTGCTTTAAACTAGCAACGTACGATTACATGTTGCTGTATTGGCCTGGCCTACTGCACCAAAATGCGAAATCTCTAAGCTGACATCCACTACCGGCACAAGTTGATGAGCCTTATCCCCCTGGATACGTGCTTATGTTGTTGGCTACCATGTCCAGCTTCGAGCCTTCACCGCGTCAACTGGCACGAATGACACGGGAGGACTCAGCTTGGTCGCAAGTGCTGGAGGCTGTCTCAAACAGTGAAGTTCATAAACTGCCAAAAGAACAGTTTCCATTCTGCAGGAAAATGGAGACAGCTTTCAGCGCAAGAAGGGTACCCTGTTAGAGGCTCCCGGATGGTGACTCCAACAAAGGCACTTTTACCTTCTTAAACTCGCACCTTCAAACCACCATATAATTGTGGCCATGAAGGCATGCGCACGAAGCTACTCTTGGTGGCCAGGCATTGACGCAGATATCGAACGGCTCACTAAAAACTGTGCAACTTGTTGTCAACACCAAAGGGAACCAGTGGCCAAATGGGAACGCACAAGAACGCCTTGGGACACTGTTCACGCAGACTTTGCTGGTCCCGTAGAAGGCAGAATGCTGGCTTATTGTTGTGGACGCATACAGAAAATGGTTGCAAGTGGGCTCCATGCGCAATACGTAGTCTGCCGCATTGATCGAGGAACTTCGGAACCTTTTCGCAGTTTTTTGGCTCCCAAAAATCTTGTGAGTGATTACGGACCATCCTTCTCTTCAGTAGAAGTTGAGAGCTTCCTAAAGAAGAATGGGGTGACCCATGTAACAAGTGCACCGTATCATCCTACAACGAATGACCAAGCAGAAAGAATGGTTTTTGAAAGAAGACGAGCATTAGCCGAAAACAAGGATGGAACATTCGCGTGTAGGCTGGCCCAGTTTTTGCTAAAGCAACACACCACCATCTGCACATCAACGGGCGAAGTGCCAGCTTCACTTGTGTTTGGGCGTGAGCTGCATACAGCTCTTACGTGCATTCAGCCCCAAGGAAAAGCGAACAAAATCCATACCAACTGCAACAGGGAAACAAAGTCGAGAGTACTCGCTGTCGGACAAGCAGTTTTGTTTCGAAACTTCGGAGGCAATCTGACCTGGACGTAGGGAATGGTTTTGGAAAAGCTAGGCCAGACTTCGCGGCTCATCAAAAGCCCTAACAGGCTAGTGCGATGACAATGTGACCACATCAAGCCCGGTGCTTTGAGACACTCCACAGAAGATTCGGCGACACAAGATAAGGGCTGTACAGTAACCGCGAGCAGTGTCCCGCTCCCATTTATGCTTGAGATAAATGCAGATAATTCCACGTCGTCAGAGGCCACTCTCTCTGGAATGCTGGAGCCTTCGCAATCATTCGGTGACCAAACCAGAGATTGGCACTGCCCCTGAGACCGTGCCAAACACGACTGCAGAGTCATGCCCGCCGGGGGAATGATGCCCTCCGGATCACTACGGCGACCCCACCTAAGGGAGGGAAGTGTTGTGTACAAGCGACGCACCACCGCTCATTCACTGGAAAAAGCACCAGTGCGAACGAAACAGGAAGCGACCCCACCCCGAGTCAAGTTCCAAGAATTTTCTATCACCCCCAGCGTCTCGGCCACTGGACAGGAACCGAGAGTTTGCCCCCTCGAACACATGCGGCGCTCGTCTGCGTCTCTTGTAGAAAATAAGCTCAGTCTGTTTTCTGCCACAAACCAATGCGCATTCCTTTCA
This sequence comes from Dermacentor variabilis, assembly GCF_050947875.1. Classification (NCBI taxonomy): domain Eukaryota; kingdom Metazoa; phylum Arthropoda; class Arachnida; order Ixodida; family Ixodidae; genus Dermacentor; species Dermacentor variabilis. The sequence goes on along the minus strand of NC_134574.1, from coordinate 3,231,496 downwards.
CAAATAGGTACAGACCCTGGACGTAACAGCTTGCAAGAACGCACATGCACGATCACACAGGTGTATCTAAGCCAATGAGCAAGGGATCTGTCGCAGCAACAGCTAGCACGCTCAAGCGCCGCAGCCTTATCTATTAACATAGTCCTATACAGATGGTCTGTTATCACGGAATACATCTGTGTTGATTGACAAGTCACTTCAGCACGGAGCACGCGTGTGAATTATCAACAATCGCTTGTGGATTCAGTTGCGCTTTGCTGCTGAGGTCTTTTTAGTAGCTGTCAATAGTGAGCCTACAATTCATTACATGATGTAATATGGCATCGCACTTCATAAAAATGATGTAACACCGAATGAACGTACAGGAGCGCTGTGCGACACACACAGAGCTAGTATTTGTTCATTCTATGTTACGTCATTGTTTCAAAGTCCACTGACATATTAAGTCATGACTAACCATCTAGCCCACCAGTAAGTCTTAAGCAATTGATTACAATTACGAAAGACATAAAAGTGATATGTACATCTCATATTTACTTCTTCAGGCAGAGATGCTTGTCAGAGATGTTTTTAAGAGAAGAATGTTTGCATGAAAACAAATATCAATTTGTATTGCTGAAAAGACACCCCATATAGGCGTGAATTCACGTAATGTTTCCATTTCTTGTTGGTGCTAAAAATGCCCCTTCAAATAAAAGTAATGTTATGTCATTCATTGTCAGAATCCATTCTTAGCGTGAAAGGTTGGTGTCGTGTTCCAGGGCTTCTGTGAACGAAGAGGCAGCCTGAACTTGAAAGATGTTTTATTGCACAGCAGCGACATAACGTGGCAGAATGACCGCCAAGAAATATAAGGACAAAAAGCTCACCACAGCTTGGAATAAATAAATAATTGGAATGCAATGTGTTCTGTGATTTGTACTCCATCTCAGTAGTTCCTTGCAGCACTGCAGAAGCTGCTGTGCTGCTTAGCTAATAGGAAGGCTGAATGCCCCTCAAGATGTGTTCATCGCGCTGTGCTGTCTGCTCGGTGTCTGCAGTGATACAACTTCTAAGCTCTTCCCTAGCCTCCCCTCTTTATAAAGTGTAAAATGTGCAGAGACAGCTCTGGAAACAAACGTGCACAAAGCAAGGAATTTGCTTTGATACAATACTTATATTGAGATGCATAAGAGCATAAGCGATCAGCGACGCTTCTGCAATGTTTATTACTTCAGAGCACATGCAACTGACAGAAAAAAAATCACAGACGATTACGATACCCCCTAATACGAAATTTGAGTGCAGCTCTACACGTGTTGTCATTTCGCTGTTGTTGACAATCAGTCTCGTGTGGCATGTTGCAAACGGAGCGAAGTGTGGCGCCACTGCCTTGCTATTCTGGAGATCGCGTGAGCCAGCGCATGGGTGACGTGTGGGCGTGATTGACAAAAGCAACCGCCAACAAACCTCCCAGACATTGCGTGCTACTCTGGCACAATCTCGTAGCTACCGTCACTGCAATTCGCTCTTATTTGCAGGATTTCGACATACATTCCTCTGCTTACTGCCTCATGGTTCTGCTGCACCTTCCTCTCCGCTTTGCTCTTCGTGCCTCGTCTCACTTTCCGCTTTTTTTTTCTCCCACTGCATGCTGCGTTCGCTCTCATCTTTTGCTGAATTCATTGGCTCGCTTAAATGAGCAAACCAGTGGTCCTCACAGCACGCCAAAAGCTAAAGGGAATGTGCTCAAAAGTAAACGGACTGACTAGCGAAAGGAGAACCCTGAATGCAATAAACCACGTTAAAGGATTGATTGAATGCACAATAGACGTGGTCTACAAGATACCTTTGACACATAGGGCAGATTACGTGGGTCAAACAGACAGGTGCGATTAACTGTGCGAACATCGATACAACTGCAGCCTGACACAAGCACCCTGCGACCTCGCCATATATTGCGCTTCATGCCGTATCTTCCACAGAATGGGGATCTCATCTTGCTGAAGTGTAGTAACTAAAGAAAACGTCATGGAAGCCTAAAACGTCACGATGACCCCATGTGCCATCTATATCACTCAACAAAGAGATTAGCTTAATGATTGACAATAGATGGCATCGGTCAACTGGGAAGAGCATCCCTGCACATGCGAGTAGGCTATATGAAGGTCTCATTTCCCGAAAAAGAAATTGCTGTTAGTTTGTACTCGGGTGTCGTGCATTTATTTTCTCTCTTAAGTCCTGTCCCTTCGTCACTTTGCGCAACAATGTTATGTCGAACCAACTAAACCACTGGGAAATTTTCTTTAATCATATGTATTATGCTCGAGTGCACATTTACGTGAATCTTGTTTGCAATGCACATGTGAAAGACAGCACAAGAAAGGTGGAATATTAGAGGTGAGCAAATAGGAATTTTTGGAACCGAATAGATTAGCGCCAGGAGCAAATTGAATCGAATACTTTTCTAAAAATGAATAAGAATTATCATAATTTATACAAACAGCTGTTTACATCCCAGTATTTTTGAAATTAGCAAGTTTCTGTCATCATATAGTACCTTAATAAGTATTGTATTTGAAAAGCACAAACTGAGCATTACGCACAAGCAAATACTTTATTCGTATGCATAGGGCTCTTCAGATGATGCAAATGATCACTGTAGAGCCTGTAAAGTGTGGCTACCTGAGTGACCTAACCTGCTCCACTACGCAAGTTCTCATGTTTTATGGCTATAGTATGCCTGTCATGGTGAAAATTTACCAAACTTTTCCCCAACTTGATGTTTATGTGGGTGCGGTTGGCATCTTAAAATACCCGAAAGGTATGAAAAAAATATTCACATTTACAAAAACTGACTACCGAATCAAATAAGGCACTCTTCGGTGCATAACTAGAAAGCTGCAAATATTCGCACATCCCTATGCAATATCAACAGCTTCAAATAATGGTTTCGACACTTACATACGCACTACATGCTCCAGCAGCTAACATAATATCATACATTGATGAAAGGCTGTTTAACTGGGCTAGTTGGTTCATTTTTCGAGGAGTGTAAGGAACACGGACACAGAATGAACGACTAGACAAGTACGCACAACCGATTTCTTTATTGAATTTCCCACTCTTGTTCATTTCGTCGCCACATCTCTTCCTTATCTGTCTGAGGCATGTCTCAAAAAGATGACTTCCTTGTCCAGGCGACTGACGGTGTGATTACACATTGCGCTGCTCTTTCACTTATCTCAAATGCCTCAAGAATCTCCCGAGTTAGCCTATTGTGTTTCCTTTTCAAGACTTGCACTCCGTTAAATTTTGCGGGTGCACGTGCTTACTTAGCTATCGTGTCCCTTTTTCTTCATTTAGAAACGTTTGCAGTACAAGGCCAGATTGCTGCCAGGGTTCCCTGAAAGTGATGATGCGTGCTGTCTTGTTCGATCATTAAGGCATCTTCCTGTTCGCCCTATGTATCGTTTTCCACAGGACAGAAGGATGACGTACACTACTACTTTGACGCAATGGCAGTCAAATCGAAATGAACAGAAGATAGCCAAGCATGTGCGCCCCCTAATTTCGTGCAATGCAAGTACTGAAAAAGAATGACGATAGGCTAACTCGGGAGATTCTTGAGGCATTTGAGATAAGTAAAACAGGAGCGTAATGAGTAAGCACACCGTCAGTGGCCGTGACAAGAAAGGAAGTCACATTTTTGAGACAGCTTCAGATATATAAGAGAAGCGATATGGGGATGAAAAACATAAGAGAGGCAATTTCAATAAACAAGTCAGTTGACAGTACAGCTGCGTCCTCATCCAGTCGTACTTTCTGTGTCCGTGTTCTCGCAGAATGAAACAACAAGGCCAGTTAAACACCTTTTTGACACTCATTTTCAGCACTGTAGCGTTTATACTTGTTTCCTGCATATGATTGCCTCACGACAAATATGTATTCAAGTTGCCTTCTTTTCACTTGCCGGGCCTGCTCATTCTCATGTTGCATCAAGAAAAATGTTTTGGTGGAAGACGTTAGGTTGCATCTCGGGATGTCGCCTTCCGAAGGACATGCACGAAGAATTATGAAGATACTGCGGGCTGAAATGTGGAAACAGATTCGCCTACTCACCGACTTCCTCAAGGTGAGATCCTCTGGCGAAAAATCCTGTCGTCTTCACTTGGCAGCGGCAGTTCTAGCACTGAACACATGTGGAATAAGTGGTTCCTCCCAATTTTGAAGTCAACAAAACAAGGTGAAAAAGAGTACGAGAAGATAAGCACGAACCCAGTGGTCATAGTAGCTCAGGTACAGCTCTCACAACCTTCTAAGGAAGTATTGGAACTCGGTCCAAAATTTGCGCTTCCCCCGAGACTAGATGCAGCAGGGAAGCTTGCCATTATCAGACGAGTCGCAGCAAAAGCCACTGAAGAAGGCGCTAGTAGACTTGTGGCTGAAGGAGTAAATACACTGGCTCGGTCAAAAGAATGTCAACGTCATGTGTACAATTTCGTTAAAACTGTAAAGGAATTGAAAAAGAAAACTTGATATTGTGCCTTTCAGAGAAAGAAGGGGGATTTGTAGTATTTCGTGCCAGCAGCTCCAACACAAGAGTATTAAAAGCCATCAACAAGAACTTTTTCAAGGAAGAAAATAAAGACCTAAAGGAAGCGAAAAGAAAGGTCAAGATGCTTCTAGTAGAAACAAGTAATGGTAGCCAGCTGTGCAACAAGGCTAAAGCAGCAAGAACAACCACGCTGTCGGTGTTCTTCCAGTGTAAAAAGCCATAAAAACGATACTCCGTTGCACGCCATTTTATCGGAAGCAGACACGTGGCAATCGCTGCTTTCGGCACACCTTTTCAGACAACTTTCCTAAGTTAGGGTAGAAGATCTGTTCATGATTAGAAACTCTGAAGAACTAACCTCGGAGATAAGAATGTACGAAATGAATGTACGAAATGAAACGGGTTCTCGATTGACATCGAAGACATGTATTACTCAACACCGCACGCGGATTTGATGAATGTAATGAGAGAGACCATCGAGGAGCAAGGAGCCATTCCATTTGAAAACTCGGTAGGAATGTCTGTGGAAACCTTGGAGCTGTTGAGCGCCTATCTGCCTGCCACAATATCTGTACATGATGGTACCTTGTTTGTCCAAAAAAGAGGGGTCTGAATTGAATAAAAAATAGCACCAATCCTGAGTGACTTGTACTTGGCAGCATGCGACAAGAAAATTCAAAGATCCATCAAGGAAAGGCGTGTCAGACGGACCTATCGATAAGTGGACAACTTCTTGATACTGCGCCAAACAGAGAATGCCACAGGTTACCAACCACTTAAGGATACTATACTGAAGTCCTTTCGATCAACATGACCAGAGCTGATCTTCATTTATGAAAACTCTTGCTTGGGCTAGTTGGTTCATGCTTGATTTAGTAAAGGCAAGGCGCAGAAGACCAGGACTCAAGAAGAAGAACACAAACGACAGGACCGGTGCCACACACAGCTAAGTTTATTGCCGCAACAAGCCTGCCTTATGTAGGTTAATCACGCCGAGTCACACACGAAACTTTAGAAAGAAAAAACAGGAATCTATCGACCACTCAGGAATCATATGTGGCAAAAAATATCAAATAAGCAAACAAGAACCGCACGTGGAGCAGCACGGGAAGCAATTCGTCGAGTATAGTCTTTTCCAAGCCAACAGTGACAAAAAACGAGACATAAAAAGTACCGTCTACGCTTCACTATCAAACTATCCACAACATAACACACTTCAAACGCCTAAGGCCCAGTCAGTGATAAAACCTGCACGACTATGGGAATAATGACTAATGAATAACACGAAAAAAACATGAATAAAGGCGTCTAACTACAGCGTCTGAGTCAAAACTAATATCTGTAATAGTCACTCACCTGAAAAATTGATAAAACATGTGACCGCGCGAAAATTGAACCACGTGACAAACAATGAAATGGACAGAACAGTTGAATGATAAAGGTCTAAAGAACATTATCTGTGTCAAGAAAAGACGCAACAAAAGCTTAAGAGCCACTAGAAAATCGTCAACAAAATAAAAACTAGTTAAATAAAAGGAAGACAGACGGATAAACCAAATGAAATCACTCGAACATGAGGTCTAACAGAAACCTTCTAAAAAAGTAGTCTCCTTGTCACTAAGCACAATGGACGGCCTGCTGACGCATCTGTTTCCCTCTTGATGAAATAGGCTTCCACAATTTCCCGCTCGAACCTGTCTTTTTCAAATTTCAAAAATTTATTTTTGTCAAACAGGGCGGAAATTAGTGCAGTTTCTGCAATGCTCTGCAAGGAAACTCCATTGTTGCGCAGATTACGACAATGTTTCCTTGCACGCTCATTGAAACATCGACCTGTTTGTCCGATATAGCTGCGACTACAGCTTAGAAGGATTTCGCAGACAACACGTGTCCTGCATTCAGTGAACTTCTTCTGATGCTGAATTGAACAAGCCGGGCGTTTCTCTCGGTTCATGGCAAAATGCTTAGATAACTTGCAAGGCACCGAGAAGACAACCTGAACATTATACCTGCTCGCCAATTTCTTAATGTTGTCTGATACCTTATGAAGGTACGGAAGTACCGAAACAGAACTGCGTGAAACTGGCTCCCTGATAAGAGGCGGGTGCTTGAGTTTTTGGAGCATCGTTTCGCAGAAAGCTGAAACCAGACATGGCGGTAAGCCTGCCTGTTGCAATCGTTGCACTTGAGCGCTAAAGCTACTTGACACCAAATGGGTACAAGACTTAGTTAAAGCAGTTTGCAGAGAAGTGGTAGCAATTGCACGCTGTACTATCTTGGAAAGGGCGCTCTCAATCGGTTGCAGGCCTTTCAAAGAACGCGGATTGTACATCCAACAGATGCCTTCCTTTGGAAACATTAATCTTTTGCCATGTCTGTGCCAAGCTGTCTAAGCTTTGTGCCATGAACCGAGAGAAAGGCCCGGCTTGTTCGATTCAGCATCAGATGCAGTTCACTGAATGCAGGACACGCGCCGTCTACCAAATCCCTCTAAGCTGTGGTCGAAGCTATATCGGACAAACAGGTCGATGTTTTAATGAGCGTGCAATGGAACTTTGTCGTAATCTCCGTAACAATGGTGGGTGCTTCCTTGCAGAGCATTGCAGAGACTCGACTAATCGCCGCCCTCTGTTTCGCAAAACTAAATTTTTGAAGTTTGGAAAATACAGGTTCGAGTGGGAAATTGTGGAAGCATATTTCATCAAGAAAGAGGGAAACACATGCGTCAGCAGGCCGTCCATTGCGCTTTGTGACAAGGAGACTACGTCTTTAGAAGGTTTCATTTAGTCCTCACGTTAGAGTGATTTCATTAGGTCTTTCCGTCTGCCTTCCTTTTATTTAACTAGTTTCTATTTTGTTGATGATTTTCTAGTGGCTCTTAAGCTTTCGTTGTTTTTTTGACGCAGATAATGTTCTTTAGAACTTGATCGTTCAACTGTTCTGTCCATTTCATTGTTTGTCACGTGGTTCAATTTTTGCCGGTCACATGTTTTATAAATTTTTTAGGTTAGTGACTATCAGAGATTTTAGTCTTGACGCAGACGCTGTACTTAGACGCCTTTATTCATGTTTTTTTCGTGTTATTCGTTGGTCATTATTACAATAGTCGTGCGGGTTTTATAACTGACTGGGCCTTAGGCGTTTCAAGTGTGTTATGTTGTGGATAGTTTGATAGTGAAGCGTAGACGGTACTTATTATGTCTCGTTTTTTGTCACCGTTGGCTTGGTAAAGTTCTATACTCGATGAATTGCTTCCCGTGCTGCTCCACGTGCGGTTCTTGTTTGCTCATTTGATATTTTGTGCCAGATATGATTCCTGAGTGGTCTAGATTCCTGTTTTTTCTTTCTAAAGTTTCGTGTGTGACTCGGCATGATTAACCTACATAAGGCAGGCTTGTTGCGGAAATAAACTTAGTTGTGAGTGGCACAGGTCCTGTCGTTTGTGTTCTTCTTCCTGAGTCCTGGTCTTCTGCGCCTTGCCTTTACTAATTCAAGCATGAACCAACTAGCCCAAGCAAGAGGTTTACTTTTTCATTTATGAGCGTCCGAACCACAATTTCCTGTAGTTCCTCGACATTTTACTATAATTCCAACCGGGACATTTATGCTGGGGGTACGAGCCCAGAGCACAGAAACAATTTCTTCCTTTCACGTCAAGCCATTCCAAGACTGTAAAAAAGGCAATGGTGAGTGCAGCGTTTATTTCAGCATTAATAAAATCATGCCAGCATCAAACAGAACAAAGTTTTCAGCCGCAGTTAAGTAGGCTGAAAAATGCAGGGTACCCCGCGTCAATGCTATGCAGCACAGCTGAAGGCATCATAGAGAAGATTAAAAGAAAATAGGAAAGCTAAAGCGGAACTGAAGTTGTGGATGCCAAAAATAATTCTGCAAAAATTCCATATGTGCATGGACTGACCCACAATCTCATCAAGATTGGTAAAAGATACGGCGTCCGAGTAGCGTGCTCAGCACCAAATAAGGGAAAAAAGTATGTGCGCAAGAGTGAACCAGCAAAAAAAGGAACCACAATGTCGGATTACGCACCAGAGCAGATACTGCGATTGCGCCAAAGGAGTAGTGTACACCATCCCCCTGTCCTGTGGAAAACAATACATAGGGCAAGCAGGTAGATGCCTTAATGATCGAACAATAGAGCACGCATCATCCCTTTCAGCGACCCGTGCTAGCAATCTGGTTAGCACTGCAAACTTTGCGAAATGAAGAAGAAGGGACAAAATGGCTAAGTAAGCACGTGCACGCCCACATTTCATGAAAGGCAAGTCCTGAAAAGGAAAAACAATAGGCTAACTCGGGAGATTCTTGAGGAATTTCAGATAAGTGAAAAATCAGCGCAATGTGTAAGCACACCCTCAGTCGCTTTGGCAAGGAAGTCACCTTTTTGAGACATTCCTCAGACAGATAAGAGAAGAGATATGGCGGTGAAAAGGAGTGGGAATTTCAGTTAAGAAATCAGTTGACATTGTAGCTGCGTCCTCGTCTAATCTTCCATTCTGTGTCCGTGTTCCTTAAGCTGCTCCAATCCTCGAATCATATATTGACCATACCAGTTGTTTTATCGTCTTCATACTTTCTTATGTGCACATGGCTTTTTATAAAAAAGTGCAAATTTGTCAAGAATCAAAAGGAAGTATCTAGTTCTGACACATTATATGCTCATCATACCATGTTTATTTAACAGGGATAGGCGGGCTAGTTGGTGGTCGATATTGGAATGCATCATGTAACCCCACAAAAACAAAGGACAAAGAAGGAACACACAGAAGCACCCGCGCCTGTTTTGTGTGTTCCTTCTTTGTCCCTTGTTTTTGCGCCGTTACATGATGCATGCCGTGCCACTGGTGTTTGCACAAAATTGTGTATTCGGACACTAATAACAGGACGGCTGAATTCGTTGCACATGCAAGGCGCTCACATACCTCAGTATAAGACTGTATACTTTGCTTAATCTAGAAATACGCCTGACGATTTCTGTTGATCACACCGATGTCCACATGACAAAAATGAAGAGTGCCCGAAATTTGTGTTCATGAGAACAGTGAATAAGCGCGCCCACATTTCACGGCAGCGCGCATGCACTGACATAACTTTTTAGCTCTTCCTTATATTGCCCTCATTGATAATAAACACCTTCATAGCACAAAAACACCTTCTGGAAAACACACAAGATGCGTGAACGAGACAGAAAGGGCCGGAATCAAAACTCGTCCGCAATGATTATGCACGGTTCACATCAGAACATATGTATATTGCATAAAACGAACACTTATACGCCTAGCACCACTGTGACACATTGCACGTACACATCACAGTACACTTACGCTTCGTAAAAGTAAGAACGCTAGCGCTCGAACGTTCTGTACGTGTTCGCAAAACAGCTCACACGAAGCAAGACACAAACAGCACATTACGAATCACTGCGATGACACGACGATGAAACTCATCGCTGCACATCGCGTTACCACTTCTGAACTATGCACAAACTCACAATCTTAGTATCAATGAAGCGCGCGCACACAACACCTACGAACACCATATACTGAGGTGGGCGATCGCAATCTTCATTCTGGCGCGTACCGAACTAGTGTCATGCTTAGAATGCAGGTTTCTGCGATGGTCTTCGCGTTTGTAATGCACATGCAAAGAACACACGCAATCGGCGGCTCATTACATCCGATTCTCGCGTAAACACAACACACATCTGTCTGTTTCCTTTGGCGATCGAACGTACTTAAGAGGTCATGAAGAGTACAGCTGCTTGCTGCGTTAGACAAATAACTTTGCAGGTGCTGAATAGCTCTTGCAATGACCACAATAAACCACAAAAAAATCAACTGCCGCTGCAGCCTAGGGATCTAAGCCTCGCACTCCGCTTCGAACCAGCGCCATGTTTGTGCGGTCGCCGCACGGCGGCAAAAGTTCGCGACCGCCTCTCGCGACGTGACGTCGGCCATTACCGCTCGCTTGAGGTGCGGCCATGGGCGGCTCGAGCGTAAATCGGCCCTAAAGGCGTTCCGACGAAATCAGACAGCACTTAATGCGAGAAGGGGGCAAAAGAATGGTCACTTCTCTCACCCGAAAGGCGACGTGACAACGGGTATGTCCATCTTGTGCTACATCGAAAGGTATGTTGTCGAAAGTGGAGAAGCTGCAGTTTCATATGCATATATGTATAAATACGCGGAAACTTTCGCTCTCGAAGGAATCGGAAGACTCCGCCAGCGGATTCTCTGCGACAGAGGCCATTCCGCAACTCGTGTTTAAAATAATAATTACGTGCACGATGCAGACGCTTTGATCACAAAAAGGGAGCATCTCATGAGGCACATATTGGCAGCGAGCTTCAGAAGTTTCTGCAGCCTATGTCGTAAATCTTCAGGATTAAAAAGTTGATTTATCCGCGATAGACCTGTTTTGCCCATCGCCATGCGTAACTGAATATATAACAATTTCTGAACGTTCTGGCCTCGTAGTTTCGAAATAACACGTGCGCAGGCGGCCGTAATCTCGGCTAGGCAAACTGCAAAGGCATTCCGACGAAATAGGACAGCACTTAATACGAGGAGGGGTAGAAGCTTTCGCTTCTCTCACCCGAAAGGCGACGTGACACCGGGTATTTCCATCTTGTGCTGCGTCGAATGGCCGAGTCGTCGAGCGTGGAGAAGCTGCATTGTCATATACGAATACGTATAGATACGCGAAAACTTTCGCTCCCGAACGAATCATAAGTCTCCACCACAGGGCTCTCTGCGACGCACAGGCCATAGACGTCCGCACGCCAAGTTTCACCCTAGACGCCAGCGCTCGCTTCTCCCCTGGTGGAACGGTTTCACTTCCAAAGGTTGTAGGTTTCCGCCGCCGCTTGCATTTATGGTCGCGCCCGTGTTCAGTTCGCGCTGCGCGCGAAACGTCTCTTGCGTACGACGGCGCCTCTTCGGATGACCGGAAATTATTATTGTGTTGTTAACTGCCAGGACAGCAATGTAAACACGAAAGGCTTGATGCCAGCAGTGAAATTCTGCCGAGTCACAAGAAAATGGTACGAAAAAAACAGACGATAGACATGGATTACTGCGGCGCGCCGAAAGAAGCGAACAAGTGGCAAACGAAGCGAGCTTGTTCATTGATGACTCGTGAGTGTATGATGGTTTTTATATGTAACCCACATGAATTTCATGATTACTCGGTATATAATCCTTTTATTCATATGAAAGCTTTCAGTTGTTCGACCAGCGCTTGTCCTATCTTCTTTCTCGCGTTTCGTTTGTGTGTGCGCGGCCCAGGAATGGAAACCACTTCCGGTGCATGCGCTAGCAGTGGCCGAAGTTCACGCGTGCCGAGAAATTGAATATTTTCACGATGCATTGAACATGACCGGAGTTCATTCCTGCATTACCACTGCCCCGATCGATCGAGTTACTGGACTATACAGGCCCGCGTCTTGGTCGCGTCCGCATTGCTGAAGCAGAAATGGTTACTAATACTTCCGACTTCCGTCTCTCGAGCACTGTTCAAAATGGCCAAGCTATTTACACTGCTGTCTGTATTCTATACTGTAGGGGACGTACTAGTTAAAGTTGTGTGCGGATGTCGTACTTGTGCTATGCGGCGATATATTTTGTTTGTTTCCGCACAGTTTCGATGAAGTCCGTTGTCGCCATCAGAAACAACACGGATTTGCAGCAAATATATTGTGGGAAACTGCAAAACTGACTTTAGCTAACGCGCATCGTATATGCCGACGATTTTTCCGGCGGCACATACGATGTCGTTTCCAATTACCTGCTCAGCGTCACTTACATGGCTACGCAGACGCTGCCATTTCGCCGCATTGCACGCACAAAAATAATCGTCAAGCGTACCGATCTTCTTAAAGCCAAATAGAAGCGCGTACGTCGTCCTTCGAATAAAACGTCCACGCGCACGCACGTAGGCACACACCGCGCGCGGTACGAAACGTGCCCAAACACGCGCAGTGCAAGAGGCAATCAAGACGGTGCGAACGAGAGATGGGAGAGGGGTACCACCCGCTAGATGAATTTTGCCCCGCGTGTCTCAACGCCAGCGCGGCTCGCGGTGCCGTTCTTGCCTATTCCGCTACTCACGTTTAAAATGATAATAACGTGCACGATGCGCTCGCATCAATCAGAAAAAGGGGGGCACCTCAGCAGGCACATTTCGGAGGCGCGCTTCGAAAGTTTCGGCAGCCCATTTCGTAAATCTTACATGTGCAAAAACTTGTTTGATTTATCCGCGATAGATGTGTTTCGCTCATCGCTATGGGTAACTCAATCTATAGCAATTTCTAAACGATTCTGGCCTTGCACTTTCGGAATAGCACGTGCGCAGGCGGCCGTAAACTCGGCTAGGCAAACTGTAAAGGCGTTCCGACGAAATCGGACAGCACATAAGACCAGGAGGGGGCGAAATAATGGTGGAAATAGTCGCTTCTGTCACCCGAAAGGCGACGTGACACTGGGTATTTTTTCAACTTTTGCTGCATAGAAAGTCCGAGTCGTCGAGAGTGGCGAAGCTGCACTGTCATATACACATACGGATACGTTTGCGGACACTTTCGGTCTCGAAGGAATCGGAAAACTCCGCCAGCGGTTCTCTGCGTTACAGAGGCCATTCCGGAACTCGCGATTAAAATAATAATAACTTGCACGACGCGCTCGTTTCGATCACAAAAAGGGAGCACTTGAGTAGGCACATATAGGTAGCGCGCTTCGGACGCTTCCGCAGCGCATTTCGTGAACAAGTAGCCGTGAGGTAAGAAGTAGCAACCTATAAGTAGGTATGAGGTCAGAAGGGCCTTTCAAGACATGAAACGAGGAAGAGCAGCAGGAGAATATTTGCTAACAGTCAATTTATTCAAAGATGGGGGGAGACATGAAGCTTGGAAAGCTGGCGGCTCTATATATTAAGTACTATCGACTGCAAGGGGCCCAGCAAACTGGAAGAGTGCAAACATTAAAATAATCCACAAAAAGGAAGACGTTAAATAATTGAAAAATTATAGGCTCATTAGCTTACTCCCAGTATTATATCAAATATTTACCAAAATAATCTCCAATAGAGTAACGGCAACACTGGAGTTTAATCAACCAAGGGAACAGGCTGACTTATGAAGGGATACTCTGAAATGGATCACATCCATGCCATTGATAAGGTTATCGAGAAACCCGCAGAGTACAACTAGCCTCTCTATATGGCTTTCATAGATTACTAAGAAGCATTTGTTTCAGTAGAGATACCAGCAGGAATAGAGGCATTAATTTAATCAAGGAGGACAGAACGCTCACGCAAATACCTTGGAAAATATCTACAGCGGTTTTACGGCTACCTTAACTCTACACAAGAAAAACAGGAAGATACCTTTTAAAGAAAGGGGTCAGACAGCGAGACACAATCTCTCCGATCCTATTCATTGCGTGTTTGGACGAAGTATTCGATCTATTAAACTGTGAAGGCTTCGGAGTAAGGATCTACGGCGAATATCTCAACAACCTTCGGTTTACCGATGGCATTCTTCTATTCAGCAACAATGCAGACGTGTTACAACAAATGATTCAGAACCTTAACAGAGAGAGTGAAAGAGTGGGGATAAAGATTTTTATGCAGAAGACAAAGATAATGATTAATAGAAGGGCAAAGAAACAAGTGTTCAGGATCGACAGTCCGGCTCTAGAGTCTGTAAAGGAGTACGTTTACTTAGGTCAACTAATCACAGAGAACCCTAATCACGAGAAGCAAATCCATAGAAGAATAAAAATGGGTTGCATCGCATACGGCAGACATTGTCAGCTCCTGAATAGAAGCTTACCGTTATCACTGAAGAGGAAGGTCTACAATCAGTGCATTTTACGAGTGCTGACATATGAGGCAGAGACTTGGAGACTGACAAAGAAGCTTGAGAACAGGCTAAGGATCGCGCAAAGGGCGATGGAATGAAGATTCCTAGCCATACTTTACTACGAGACAGAAAAAGGGTGCTTCGCATCAGACAGAAGACGGGTATAGACGATATTGCAATTGACACCAAGAGAAAAAAAATGAAGCTGGGAAGGCCATGTAATGTGCCAGTTAGATAACCGTTGGACCATTCGGGTTATAGAATGGGTACCAAGAGAAGGGGAACGCAGTCTAGGACGGCAGAAGACTAGGTGGAGCGATGAAACTAGGAAATTCGCGGGCGAGAATCACTTGTCACGGGACAGGGGTAATTGGAGATCGCAGGCAGAGGCCTTCGAGCTGCAGTGGACATAAAAGAGGCTCGTGCTGATGATGATGATATTTTACTTACTTTAGAGCTGCAGTTTTTAGGCCTGTATACTGCCACGTTAGATCTGTACATTTACTGTTTTTCGCAGACCGCATCATTGGTTACATTAGACCATTGATTGACGCTCTTGGGCCTCCATTGATTCTTGCACTATAAAACCCCTCATATTAGCATAATCAGCATGTCATGTCACAGCATGTCATGTCATGTCGCGGCATCTGACATGACATGTGATGTCATGTCAGCGTTAGCATGTCACTTACTTAAAGAGAAATAACGGAGAACATGAAATAGAGCTTTGCAGGACTCCTTGTACTAGATTTATTTTGCTGAAAATTTGAAATTTGAAACTAAAAAATTTCGTGTGTACAACCTCATACAACTCATTAAAATAATCCTTTCTGACACCTAAAATCCCCGCGCTCATAATATCCTCATAGCTTTTAGAAACATATTGTGGTGCATAGAGTCAAATGCATTTTGTATACCCAAGAGTAATATTACCCAAAGTAATATTTCTGATTTTTGTGTTTCTTCGGTTGCTATCTTCAACGTAACGTAGTGGTATTTTGGTTGATATTCGTCTTTTGCATGCATACTGGCTTTTTGGTACAATACTGCAAACATAAAAATGACGCCAACCTGTTAATAATATTACCTCCAATGATTTAAAAAAAAATCCTGTGAGTACCAATGTCGGCAGTTGCTTTGAAAGCCTATTCCTACCTGCTCCATTATATGACAGTGTCACCCGAGCAAGCTTATGTGCTTTGGAAATGCGCTACTTGTTCATGTAAGATTTACAACATGAGCAAAACTGCCTCATGACAGGTGACACTAGCCATATCTCTGAGCAGGTAATTTCGTCAGTTCCTGGAGAGGGCGCCTGTGACGGGTTCTGGGTTTATTCTTTTTGGTTGTGGCCTTGTGCTACATGAGACCATTTTTTAAGTTTTAACTTTTTTTTCAGAAGGAGCCCTGGGCGTGAAGAAAAGTGAACTACCTATCAAGGCGATGTCTGAAAGCCATTAGTATTGTCACTTTGATTCGATTGAACGCGTGACCTCGTGGTTATAAAATATATGTTTAAGGCAACAGTATGCGTTTCACCAGTAATCAAACCATGGTTTAGCATAAAGTTACGTGCCCTTGTTCGACGACAGCGATGAAATTATCAAAAATACAAGGCGTCTAATTCGCCAGAGCATTTGGCCTTGCTGAAAGCAATAAAAACTGAATTTAGACAAAAGGCCGACATCGCTAAGACTTGTATTTGTTTAATCTAGGAGAAAGACTTGTCAGCGATACCAAAGAATTTTGGAGTTATGTGAAGCGTAATGGTAAAGACAACAGATCAATACCTGCTTTGAAAAATGAGGAAACAATTATTCATGATAGTGAGTGTAAAGCTGAAATTTTAGCCGTTATTTTTCACCTGTGTTCTTGCTGTCTATAGCTCACGTACTGTTTGTTTTGAATTACCTGCTGAAATAGACCGCATGCCAGAAATCACCTTTTGTGTCGGTGGTATCCGTAAATTATTAAAAGATGCGAACAAGGCTAAGGCATGTAGCCCTGATGATATTCCTGCCGCTATTATACGGAATTGTGAGGACCCGTTATGCTTTTATTTCACCCGGTTGTTTCACAAGTCCCTCAATGAAATCGACATGCCTGATGATTGGAAAATAACGCGAGTCGTGCCCACACATAACAGTGGGGTGCGTAACTCCGTTCAGAATTACAGGCCCGTTTGCTTAACTAGTATAACCTGCAAAATTATGGAGCGTGTATTGTACAGTTGCATTATGGCCCATTTTACTAAACGTAATCTCCTAAGCCCCAGCCAACATGGTTTCAGGCGTGGTTGCAAAACACAGTTGGTGGAGTTTATTCACGATTTAACCTCGGCAGTGGATAAGGAACAAGTTGTGGACTGCGCTTTCTTAGATTTCAGCAAAGCGTTCGGTGTAGTCGCACACAGTCTCCTACTCTCCAGATTAGAATCTTATAACTTGGATGGTAAAATAATGGCGTGGATTGCCGAATATTTCTCACTGCCGAAACAGGCCGTGGTTCTGACCGGTAAATCTTCGCAGCAGTTACGTCGGGAGTTCCCCAAGGCTCAGTGTTGGGGCCACCATTGTTTTTTGTTGTATATTGATATCTTAACTGATACACAGCCTTCATTCAGGATGTTTGCCGATGATTGTATTGTTTATAGAGTCGTAGAAGCCATTTGCGATTCACAAATCCTGCAAGTTGACCTGAATACTATAGCAGACTGGTGTGTGTGTTGGGATATGTCATTAAATATAAATAAGACTGTTCACGTGGCCTTCACAAGAAAACGAGCTAATCATCCGTATAGGTCTAGAATTCATGATTCAACTCTTTATTCTTTACTCAAGAATTACCCCACATTGCCCGAAGGCGTTATAGCCGGGGGGTGACAGGAGGGCAAAAAAAGAAATCTTCATTCGTACAGCACACTTGCTCTTCACACAGCTGATTCCACTCCACAATAGTTTTGACAACAAAGGAATCCGCAAACAAGTACGTCCTGGCACGGTACTCGCGGATTTTAAGTGAATAGTCATTACGCCTAGAAATATAATGTGGTTCTTTCAAGTAGCTTTTACTGCTAATTTCAGTCTTATTATTAAATATGAGCTGTCAAAGCTTCAGTCTCAAATTTTCCGCCGAGAGGAAAGCAGTTCCCAATTAAATTCGAGTTTCATTTCAGTACAACTTTCTCTCCGCACATACCGCCCCAGGATGAACCTAGCAGCTCGGTTTTGAATTCTTTCCAGTTTATCAATCAAATTTTTTTGCGTGGGGTCCCAGACGGCACAGGCGTATTCCAAAATTGGCCTCACACATGTAAAGTAAGCAGTTTTCTTTAGGCTCGGCTGTGAACATTTCAAGTTCCTCTGAATAAAATTGAGTGCCCTACCAGCTTTTACAATGACGTCATCCACATGAGCAGAGCATGAGCAGTCGGATGATAACGTCACACCTAGATACTTGTATATAGGTTCGTTTTTTATCAGGGTATTATTTATCTGGTAAAGAGTTACAATCCGTTTCTTCTTTCTTGTAGAACATACATGAACACACTTTTTTAAATTCAAATTCATCTTCCACGTGGAACACCTAGTATTAATACATTCTAAGTAAAATTGTGACATGGCAGCATCTTGTTCACTCTTAATTTTCCTATAAACAACACAGTCGTCGGCAAACAACCATATACATGAAGAAATACCAACAGAAATATCATTTATATAAAGTAAAAACAAAACTAGCCCTAAGACTGAGCCCTATGGGACTCCTGACGTCACATCAGCAAATGCCGAGCTTTTGCCGTTCAAAACAACACATTGTCGGCGCTGAGACAGATAATTTTCAATCCAAGCGAGTACGCTTGAGTGAATATTTAACATTTTAAGTTTAATAAGAAAAAGTGGATGTGACACTGTGTCGAATGCCTTGCGAAAGCCTAAAAAGACACAATCTGTTTGTCCTCCCTCGTCAACATCGAATGCCAATTCATGATAAAATTCAATTAATTGCGTTGTGCAAGATAGACCTTTCCAAAGCCCGTGTTATTCTTTGATTATTATATTTGTTATATGACGCATTATCTCGGTATATAAAATATGCTCATTGATATTGCACGAGCTGATTGTTAGGGAGATAGGCCTGTAATTCGCGACATCTCTTTTCGAACCCCCTTTATGAATAGGTACAACTTGAGCGGTTTTCCAATCATTAGGTAAGAGTCCTGTGGATAGCGATTTCACATATATAGATTAAATAAAGGTACATCAATATAGGTGTAGCACACCGCTTTAGTATACGTGGAGATATATCATCCGTACCGTTTGCTTTGATTTTTATCTATAACCTTTAGGAGCCCCTCGATGCCTCTAAAGCTTAATTCAACTTGTTCCTTTAAAGGAAGTGTGCTTTCATGTGGATGTGGAGCTATGATTGCATTTAAGTAGGAAGACAGATTGAAAATATGTATTGAAACGCGTTGCCTTTTCAGTATCGTCTGTTTTTATTTTTTGATGAGAAACAATTTAATTTATTCCTACAAAATGTGATCCGCATCCTTTTAAAGACCTCCAAAAGTGTTTAGGATTAGTTTTCATTTTGTCGTTGAGTGTCTTAAAGTACTCTTCCTTCGTATTTTTTATAGCAAACTTATACTGCTGTGTTACTTCAGATAACAAAATTATTTATGTGATTCATACTTTTCAGTTTTTTTGTATCTCTGAAATGTTCTCTTTCTTTTTTAATTATTCTGAGAATACGCGAATTCACCCAGGGTTTCTTGCGTTTCTTGAGTCTGGTAGAATCTATGCTTGGAACATACTTGTGCGTAAGCTCAAGCAGTTTATCTTTAAATACCAGCCACAAAGCATGGATGTCGCAATCCTCAGCAAGACATTCAAAAAGCGGCAAGTAATCGAGGAGCTCCTGGGAGATACTAGGATAATCACCTTTTTCGAAGAAAAAAACTCTATTTGATGTGGGTGACGTTTATCGGTTAATATCTGTTTTAATGTTTGCAATGACAGCGTGATGGTCACTTATTCCTGGTATTATATAAACCGAGCTAATGAGGGTAGGTGAGCTGCAGAACAAAACGTCCAGAATGTTACTAATCCGGGTTGGAGCATTGACATACTGTAATAGTCCGAAGGTGTTTACAATGTTTTTCATTTCTAAGTTAATACAGCTGTCAACTTTGTATACACAATCACCTTCTACTCATTCCAAGTCAGGTAAGTTAAAATCACCCGTAAGCAAAATAGGCTGCCGGGATGCCTCCGAAACGATGTCAAACAAAGATTGCAACGGTTTTAATTTTCAGTTCGGTGGTCTGTAGAATGATCCAACAGCGTATGAGGAGTTATCAGGTCGGGTGACTGAGCACCAAATTGATTCAACATCCTAGGTATCAAGATCTAGCATAAATGACTTAAGAGAAGAGTGAATTAACAAAAACACCCCTCCACCGAGGCGGGGCCTGTCCTTCCGATAAGCAATGAATTCTTTAGGGAATACTTCACTCTCCGCGATAGACGATCGAGTTCAGCCACGATTCTGTGCCTGAAACGATGTCAGCCTTAACGGACTCTATCAGACTAGCGAATTCGTCGACTTTCTTTATTATACTCCTACAGTTTGGTACAACAGCAACGAGGTTACGGCATACTTGTTTCATTTCATTTCTATTGCGTCATCGTTCCCTGAATGGAAGAACTTCTTTTTTTTGGTCCCACGTGAAGGCCTTTCCGTTAATAATAAGTTTGTCGAAGTCTAGCTTTACCTTGTCATTGCTGTCCACTTTTTAAACTTTTGCGTATTCCCACAGATGCTTCCGTATTTCTCGGGTCTCGGATGAGTAATCCTGATCCACACTGTAGGGTGACCCTTTGAACTTATTAGCATTTGACAGGACGTCCTCTTTTTCCTTATATGAAGAAAAATTTACTAGGACTGGCCTTTTGAACCTATCGCTGTAACGGCCTACTCGGTGTGCCCCTTGTATCGAATTCAGTTCGATCCCCAGGTTAGCTTTGCAAATACTTTTAACCAAGTTTTCTGATTGAATCCACGTTTCATAATGGTTCACGTCATCTATTCCATAGAAGGCAAGATTAAGCCTGCGACTTCTGTTTTCAAGATCAATGTTTTTTTTCGCACGGCAGATACTTGTTGTTGAAGTGATCTTATTGCATTTGCTTGATCCGACACTAACTTATTTACCGTTCCAACCCGTTCCTCAGTTACACCAAGCCGCCAGCATAGCCTCGTGCTTGCCTAACTTGGTATCGATGGTATCTAGCTTGCTCGTGATTGCTGCCTGACCAGTCTGTAAACTTTTGAGTACCTCCATTGCGGCTTAGTCTGTAAACTTTTGAGTACCTCCATTGCGGCTTAGGCGAGAGGTCCAGGATTAAGCTTGACATGGCCCGATAGCAACAAAAGAGGAATGAAGTACAACACTCTATTCACAAAGAGGAGGAAATTTCGGCAAGACACTCGCGCGCGCATTCGTCTGCGATGGTGCGCAGTAGCACTTGTCGTGGGAGGAGCCGGCAACGCACATAACGGACCATGAAGTTGCATTGGATAGTAAGTACTAACCTGCATAACCAACAGTGGCGTTAGCTGCGCGTCAGCCAGCGTGCTGGCTCCAAATCTCACGAAGCCAAAATGCTGCGCGTTTAAGTAGGTTCGGTTGATGTCACGTGGTCGTCGATGCTCAACAGAGACTGGTGGTTCATCGTTGACGAGCGGCTCATTCAAACCGTGATGTAAGCCGGTGATAACTGGCAATCCGCTGTGAAACTTGTTTGTCGTCGTGGCCCATCTGATTTCGCTTCTAACTCTAAACATAAGCAAGGAATTTAAATACCTAGGTATGTTTTCTACTTCTGATTTACGATGAAACAAGCATGTTAACGATATTGGAAATAAGGCAGCATCAGTTCTGGGATTCTTGCGGCGCAATTTTAGTCATTTACCTAGTAACTTAAAGACGCAGTTGTATTTCATTCATGTACCTTCAATACTCGAATATTGATATGTTTCTTGGGACCCACACACATCTGAGCTTATAGATAAATTAGGAAAAATCCAGAATATGGCAGTTAGATTTGTTCTTGGTAACTATAGCCGGCAGCTTAGCTTGACAGAAAGCAAACTTAAACTTAAATGGCAAGAGCTGAAGGATGGTAGAAGGCATATCAGATTAAATTTTTCGGCGATATTTATTATTCTAAAACAGGTATAAACCGCGAATACATCCAGGCACCACACTACATATCTAAGCAACTTGACCACAGTTTGAAGGTCAGGGAATTTTCTTGAAGGGGTGACGTCTTCCGTTATTCCTTTCTTGTTAGAACTGTTCGAGAGTGCAACAGTTTGCCATCGAGCATTGCATACATCATAGAAAATGATGCTTTTTTCTACGCATTGAAATAATTTGTTCATGTCTTCATTCAACTCTGTAAGCTCCCTGCTGTAATGCCCTACGGGGCGATGCAGGTAACCAATAAATAAATAAATAAATAAATAAACATGGAAAAGTGTCATGTGCCTCCATTTCTACGATGTTGTGGTATGTCTTTTTTCGATGTGTTAGAGTGTTTACAACTTCTCACATTTTCGTATGATTGTGAATATTGCTTTTCATGTTCCTGTAACACTTTTGCTTTGCCCTTTCCAGGTCTGCTGTTAAGCATCGCGAAAGCTCTTAAACTTGAAGAACACACAGGGGTCTTGTAAACGCCACAACACATGAAACAACCTTTTAGTAAGAGCCCATTGTTTTCAGAGAAGTGCAAGAATTGATTGTTTAACCGGGAATGCTGCGTTATTGGCGGTACGAAGTACATCCAGGAATATATAACAGACCTCATATGCGCCTCTTTGCATTTTTATTTTTCTGCAGTTTAGGAATTATACTAACTGAAGAAACAGTTTTCCTCAGTACTGAATAATGTTATGCTGAACATGTGTTTTTTTTTATTTTTCGTGTATGTACAGGAAAGAAGAATATAGGAAAATACCAGTAAGTGGTCACTCGGGTCATGTGCGAGAACTTGGGATTCCTGTACCGCAACAGCTGTGGCACGAGCTGTTACGAAACATGCCACTGGAGAGCACTGCTTCGAAAAATTGTAAAAGAAAGGCTACTTTTGGTCCTCATGTCGACCGACTTACAAACACCACAGTCATTTTCCCATCATAGAAAGCTAAGCATTGAACATTCTTTTTAGAGCAGCCTCCCAATATGTGTTGTGTAAATGTTTCTTTGAAGCATATGGCGGTATCATCACCTGCTTTATTTTGCGATACAATTTTTCGCAACCTAATGTGAAACTATGGCAAATTTGAATGAAATAAAGGTCACATTCAGTATTTTCAATTCTTGGATGAGCGCCGAGAGACAGAATAAACTTTATGCAAAAGAGCACACGAGCGTAAGATACTCCTCCGCTGTGCACTCGATGGTCCCCTCATTCCAGCAGTCCAACGGGAAGAAGAGCCCCAACAAGTACGCAGGATTTATTACAAGTGCAGGTCTTGACTTGGAGTGAGCTTCAGCCTGCTTGCTCTGTCCTCTCTGTTCTTACAGGCACACTGCACGTGGAGTCCCTATGTGGCGTCAAGTTCTTCAACGAGATGAGAGCCTCTCGGCTTGAGAAGATGCTTGCGTCTCAACTGGCCCGCATCGCTGCCCTCTACAGGTTCGATGGATGGCTCGTCAGCGTTGCCTGCAAGCTGGTTAGTGTGGTGTTCACCATCAATCTGTCGTACATTGCATACAGACGGAGTATGACATAAAACTAATGACTTTCATGATGCATGCATCAAGCACACATCTGATTTGACTTTTATTTATTTATTTATTTATTTATTTATTTATTTATTTCGGATACTTTCCTGGCCCGAAGGCATTACAGAAAGGAGTGGTAAGTGAGAGAAAAAAAAGTACATAATTATACAATAATAAGTATTACAAAACGGCAGAAAATACAGCAGTCTTGAAATTGCCAACGTCAGAAATGGCAGCAATGGAGGGAGGAAGGTCGTTCCAGTCGGCGCTGGTTTTAGGAATAAAAGAACCATGACACATCTTTGTTCTAAAATATGGAACACCAGCTTTAAATATGTGATCGAAACGGGATGAAATGTATGAAGGTCGGGTAATAAGATCATCCTTTAATAGTGGGTTGTGGTGACACAGCCTGTGGAAAAGACACAGTCTAAAACATTTACGGCGCAATGAAAGCTCCGGTAATGTAAGTGTGATTTTCATGGAAGTAATGCTGGCGTAACGGGAATAGTTAGATAAGATGAAACGTGCTGCGCGATTCTGGATGGATTCTAGAGTGTTTATCAGTGTGATTTGATGGGGATCCCATACGGTGGATGCATATTCTAGCTTTGGTCGCACTAATGTTTTGTAGAGGGTAAGCTTTATCGGCATAGACGCAGCAGAGAAATTTCGACGCAAGTATCCAAGAACCCGGTTAGCGTTATTAGTGACGTGTTTGATGTGCGCATGCCATGATAAGTTACGTGAAATATGGACACCTAGGTATTTGTACGAGTTGACGGATTCAAGAGAAGTATCGTGAAGTAAGTAAACACGCGTATTGTCAGTGTTAGTGCGGCTTGATACATGCATTGTTTTACATTTATTAACGTTTAGTCGCATGAGCCATTTATCGCACCAGTTGGATATGCTTCTAAGATCGTCTTGAAGCTTATCAGAATCAGTGGGGTTAGTTATTTTGCGATAAATGACGCAGTCATCTGCGAAAAGCCTGATAGATGAATGGGAAATGCATTTAGGAAGGTCGTTTATGTAAATCAGGAAAAGTAGGGGTCCCAGTACCGATCCCTGTGGTACACCCGATGTTACGGAAGTGCGAGAGGATGAACATTCATTAGCTGAAACGTACTGAGTTCGATTAGATAGAAAGCTTTTAATCCAGTTTAGTACATTAGGGTCAATGTTAAGCATGCTAAGTTTAAGAATGAGAAGATCATGTGAAACAGTGTCGAAAGCTTTTGCAAAGTCCAAAAACACGCAGTCTACATCGAAGCCCATATCAGTATGGGTGAATAGGTCATTAGTAAAACATACGAGTTGCGTTTCACATGAAAATGTTTTCCTGAAACCGTGTTGTTCAGTCGAAAAGAAGAAATTAGACTCAAGGAAATCAATAAGATGAGAATCTATAATATGCTCCAATATTTTGCATGGTATACTTGTCAGTGATATAGGACGATAGTTATCGGGGGAATGAGTGTTACCTGATTAGGGACCGGAACAACCTTGCCAACCTTCCAATCGCTTGGAAGAACTGAGGAACCTAGAGACTGGGAAAAGAGCATCGAAAGCATAATGGAAGAATATGGTTCAGTAATTTTAAGCATTTTACAGTTAATTGAGTCTTCACCTGATGAAGAACATATTTTCAGGTTTTCAATCAACTTTTGTATGCCGACCCAATCTATATAAATGTAGTTCATTGGTAAATAGGAGCATTTAGTTACCGACGGTAGAATGGCAGGAGCACATTTGTGAAAGACGGAAGCAAATACATCATTCAAAACGGAACAGCACTGGTTCGGAGGGATCGCGACATTGTCAGAACGGGCTAGTTGGATTGTTTTGCTTTCTTTGCCACCAACAATATTCCAGAATTTACGTGGATTAGACTGTAAAAGTGATGGGAGGGTGTTATCGAAAAAAATCTTTTTTGCATTTGTGATAGCAATAGTATATTCTGCGTGAATGCAATGATATGCTGCCCAGCTTTCGGGAAGGTTAGTTGCTTTGGCGCGACGAAAAGTACGTTTCGTTTTGTTGCGCAGACGGCGCAGAATTCCAGTAAACCATGGCGAGGAAGGACTGGAAACAACCTTTCTTGTAGGCACATAGCGATCCATTAGTGTTAGCAGTTTGTTCTTGTACAATGACCAGTTCTCTTCAACGGTACGTTCAAAAAAGTTGACTGTGTAGTCAGTAATGAATGATTCTAGTTCATTTAAAATGGATGTGGTATCGGCGGCATTGTAATCACATATAGTTTTAACGGTTTTCTTCGAGCGAGCTTTCTTCGAGCGGCGGCGGCGGCGGCGGCTGCGGCTGCGGCGGCGGCTGCGGCTGCGGCGGCGGCGGCGGCAGCGGCAGCGGCGGCGGCGGCGGCGGCGGCAGCGGCAGCAGCAGCAGCAGCAGCAGCGGCGGCGGCAGCAGCAGCGGCGGCGGCGGCAGCAGCAGCAGCAGCGGCGGCGGCGGCAGCGGCGGCGGCAATTGTTGTCTATGTGCAATAGACAACAATTGAGTTGAGGTTGAAAAATTTCTACGAAAGCCATGCTGAAAATCAACAAAAAACCATTCTCTTCCAAGTGGCTAGGCAAGGAGAATATGCTCCAAGAGTTTACTACACTTGTTTATGAGGTGTATAGTCCTGCAATTGTTAGGAATAAGTTTATCACCTGATTACTATCTTAAAAACACTTCTTGTTGGGCTAGTTGGTAGCTATTTATTATAAGGTATGAATACGTCAAATAAACAGACGCTCACAAGAGAAGAAAACGGGACAGGGCGCCACTCGCAACTGTTTTATTTACAGAACGCAAGCACATATATACTGTCAGTCAACAGATGCGCACAGAGCAAGCATTCTTTCACGCATCTAATCAAACATTCATGACGCACCACGCTCAAGAAACTTCATCTCGGCCTTATATAATGATATCGAACTATCGCTGACGCACAAGCTGCCTTCCTTGGCTATGTGATAGGCTTGAACCAGTTCCCTTGCTCTAGTATCTTTACTTCGGGCAAGAATCCGCACATCAGAAAAACGTGGTTCACAGGAGCGTGAGGGACAGGTCCCGATGTGCTTAGGCAAATTTGGGCCCTCTCTCATTTGCTCAACATTTCTTTCATACTCCCTGACACGCTCATTAACACAGCGCCCGGTCTGACCTATATATGAACGACTGCACGAAAGGGGATCGCGTAGACAACCCCTTCGGCACACTTAATGAAAGGTCGCCCATGTTTGGTTTCCTTTTTCGCTTCTTTTTTCATTTCTTTTGGCGATTTGGAAGCAAAGGCTTCCGAGCTTCCTCGGGGCTGAAAACACTAGCGGGACGCTATGTCTGCTCGCTACCTTCTTCAGATTGTGGGCCACCTTGTGCACATACGGCACAGCCACCGCTCTCACCTCTTGCCGAGGGGCCTCTGCTCCAGCTGTCATCGCCTTTCTCTTCATTTTCTGTAAGAGGCTTTCGGCTACTCCTGTTAGGAGCGAACCAGGGAACCCAGCTGAAGTCAGCCTAGCCAATTGATTGTCGAAACTCAATGCCATCTTGTTAACACACGACTTCCTGAGCGCGGACTCAAGGCAAAGTGACACAATTCCTCTCTTCACCAATTTAGAATGCGCTGAGTCAAATGGCAGAAGCCCTTTCTTTGCACGTGGTCACGGTGTAAGACATATAGGAGGTGAAACTCCCGTCAGCGCGAGCGAGCGCGGGCGACCAGATAAAATCACAATTGTTGCATGCGCCGACGCTACCGTATACAGTGGCGGCACCATGCGGCGCGTCGTAGAAGCCGCAGCGGAAAAAAAGAAAGCAGCGCCCGGCAGGCGGCTCGGCGGCTCCGGCAGCTCCGGCCACTCCGTGGTAGAAGTCAGGCGCGCGCGGCCGAACGGGAGCAACACGCTCAACCGGTTGCCCTGGCAACCGAAACGGCGGTAATTTCTTCCCATGCCGCCAGGTGCCGCCAGCATGAAAATATATCCGCGGGCTTGTGACCTTTACTAGTCGCCGCGAACAGCGGAGTTTCCACTCCTAAATATTTCTTGCTCCGTGCACGTGGTGCATAGCACGAACAAACATGATCCATACTGAACTCAATGCTAAGATCTAAAAACTGTAAAACGTTTCCTTGCGGCAGTTCATGTGTAAAATCCAAGCCTTTTCCATGTTGTCTAAAAACGGATAAAACATTAGTCACAACCTCTGCGGAGTTTAGACTCCCGTCCTTAGTTAAAATAATTAAAAAAATCATCTACATACCTAAACACTTTAGAAACCTTGTTAGCTGGTAAAACATGGTGCAATACTTGGTCCATTTTTGAAAGAAAAATGTTACACAACACAGGGGCGACACAGGATCCTATGCATATACCAGCTTTCTGCAGAAAAAAACCGCTGGTCAAACATTATAAAAGTAGACTCCAGGTAAAACTTTAAAAGGGTTAAAACGTCGTCAATAGAAACACCGGCAGAGATCTGAAAAGAAATAGGATCATTCTTTTCAATGCACTCCCTAACCGCAAAGAACAGACCATCATGGAGAACAGAATAAAATAAATCAACAATATCCACAGAAAAGGCCAAGCCCACGCTAGCTTCAATTCTCAGGAATTCGCATACTTCATCCAATCTTTTCGTTGAAAACGGATCTTGTACATCTAGTTTGACCCGCCGTGGTTGCTCAGTGGCTATGGTGTTAGGCTGCTGAGCACGAGGTCGTGGGATCAAATCCCGGCCACGGCGGCCGCATTTCGATGGGGGCGAAAACACCCGTGTACTTAGATTTAGGTGCACGTTAAGGAACCCCAGGTGGTCGAAATTTCCGGAGTCCTCCACTATGGCATGCCTCATCATCAGAAAGTGGTTTTGGCACGTAAAACCCCATAATTTAATTTTTCAATTGTTTACATCTAGTTTACGCAAATCTTTTTAACAGGTAAAAGCTAAGGTGCTTCTGCCATGCCCCTTTTTCCGTCACTATTGTTCTGAAAGGCAGGTCTTGCTTATGCGTTTTTACTGAAAAGAACACCTTCAGCACATTACTTTTGCTTTTGTTAATTTCTTTCGCAAGACTGGCCAACCCCAGCCGCTCACACATTGCCACAGCGTTGGCTTTGAGTTTTGTCGATTTTACTGGAATAGGTGAAAAATTCTTTTTAATTGCCTGAGCTGCCCTTATCGTGAAGTTATCATCCGACATGACTACAAATCCGCCTTCCTTATCGGCTTGGAGAAGCGTTAGGCCATTCTTGCTAAAGAAAGACGCAATGGCTCCGGTGTCTGAGACATTGTGTCTGAGCCATTGTGTGACGGAGCGTGGTGCGTCATGAATGTTTGATTAGATGCGTGAAAGAATGTTTGCTCTGTGCGCATGCGTTGACTGACAGTATATATGTGCCTGCGGTCTGTAAGTAAAACAGTTGCGAGTGGCGCCCTATCCCGTTTTCTTCTCTTGTGTGTGTCTGTTTATTTGGCGTCTTCATATTTTATAATGTTTATCACCTGACTTAAACACCGGTATTACCTTGGCAGTGAGCCAGCCTTTTGGTACTGAGCTCTATTTAAGGGATGCATTAAAAATAATCTATAGTAATCCAGAACTTATTTTGGAGTAGTGTCGAAGAAAGTTGTTAGGCAACTGTCGGCTCCGGGGATTTTTTTACGTGAATATCAAGCAGCATAGAAAGAATTCCTTCGCGGCTAATTGAAACGTTAGCAATTGATTGAGATACAGATGGTGTATATGGTATAGCATGGGCGCTGAGAACTGAAGGTCGAGTGAATGCTTTATAAAATGTGTCATTTAATTCATTCGAGATGTCATTAGGATTATAATTTACGCTGTTGTTTATTCTTAGCTGCTGAATACTTTGGTTAGAGTCGGACGGGAAACGTTAAACCTTCTCCGGGGGGCTATTAAGAATGTAATCATAGTCAGATTATCAAATTTGTCACGGGCGTTACATAGTTTGATGAGTAAAGCATCCTATAAAGAGTGAAACTCGGTATTCCGAGCTAGCTTATAGTTGTGTTTGTGCTTTATTCTACGTTTGAGATGAATGATTTCACGAGGGATTCAAGGATTATGACGTTTAGTTTTCTTTCTGCGCATCAATACGAATTAAAAGAAGAGATAAACGTATACCGGAGATGCGTGACGTTGTCATCGCGTTTAAATTTATCAAGGGAAAGGTGTAAGCAATCCAAGACGGGTTCGTCATCAGCCGATGATAAATCTAGGAAGGACTGTGTGGTGGGTGTAACTTGGACGCATTTTTGTATCTCCAAGTCGACATGTACAAGCTTGTGGCCAGCTATACCTTCAGTTAAGATAAAAGTACGGTTTTCCGACAAGCCCTTGATAAATACAAGATTAAGAACTGATTGGGTCAGGTCTGTAACACGTCTGGGATGTATTACAACGTGTTTAAAATCATGAAAGATCATATAATCAAGAAGGACGTGTGCACTGTCAGCATCTTGAGAGCCAGAGATTGATAGCTGTTCCCAATCAATGCTAGGTAGATTTAAGTCACCGGCCATCAAAAATTTATAATTAGGTCGCAGCATGCACTCTAGGTTAACGGAAAGAGATTCCAAGAATTAAACTGGGCTATTGGGAGGCCTGTGCACGCCACCGATTGAAATAGACAAATCGCGATATTTAACTTTACACCAAATGCTTTCGCGCTGTGGTAGGTTTGGAAGCTGGACACAATTTATTTCCTTTTTTGCGATCAAGGCTACGGGACCCCTCCTCTCCCAGTGCAGTCGCGTCTAATTATTTTGTAGGGTGGAGGAATTATTTCGGAGTCATTTACCTCCGTTGTCAACCAAGTTTCTGTGACTGCAAAAATGTGTGGGTCATAGAGGATAAGGAGATATCTTCTAATTGGCTTGACTTGTTGGCAAGACTTCTCGCATTAAGCAAGATAAAACGGAGCGTCCCTGTTTGCAATAAAGGACCAGCTGTAGGCAAATTAGTCTTAGCTAGCACAACAGGCTGCGAGGTGGCCTTATCCCAAACGTAAATGGTATCGTCCACCCGAATCCGCTCGTAGTCAAGGGAAACTTAATGGCCTTTAGCTTTAAACGGTTGGCCATGTTACCATGGTTAGTCACACAAAAGTCGTGGCTAACAGAAATAGTTGAGCCTTTCAATTTGAATGAATTATGTAGGACGCGCAAATTTCTTATTGTAATCAAAAAAGTTCATTATGACTAGTCCAGGTTAATCAGGCCGTTTTTTTCCCTATTCTATGCGCACTTTCTACAGAACTGACTGGTAACCCCATCTTTACGCGGATTAGGTCTTTAGTAATTGCGTCTTTTAAACTGCTCGGACTGTCGCGATCAGATTCAGGGAGGCCAGAAACAATTTAATTGCGGGGCCGACTTCTGTCTTCGAAATCATCTAATTTCTTTTGTTGCGCAGCGATCACTTTAGAGAAGTAACTTCGGCTTTTAATTGGCTGATTGCTTCGGTATGCTGCGCGAGCACTTTTAGCGTATCATTTAATTCAGTGAAACGGGCACTCATGAATTTTTGGAGAGTGGAATGCGACGTAGTTAGGTTATCAATAGATGCTTGCAAAGATGAGGACATATTGGAAAGAAGAAGCTTAATTTCATCCCTAGAAGGCCCGTTTATTCAATATCACCAGCAAGCAATAGCAAAAGCACACCCCATGCGTCATCAAGTAAAGAAAGGCACTGTTCAGGGCACGGCAAGAAGATAATACACCTATTATCACTACGAAAGCAGCGACAGGAATAATAAGTACGAACCTGTAAGAAGAACATAAGGTTGTTCATGGCTGCATCGGCGGTTGTCTCGCCGTGCTCTCTGAAGGTGAGCTTGAGTTGTCCGGGTATTGCTACTGTGAGCGGTGGCGCTGAAACTCGAGGCTGCTGAGCAGATTGCGTCACCAAGCCTCAGGTGATATCGGCAACCAGCCGATATCGGTCGACGAGACTAATTTCGCAACCAGAAATGTAAGATGAATGGCCCGACAGCGTGGCCTGTACAAAGAAAATAAGACGGATCATGGCTGCATCTGCGGTGGTCTCGCCGTGCCCTCTCAATATTGTTCTGCAAAGTTATTTCTTATACTTCAGTAATTAACCAAGATAAACATAACCCTGCATCGACTCTAGAAGCTGAATGGCAATTCTGAATAAATTTTTCCTTACCAGGCTGCTGAAGATTATCTTGGTTGTCTGCATATTATTCTTTAACCCCACTCTTATACCATCTCGGTTATGACCCAGAACCATTTGCTGCTATACATCCCCAGTGTTTCTGAACAGCACACCGCCCTTCACAAACCTTCGGTTTTTGAGATATTCGCCTTTTATCCTCCCTCCTAATCCTACTCTCTATAATAGCTTGAATACTTCTTCAAGGTATGGAGTGAATAACATCGGAGAGATTGTGTCACCTGGCTTGATCCCTTTCTTGATAGGCAGCTTTCTACTTTTCTTCTGAAGAAGCAAAGTATGTTTCGAATCTTTCTACATATTTCTCAATATATTCACGCGTGGCTCATGTACTCCTTGATTACGCAATTCCTTTAAGGCTGCTGGTATCATAATCTACGAAAATCATAGATAGAGTTTGATTATACTTTACAGTTATCTGTATTACCTTATTGAGCTCGATTTAATCCATTGTAGAATATGCCCTCCTGAAGCCAGCCTGTTCTCTGGGTTGACTGAAGTCAATTGTTGCCCTGATTTTAATTGAAATATGGTAATGCATATTATGGGGGAAATGAAAGTGCACGACAGAACAACCGGGCAAAGTTTCATACTAACCCACTTCTTCGCGTAATGCGAACCGTTCGGACTCCTCTGATCCCCTTCTTCTCGTTCACTACATAACGAGGGTCTCAAATGGGGCCGCTTTCGTGCCTTCAGGTAGGTTAGAAGGGCTTAGTGGCCCGTCAGTTTCTCCCAACATCACATATCACGTCACCTCTTATGGAAACAAGAATGTTCCACATCCGCCGGCAAGGCCGTGAGTTGTGACGCTGACCAACACTGCGAGGCAAAGACCTAGTACGCATATTGAACCAATAAACATAGATGGGAAAACAGGAATGTGGTAGCTCAATTGGTAAGAGCATCACACACATATTGCGAACACGTGGGTTTATTTATTTATTTATAGATGTGCACGTACTGTAACGCTGTAAGCGCTATAGCAGTAGTGTATTAGCAGCGAAAACTTATACAGAGAAAAGTACGATGCAGTAATGAGGGTGGTGTGCTAGGACCGTTCAGCCTGGATGGCAGATACAAACCTTCGGGGTCAGCACGAGCGAATAGACCCAGTTAAGCAATTCCAGTCTTCTATGGACCGAGGAAAAAAAGCTGACTTTTATTTATTTATTTATTTATTTATTTATTTATTTACTTACTTACATACCTACAGCGCCCAATGTTGGGCATTAGAGTAGGGGGAAGGAATATACAAATGATGAAAATACAGATGATTGATGTTACAAAAGGATACATCTAATACACAATACAACAAAATATTGACATTTGAAAACACAGTACTTAACACAACATTACACCTAAGGTTATTATGAAATACAATATAAATACACTTTACTACATAATACAATGCAATGATATTATTTATAATTATAATAAAGTAATGGAAAAAAAAGAACAGCGAGTAAGGCAAAAAGCTGCGGACAGAAAAGGTTAATCTCCCATTCTGTCCGAAGCGAAACACATTTTAGAACTAAAGATATAAATGTTTCGACAACAAAGTTTCGAACACAGTTGGCGTTGCTGTAACAATTTAGAGCGGCAGTTTATTCCAATCATGTACTGTTTTTGGAAAGAAGGAATGCTTATATAGGTTGATACGGCATTTGTACTCTTGTACCTTGAGCGGATGATCTGTTCTAGGTGATATGTAGCTTGGATTTTTTATGTATGTGTCCCTGGACAAACCAGTCTTGCCTGTGTAATCATTGAAGAAAAGTTTAAGACGCAAATATTTCCGTCGGTTCTAGAGAAGTGGCCATCCCAAGTTAACACGTATTTGTGATGAGCTCTGAGTGAAATCATAGTTGGCAGTAACGAACCGGGCGGCGCGTTTTTGTATTCGTTCCAGTTGGTTAATGGCTGTGTTTGTCTCTGGGTCCCAGGCAGAGCTGCCGTACTCTAAAATCGGACGAACGTTTGTTAAATAAAGCGTTTCCTTTACCTTATGGGGGGCTCTCCAGAAATTACGTTTTAGAAAATTTAACATACGACTAGCCTTAGACGCCACGCTCTCTATATGGTCATTCCAAGAAAGATTATTTTTAAAGACAACGCCTAAGTACTTGTAACTACTTACCTCGATCAATGGTTCAGTGTTTAGAAAGTAATTTTTAACAAGTGGTACCCTCTTGTTAGTGAAGCGAATGACATTGCACTTGGCAGAGTTTAATTTCATGCTCCAGCTGTCGCACCACGTGGACACTGTTAGAAGGTCATTTTGTAAGATACTTGAATCGGCAGGGGACGTAATGGCGCGATATACGCAACAATCATCAGCATACAAGCGTATGTGACTGGAAAGATGCGTTCCTATGCCATTTATGAATATTAGAAATAACAGTGGGCCCAAGACGGACCCCTGTGGAACGCCCGATAAGACTTCAGTCTCTGATGAGGTCAGTCCTTCAAGGACAACACGCTGCTTTCTACCAGTAAGATACGCCTCAAGCCATTTCATCAGTGATGCTGGAATTTTGATGGCAGACAGTTTTGTGAGTAGAAGGTTATGTGCAACAGAATCAAAAGCTTTCTGAAAATCCAGAAATACGCAGTCAACCTGGTGTCCGTTATTTATTGATGATGCGATATCATGGCTGAATTCGATTAGCTGAGTGTCACATGAGAATCCCCGGCGAAACCCATGTTGCGTGGGGCAAAAGAATCCGTTGCTCTGTAAGTGACTCATTAGGTTGGTATAAATTATATGCTCTAGTAGCTTACATGAGACGCTAATGAGTGAAATAGGTCTGTAATTTTTTGTCTTTGTCTTGTCGCCGCCTTTAAATACAGGTACTACGTTACCACTTTTCCAATCTTTAGGCAGCGACCCCTCTTCGATGGATGCCTGAAAAAGAATTACTAGAAATGGGGCGACGGATGCAGCACACTTCTTTAAGACATAGTTTGGAATGTGATCAGGACCAGATGCGGAGCTAACTTTAACGTTCTTGAGCAGTGAATCAACTCCCTGTTCTGTTATTTCTATGTTTTCCATTTGTTCGAAGTCGGTAGGAATTGGTAAGTCTTTCACATTAGCAGCAGTGCCGGAAAACATTGATTGGAAGTAGTGATTAAAGTGCTCAGTTTTGCTGGTTACGTCATCACCATAATTTACGTCATCTATGGTATCAGGCACAGCTACTTTGTTGTTCCTTTTACTTTTGACATACTTCCAGAGATCTTTCGGATTAGATTTTATTTTGTCACCTAATGTGCGCAGGTATGTAGCCTCAGCGTTCCTCATTTCTTTGTTGATAGTCTTGCTTAGGTCTTTCATCTTAAGATACGTGTCGGAAGCCGGGCATGCGCAATATTTGCGATATAATCGGTGCCTTCTGCTAATAATTGATCGAAGGTTGTGGTTCATCCATGGCTTATCAGATCGCCGTCGAGAAGATACGATGCGTGATGGCACGTAAATTTGAACTAATGATAATAGCTTAGCTTTAAACAAACACCAGGCAGAATTAACGTCGATGTTCGAGGTGTGTCGACGAAATTCAGGTAGAAAGCCGTCAAGTTCCAGAGATAGGGATGAGTAATCTGCTTTATTATAAAAGAACACCTTCCGTGGCGGTGGGCTTTTTCGGCGCATAGCAGTACACGTTAGCTTTGCAGTAACGACTTCATGGTCGCTTATACCAGGAATTACGGTGACGCTGGACACAAGATCTCGATCGTTACAGAGGAACAGATCAATTATGCTTTCATTAGCTGATCCTAACCTTGTTGAGCGCTCAACAAATTGGAACAGAGAGTTGGCTTTTATCAGCTCGCAAAATGCTGTGGAAATAAGAGACGAGGAATTGTTTTGCGGTTGAAAGTTTTCCCATTTAATATGGGGAAAGTTAAAGTCGCCACCAAGAATAATATATGTCGTGTTTAACGAGAGCATGATGTCATTCATTTGAAACGAAGGCTCCGGTGACCTGCAGTTTGGGGGCCTGTAGTACGATCCGATTGCTACAGAATGGCCGTTTGCGAGCATCACCCTACACCAGACCGTTTCACAAAGGCAGCTTTCTACGTTGATGG
Source organism: Dermacentor variabilis (assembly GCF_050947875.1). Classification (NCBI taxonomy): domain Eukaryota; kingdom Metazoa; phylum Arthropoda; class Arachnida; order Ixodida; family Ixodidae; genus Dermacentor; species Dermacentor variabilis. The sequence continues at coordinate 3,195,958 of NC_134574.1, read as the reverse complement.
GAGTGCTGCTGAGACTGCTGTGGATCAAAACAAAGACGCCACCACGGTGGCAGTTGCGGTCTTTTCTGTAAACAGTGTAGTCTGACGGAAATAGTTCGCTGTTGTAGACTGAACTATCTAGCCATGACTCTGTGCCAATGACTACATGTGGTTTTGTCGATTCCAAAAGAGATTCAAACTCATGTTTCTTGTTTTTTAGACTTCGACAATTCACGACAATGAAATTCAGGTTATGAGCAGTCTTCCGAGATGTAGCGAACTGTGATGGCTATCCGTCTAACTCGATTACGTTATCAGAACCAGCATTATACTTGTAGGTCTTTTTACCTATTTTAAGCTTATTGAAGATAAGTTTGAAATCACTGCCACGTGATTTAGCAAACTGAAGCAACTACTTGCGCTCAAAACAAACCTTCTTAGAGTAGTCTTCACTAATGCCAAATCCTGTTCCCTTTAGTCTCGAGGCGGCCTCAAGGACACGTTGTCTTTCTTTAAATGATATAAATTTTACGATTAATGATCTTTTCTTGTGCTCAGAGTACCGCCCTATTCTATGTGCTCTCTCAATAGATTGTAGTTCAAGTGACACATTTAATTTCTCTGTACAGAAGGACGTAATTTTTTTCTTCTGATTCAGCCCATGTCTCCTTCGCGGTGTCGGGAAGGCCGAAAAAAATCAAGTTATTCCGGCGAAACCTATTTTCTAGGTCGTCTTGGCTATCACGCATTGAGGCAAGTGCAGAAGTGGTCGATTCAACACGAGATGAAATCCTTTCTATCGTGGCATGCAGTGATGTGACTCGTGATGGGGTTTCCTCAGCGAGTTGAACTTTGACACTCAAATCGATTATCTTTTGTTCCATAGCTTGCTGATTAGCTCGAAGGCAGCGGATCTCATCTAGTATGTCGGACTGCCCTTGCATCATCAATGGAATTTTCATAATAGCTTGAAACATTTGCTGTTCTTGTTCTGTAGAAAGGGGTCCTGGATTTTGTTCTACATCTCCAGAGAGCAGTAAGTGAATCTTAGACAGACAACCAGGGCTAAAAATGCAACTTAACCCAAAATAACACAGTTTGCTTGCAGCGAATAGTAAGCATGCAATGGGATCTGACGCCGATTTTTTTTAATATCATTAAGCATTAAGCATTAAGGATTTAAGCATATTAGTGGCTGTAATTAGAGCATCAATTTCAAGTTCTGATGTCGTCTCGTCGATGACACTGGCGCGAGGTTAGTATAGCTTTTTGAAAGTATAAATGAAGAATTGACGATGCTGTGCAAGAAATCTAACGATGGTATGCGGCGACGTGAATAGAGCGAAGTTAAATTCAAGGAACGAAGTGCAGAAGAGGGTGAAAAGCCGTGACCATAACGGTGACATATAAATCTCACAGCTTTATTTCTGGATTGCTTCTAGCCTATTAATCTCACGCTGCTTATAAGGGTTCCAAACGACAGATGCGTAGTCAAGAACAGGATGGATTAGCGATTTTTATAACAGTAGCTTAGTATATTTTGGAAATCTGGATAGTGTAGGACGTAGGTAATTTAATTTTTAGTGCTTTGTTACAAATGTAATCAGCGTGATTAGACCGTGACATATTATGCGTAAAAATGACACCGAGATACTTATGCTGAGACACCCTACACTAAGCGCGGTTATCGAAGGAGTAATGGAAAAGAGGAGATTTTTACAGAAGATCAGGGCGGTCTTATCAAAGTTAATGTTCATTTGTCTGGTGTTGCACAAAGTGCTAAACCTAGTAAATGACTCTTGGAGGTGGTAATGGTCGTGAGGGGATCATGTAAACACAACTATCGACATAAAGACAATTGTTAGAAGAGTTGTTAACCGGCAAATCATTTAGGGAAATTAAAGAAAGAAGCAGAGGCCCAAGAACGAAGCCTTGAGGCACTCCAGATATCACATCAATAGCAGTGTTTCGGTTGAGCTATAAGAGATGAACTGGGAACTGAGTAAAATAAAGCTTCAAATCCAGTTAACTAATTGAGACTTATTTAGTACAGCGTTAAGTTTAGCAAGTTCAGAATGTAATACTGTGTCAAATGCTATAAAAAGTCTATAAAGATGGCGTCAACCTGTTTGCCAACATCAAGTTTAAGGAAAATGTCATACGTAAACTCAAGTAACTGCATTGCCGTACTAAAACCGCGCCTAAACCCATGATGTATGTTAACAAGCAGATTATGAGATTCCAGGAAAAGTACTATGTGTTTTAGAGTGCTAAGTTCTAAGATTTTGCATGACTTTGATGTTATTCAAATTGGTCTGTAGTTCGATAAAAACTGCTTGTCACCGGATTTATAGAGAGGAAGCACTTTAGCTGACTTCCATGAGGAAGGAACAGTGGCAGATGATAAAAATTTGTTTTATACGGCAGTCAGATACCTTGATGGCCGCAAGGAATAGGAACCAAGAATGTATTTTGCATCCCGCCCGGACCGGTGCATTTCTTGGTGTCCAAGTTTAATACGAGGTTAACAACGGCTTTGTTGTTTGTCAATGTGAGTGATTTCTTCAGAACAAACTATACTGGCGAGAGAAGGAACGAAGTTCTTATCGGGTACAAAAACGGACTCAAAATACTTGTTGAAAGCATCCAATATTACTGACGGATCACTGATGACGTCATTATCAATTTCGAATGAAATGCATGAAGCATCGCGAGGTAAAATAGAAGACCAGACTTCGTCGGGAACGCGGGGTGTTGTTGCCTCGGCGTCTAGATAGTGTCTTCGGCGTCTTCGTCGGCGGGGAAGCGTCTTCGTCATTTGGACGAACAGCAACCGCAGCTCCGTCGGTTACTTCGTTTAGTTTTCTGGATAGGGGCTGACGGACTGGCCACGGGCTTGGCCATTGTACGGTCGGCGCTGCGGCGACAGGTAGCGGCCTGGTGATGGTGAACGGGATGGTCGTGGAGGGCTCCACAGAGTGGTGGTTAGGTAATCGGCGATGTCATATGGGCGTTCACCTCGCTGAGGGCGCTGTGCGTTGACGGTGAACCCTCGCACTCCCATCTCGTGGTAAGGACAGCGGTGGTAGATTTGGCCTACTTCTACGCAATGGTAGCAGAGCGGGCGGTGGTCAGGGGCGCGCCAAATGTGCGCCTTCCTCGCGTTGCGGCGCTGGGCGACGGGTGGGCGTGCGGGCGGCGGCGGCGGTGGACTACGCCATTGCGTCGTTACAGGGCCCTGGTGCGGTCGCGTTTGGTGGGTGGAGGGGGGACCTTGATGTTGGGCGATGGCGGCGTAGGTCATCGCTTCTGGCTGGGGCTGTGGCGATTACGGTTGCATCTGAGGAACCCCAAGCGATCACTCAACCTCTTCCTGGAGGATTTCGGCGACTGAGGCCACTTCAGGTTTCGACATTGGGTACAATTTCTGCAGCTCTTACCGTATGACCGCTCTGATAGTCTCGCGTAGATCTTCGGTGGCCAGTCATAGAACTCCGGCGTAGTTTGTAGAGTTCTTGCGGCGGTTGCATTGCCAGTGCCGCATTTCGAGTGTCTTCTCGATGCTGGTGGCCTCACGAAGAAACTTGGAGGTCTTTGGTGGGCTTCGTATTGTCACGTGGTAGTGACTGGGACGAACACAGTAGGAGAACTGTAAATGGCAAAACTAAATCTTCAATGGGCGAACTTGTGCCCTCAAATGCAAGTTACACTTAAAGCACAACGATAGCAGCGAACACAGTCGGCGATCGTCGGAAATCTAATCAGCGAGTCAAGCGCGTCGGCTTTTATACATCAGTCGTCGAATGTTCCAGAGTAATCGCTGGGACCCGCGTGTCTTCCACAAAGTTATACATCATTCGCGTCGCGCACACATGCAATCAGATTACAGAAGGTTCGGCCACAGACAGCGGATGGAATCACCGATAACATTCCAGAAACATCCGATATATGCACGTGCGTCCTGCGCTGTCCGGTAGCATTTGTTAGGCGGTGAAACTTGGTCGCCCGATAAGGGTAAAAAATACACGTGTCAGTATCATTCCGGCGAAAACTTCCTCCTTCACACCACGCATCAGTAGGCGGACTTTCTTCTCTTCAGACACTTCTGGGTCGGCGGGTTGGAATGACAGCTCATTTCTTCCGTGAACATCGCGGCGGTCTCATTAGACAGTTGCATTCGGGTTTCTAGTAGTGCTTGGGCTCGTTCTCTGCTTAGGACGCTTGTGAATGTCTACAGGAAGTCACTTCAGAACACGTCCCACTTCGTTAACGTGGCTTCTCGGTTCGCGAACCACGTCCTGGCAGCATCTTCCAATGCGAAAAAGACATGTCGCAGTTTGTCGTCGCTGCTCCAGCTGGTAAATGCAGCGGCCCTATCACACGTCTCAAGCCAGCTTTCCAGTTCTTCGAATGTTAAACCGCGGAACGTCGGAGGCTCCTTGAGCTGCTGCAGCACGATAAGAGACGCTGGGGCTGCCATTAGGATTGACTTGGCGACGATCTTCCTGGTCGCCTCAGGCAAAAGTCCGTGCTCCGGGGAAGTTTCTTGCATCCTGCGGCTATCTCGATGGTTCTTAGCTACGTTGGTGTTGTCTTCCACGTTCGGGCTTGAGTCTCGGCATTGTGGGGGCGTCCAGAACATGAACGCAAAGCACTTCTACCAGATGTCACATGGTAGTGACGGTAAAAACACATTAGCTATATTGTGAAAGACGAAACTAACTTTTGTTGGGCGAAGCTGTGCCCTCAAAAACAGGCTATACTTAAAGAACAACGATAGCGGTGAACACAGTTGAAATCTGATCTGCGGGTGAAGCGCGTCAGCCTTTATACATCAGTCATCGAAGCCTCCAGAGTGATCGCTGGTGCCCGCGCGTCTTCCAGAAAGTTCTAGACCATTCGCGTCGCGCGATGAAATCAGATTACGCAAGGTTCGATGGCAATAGACAGCAGATAGAACCATCGATAACTTTAGAGAAACTTCCGATACATGCAGACACGACCTGCGCTCTGCGATAACATTTGTTAGGTGGTGAAACGTGGTCACCCGATAAAGATAAAAAAACTACACGCGTGAACATCAAGCTAAGAGCCAGGCGTGCTGTCACCAGTTAGCTATCACGTGGCTTGATAAAGTTGACAGGGATTTCAGCACCGCCATAAAAGTGGCCCTCAGTCCCCAGCGGCTGCGGAGTAATTAACCAAGGCTGCGGTCAGACCTTCGGCGGACAGAGGTCGTTCGGAATCTCGGGATCTGGGGTGCTATGCAGGATGCGCCGAGTTTGGCGAAACTCGGTATCTTCACGAGCTCTGGCGACACCCCAAGATGAAAGCAAAAATGGTACCGAGACACAGTTTATCTTTCGACAAGCCTCCAGTTTCATTGCTTTATCTAGATTCACTCTGGGTGGCTATCATTGCTTGGGCGTTGCGTTCTGGGCGGTCGACAAACTGGGGCTCACGTGATCATACCGTCGGTGCATGGTCGTGCCGTCTTTCACTTGTTTGTCGTTCCAGCGAATGCATTACACGCACAAGCGAGTTATAAAACAAATGCATTTAGTACAATATTATTAGTTACTTTAACGTTGTTTAAAAGCATTTTAACGCTTACAAGATGTACACTGAATGTGCATTCGACTAATTTGTAATTTCATACGCTTCGCATTCTACCACGAGGGAACGCTGTGGTGGCGTCATCACATACATTCATCGGGCGAGCGTGGCGGCTAAACACCGAAGAGGCCCAGTGTAAACAAACTCGTACAACGAGCTTGCAGTGCGCGACGTCGTGATCAGGCTCGACGATGACCACTATTTCTAGGATAGTTCTGTTCCTCCGTGAGCAATCTTTCCGTGCACCCCGAAAGAGTGTCAATAGCTTCGGCCATTTTACAGATCGCAACGCGCACCTACTGTTCACGGCACAATCCTGAACAAAACCCTTATCCGGTGCTGCTTCTGTCAGTGCGCTGAGTTCCTCCACTCTGCGTGACTGCGATCGTTACGAATATTGCATAGTGTGTGCAAAAGGAATACAGCCGATATAGCTACGATGCGACAAGGAGGTGTTGCCGACGATGGATCTCGTAACCAACACAGTGAAGGAGACATCGACAAGCTGCAGATAAGTATACTTCTACTGTTTGATATTTATCAGAATAATAGTGCACGGATTAAGTCACTTTCGTAGTAACGAACTGAATGTCCAGCAGTTTAAAAAAGGCATTGAGAACCAACGAGTGTTCGTGCTTTCACATGTACGTGGGCCCGCGAGAATATGGAAAAGATAAAGGTAACTTCACTAACTTGGTGAGATAACAGAAATTCATCAGTGACATTCAGCCCGTAGAATCTATGGAAGAGTATCTTTATAAAGGTGAAATATCAATAGCAGGTACTGATATAAAGCAGGAAACTTATACAAAAATTTCACAGATTGAACAGCACATGGGAGGCATTCCCGAATCGTGATCGCCACGTTACCAATATCCTTGAAAAATGTTTAGAAACATTGCATTCTACCGGTTATGCAATATGGGACATAAACCTGGAGGTTAACAAAGAAACTTGAGAAGTCGAGGACTGTGCAGAAAGCAAAGTAACAAAAATTGTTGGAGATAGCATTAAGGCAGAAAGACAGTGGCGTAATAAACCGTGGCAACTGATATGCCAGTTGAGATTAAGAAAAAAAAAATGGAATCGGCGGGCAGGCCATGCACGTCTTCAATCACTTGTTGCCAATTTATAACAGGTGATTACATAAGCGTGACAGAATGGATGTCAAGGAGAGAGAACTGCAGACGAGGATGGTAGAAAATTGCGTAATGGGACAAAAATATGATGTTTGTAGGCATATGATACAATCGGCTCGCATAAGACGGGATTGTAGGGAGCGGCATTGGTTTTGCAGTGAACGAAAATAGGTTTGTGGTGCTGACAGTAGAGAATCGTGAAGGTGCGAGGACACCTCAGCTGTTGGCACACTAATAAACATTACAATTGGCTCTGAAAAAAACAACTTGTTTTGAAAAATAATGCAATGTTGTTCGGACAAATTGTTTTATTATGCATACACCAAAGGCTTCCACAGTTAAGGGCAGTTAGTACCAATAGTGCAATGAGCGTTTTTATTTGTAAATAATGGTTAATATGCGGTTGATTCATTCCAACAATCCACTTTTTTTGCAGCAGGACATTCCGCTGCTGGAGGCACTCAACGACCTGGTGGCAGTAGGTGAGCGCCGGGCACATGCTCTTGAGAGTGTGGCAAGGTCCAGAGGGCTGCTCTGCAACAATAGGATCATTGCCCTCACTGTTCTCCAGTCGAGCCCCCGGAACACACCTTATAATCGAGCTTTCAGTTGATAATTTTGTTTACTATTCAAGAGCATGAATAAAATTATTGCAGTAAACATTGTGCTGTGCATATTGGGACACTTGTAACATGTACTTGATGCCTCTTCAAAATGGGCAAAAACGTAGGACAACCTGTACCACTCTTGGACCGTGTAAATGAAAAAGACACTAATGCAGCATATACGTCATTGGGCTGTTTGTTCTTTCTATGTGCAAGAATACAGTGGGTGTTGATTAGCCAGAAGATGAACGGTGCGTGTATTTCACAATGAAAAAACAGGAAACGGCATGAGCGAAATAATGCTATCACCTATAGACTGTGCATATGAATGCAACACTCCCCGATTTAAGCGTGCCATTACATGCATGTTCGATACCACATATTCTTTAACAATGTCATATATTTGCATGTACTAATTTTCACACAACTTAAGCGCATGCATAGCTCACTTGTGATGCATCCATTTCATAGGCCAAATAATTGTGCACTTTGTCCTTTTGTGTTGTATGAAAAGCGGCATCCTCTAGTCGGATACAACTTCACAAGACAGGAGAGGCCCCGCCCAGATGACCAAAGCGCAGCAGCCGATTACCTCCACGTCTAAATAGTCCCTCTCCAATGAGCGGGTAGTAGTCCGTCCAGCGGCACGACGTCAGTGTAGAGTCTGCGCCCATTGGTGCAGGCTTGTGTGCAGATTCTGCGGCCTCCTAAAGTTGTATCCGACTATAGAATCACGTAATGCCTTGCACTGGTTGCATAGACTTTATCAACTTGATAGCACACAATGATCAGGAACAGAAACCTATAAAGGCACCCAAGCAAAGCTGGCTGGCCACACTTCCATTATGAGGGGCTGTAAAAAGGTCTCGCCCAAATATTCCCATGACATCCTTGAAAAAAAGGTGGTGTTTGGCACTTCTTTAGAATCAAAAACAGATTACAGTGAATGTTGTGTACCACGTATAAACAAACTGAGCTTGGTTATCTGCACAGCATGTAATGGAAGCTTGTGCTTCACATAGTAAACAGGCTGCTCTGTCCAGTACAATTGTCGAGTCCGGTGCGGCACCTATTATGTCATTAGTGTCAACATACAAATTTTCAAAGGCCATTCATTTCACCATTATTTTTGTATGACGGTTCCTTCAATCAGTGCTTGTATTACATGAGCAGGTGGATTTGAAAGCAAAGCTTTGTTTGCAAACATTCACACTTCTATAATTGTGTGGCAAGGCACTGGCATGGTGTCGAATAGCTCACAATGCTCCTCAGTCCTGCACCAAAGAAGCCCAATGCTCTATTTGAAGTTGGATCGCACAACAATTCGACGGCACACAAAGAAGAGTAACCCACACAGCAGAGCGTTCCGCTGTGTGTATTTCTCTTCTTTGTGTCAAGTCGAATTGTTGTGCAATTCAACTTCAAGCTTCTATACCGATACAACCGTTCTTCAACCTCACCAATGCTCTAGGTATTAAGCCACAATGGCGCACATCTTTGAAATGCCCCAACACGTATTAGCTCTCCAACAAATCACCACAAGCATAAAAGTTTGCTGCACAGGTGTATGCACGTGCCATATTCTGTGCCACTAAACTCGCAGGAATCAAAGGGGCAAGCATTAACCAGCCTTACTGCTGCCGTTACCATCATCATCATGACACCAATAAAGAGGCAGTGCTGCGTTTAGGGAGTGCTGGAGGGAAAGGCGTGACAGCGAGGCTTACAATAAAAATAGCAGTTACAAGACATGTTCAATGCCAAAATATGCTGCATATCACTCATTCTACTTTGGCGTTGTGGCAAGCTTTTACATGTTTGAGCATGTCACAGTTTGTGTAATTATTGCTCTAATGCTGTACAAAAGGTCTATTCGCTCTGCAATCTTTATTTTTATCATGGCGGGTTAAAGACCCACTTTTCATTGGCATCTGCACCACATTTCTCCCGATATGTAATTTTGCCTTGGTGGTTCACGACATCTTCACGCACACCGAGTTCTGCAGAGCATTGGATCTGCATTGTTCTACTGCTGAAGAATTAGAGCCCCATTATGAGACGAAACTATACGATTTGTCCATACGCTGCCCCCATCCCCCAAAAGAATATACACTGAACCACTGGCACATGCACCAACAGTAAACACAGCAAACACTCTGAAGTATTTTCTTTATGCAAGCCAGCACACTAAGATTCTCAATGCATTTTCATTTCGCCATAAATGCATAGGCACAACCATCTTGGCGCGACATCCGCATCTCGCACTGCAACGAATTGTGCAATGCCTTGCTGTTTCATAGTGTGGCAAATAGATGACGCATGACCAAAATTCAGAATTATGCATACTAGTAACTTTAACTAAGTACGAAGTAATCTCATAAAAAACACCAAGTTCTTTGTGAGATTAGCATTCACAGGGTACTTCACACATTTTGTGATATCTATTTATCTATTTATACTTCATTAACCTCTTTCCCCAAAAAGTGAGCCACTTGCAAGGCACTCTGATAGACAAGTAGAACAATCGGTAAAAAGTCAGCAACCAGCGAAAAAGTCTCTATCATAGGCTGCCGCATGTGTGATGACGGTAACACAAAATTTAAGTCGGCTACACAGAAGTGACAAATTTGGCAATATGGTGCGTCTAGACATTGCTTCAATGCTAATCACAGTAACGCTGACATTGAAGGCAGCTTAATTCCTACGTACGTTCCGTCGGCACACCCGACTACGTTCGTAATGTTTCCGCGAAGTAAGAAGCGTTCTTTTATAAATGCCCGCTCAGCCGCAGTCTTCGGGAAAGCCAGCCACCGCTTCCGCACTGCCGCATCAATAAGCGCAGCAGACATCTCTGACACAAAGGCTCACACTAGTTTGATGACGTCCAATGTAACACTGGGCGCCGACGCTTCCCTGAAAACTCCCAGTCCCGTAGAAACGGAGGGCGCAGAGGACTTGCTCTACGACGGTGGGCGAATGAAGCCCGCCACGCTGTCTCCACAGACGAGAGTCTTCGCCTAGCTCGTCACACAGCCAGCGCAATGATGTCTTCGACATGCGAAAATGACGCTGAAACTCCACAGCGGTCATGTACGTGAACGGGTCCAGACGGTCATATTGACGCTTGCTGCCGCTGGATGCAATAATACAGGCTGCTGCTGCCGCCGCCATGTTCCCGAGTTGAACTCGGAGGGGGTTTCGCGATCTACGAGTTTAGCATGGGTTCCCTTGTCAATCAAAGCCAGAGGTCACGCCCCGCGCGAGACATGTAACTCTTGTGCGCGCACCCACCACGGTTAGGCCACGCCCAACTTATCTTTCGGCAACAGCGACGCGGTACCGAGCTGAGAGGCATCAACAATATTCACCACCGACATAAAACACGCACAATGCACTGTCTTCGGTGATGTACAGTACTGCGCACTACTATCAAAATCAAAGCGTTGACTGTCGCTGGCCTATGCATATACCTTCTCGGGCTGAGATGGCCCCACAGCACGGTTTCATTCCCTGCATTGTGGCGACGTAGCGCAGAGTAAATAATTATCGGCACGTCACTGTGGCTGCTTGTAAGGCGTCGATGCGCTGAGGGTGACGACGATGCTGAGGAGTGCGTATCGCAGCAGTCGCTTGAGATGGCTGCTCTGTCATCGGTGATGTATCGGAGCCACAACGTCGTAAACACGATCAGCGTCCGAGAATCGCTCGCTCTTCTACACCCAGTGCAATGGCATTTCTTCATCACAAGCACTGAGCACTCAACAGTTCCAACACCTTCCTCAGTTCGAAGTCGCATAACCGCACACTTGCCAAAATGCGATTGCTGCGGTGTCGTTACGATATACTTCTGCGATCGCTGCTGGCTCCAGCATAAGTAATCCGCAAGCACCTTGGTGCGCACAACACACAAATACTGCGTACATACGCTCAGATGCACTTTCACTGGGCAAGCGATGACAAGCGATGAATTGTGTCGCTGGGAAGCACGCACTTCTTCGCAGTGCATCGCCGAGGCTTCGCGCACAAGGATAAACTGGTACATTTTCACTGAACTGCGTCACTACGGGCGCTACGGATCGCCATTTTGCAGCGACAGCCGTTGCTCCCGTATTTATGACTAGTACATCGTTTTTGGTTGGTAAAGCGGGGGACTTGAAGCGCCTGCGATGAACAGCCGTACTGCGGCGCTACGTTTCTATTCTCCTAATAGAGAAATAATGGCGATCACCGACATTATTGAGAATAGCACTGTAGCGCCCCTAGGCGACTTCTCACCGTATAAACTGCCTCGTGCGTGCGACTTGCTTCAATGTATCTTCTTCTAAGCTTTCGCCTCACTGTCGCCACTCACGGCAAGAAGTGCAAAATTTAATAATTTGCTCGATCTCCGTTTGTCATCAGAAATTTCTAGCATTCAAAACGAAAAACAGATACTTAAAGAAATAAAAATGTTTGTTATTTTATTTGTTGCATTTTAACGTATTCGTTTGAGCGAAAGCGTAGGTGCAAGAATGCGCCGCATGCACCCTGTTCGCATTCGATGGAGGATAGAAGATAGTGCCCGAAAGAGGAGGCACGCCCTTGACGCGCCCCGGAAAGGCGTGGCAAGCGGCTCACGGCAAGTGTGCAGACAGACAGCGGGACAGTCACGGTATTGCTAAGTTGCGATAATCCGTTGATAACAATACGCGGTGCTGGCGCGTTTCGTTGTGCAGCCGTCTGCGCTTGAAACGTGGAAGCAGCGTGCCGCGCAGGGTGCGCTCATGTTGTCATACGCGGCTTTTTGTCTACATATTTTTTTGCCTGCAGCCTTTGCGCGTTTCACGCTATCTCCGTTCACTGACTGCCGTCGAGCAAATTCGGGTAAAACTCGGGTGAACGAGAAACTCTGCCCATCCTGAATAGCACCCCTGGAGAGGCCGCCACTGGAAACATAAGCCTAGCAACATTTATCACGCTGTCCCTCTCGAATAATGAAGGATAGCATTGCTTTTTGAGGAATTTCCAGGCATCGCCCGAGATATTATCGACCGTAGTGAGCTATGAAAAACCGTGCTATCGGCCACGTCCTCTTGTGCAGAAGTTTTCCAGAATAGAGAGAATACAGCAGGGTAGGATTTATAATTCATAACTACAAAGCGGGCAACACTGGTGAATTATAGAGCTAAAATGAGAGGGTAGCAGTCGCGGTAATAAAACTTTATGGGAGACCTAGATTAAAGGTTGTACAAGCCTACGCTCCAACCTCCAGTGATGCAGAAAAAATTTAAGTTTTATGAAGATACTGAATTAGCTATGAGACAGGTGAAAACCTAACATGCTGTACACATGGCGGACTTCAATGCAACACAGCAGAAAGTGCAAGATGTTGAACAAGAAATTGTCAACTATGGTGTAGATTCTAGGAATAGTGGAAGAGCGATGTTTGTAAAATTTGATAAAATAAATAGACTCCGAATATTGAATTCCTTCTTCAGGCAGTGCAGTAACAAGAAGGGGACCTGGAAAGGTTCCGAAGGAAAAACAAGAAATTAAATGTATTTCACACTTTCTGCCGATCACAGCTCTGTGCAGGATGTAGACATGTTAGATAGGGTGAATGGCCGCGATCGTTACGTCTAGGATAGCTCTCAAATTGAAGAGAAAAAGTGCAAACTTAGTGAAGAAGAAACAGGCCAACCCAGACGCAATAAGGGTAAAGAAACAGGCCAACCTAGACGCAGTAATGGTGAAAGCACAGGAATTCCGGCTGAGACTCGCAAAGAATTATGCAGCTTTATAACAAGATAACGATAAGATAGAGGTAATGAATGAAACCGTAGCTGGGCCGATTTCGCAAGCAGCAATTCTAGTGGTAGGTAAGGCCCCAAGATGAGGAATAGGTAAGGTCTCCCAAGTAACGAACGACCTAATAAAGAAACGACAAAACTTGAGAGTGTCTAACTCAAGTGATCAGATAGAATATGCTGAATTGTCAATGCTGATAAACAAGAAGAAAGTCAGCGTTATGCAAAATCAGAACGCCGGATAAAGGAAGCCGTAAAAAATGGCCGCAGCATGAAATCAACGTGAAAAAACTTGGCGAGAGACAGAGCAAGATGTAGTATATAAACAAGGTGATGTCTTTAGCAATTTCAATGATATAGTGATAACAGCAGAAGCATTCTATACCGACGTCTACAGAACGCAGACCAGCCGCGCAAACTTCAGTGAAAGTGGTAATCCGCCGTGGTGGATTAGTGGCTATGGTGTTGGGCTGACATCCCGGCCGCGACGGCCTCATTTCGATGGGGCGAAATGCAAAAACGCCCGTGCCCCTGCAATAGGGGCATGCCAAAGCTTCTCTGGTGGTCAAAATTAACCAGGAGCCTCCCACTTCGGCATCCTCATAACCAAATCGTGGTTTTGGTACGCAAAAACCCAGAAATCAATTGGAAGTAGTGATTTATTTGTATAGTTATTGATAGTGGAAGTACCCCATTTTCGGGTTTCACAAGAGAAGTGAACATACGTACCTAGTAGGTAATTTTTTGCACGAATACCTTGAAAGATGAATCACTGGAGTGGTGCATCGCTTGAGCAGGAAGATGGTGCTAGTCTTTCGCAGTTTGAACGAATAGTTAGTTGACATGAGCTGTGGTGCGAGCAGAAAGGGGATAAGCAGTCATTGACTAAGTATAACGGGTTGAAGTGCGATGCGCAAGCGTGCTGCGTCTGGTGAAGCAGCGATTGATAAAACTAGTAAAAAAGCCGCAAGCTTGGTGTTTTGCGGCGGCGCTGCAGGGTTGGAAGGGTCACTAATGACTTAGTTCAGTAGAGCTAGTGTGGTATATAGCACTCTCTTGACCGACGCCGAAAGGAACAGATGTTCCAAGAGGAGGAGCATTCTCAGCGCATCAGGATGAGCGTTCCAAAGCGTTTTTTATTTGATATTTCACTCATTTGTTTTTGGAGTGTTAGGTTAGCCTAGCAGTCTTTGTAATTGCTTCATTCTTTTCGGATTTTAAGGCGTTTTGCACAGATTAAAGTACGTAACGAATTATTTAATATTTTGCCACAAGTAGGGTTGCATTGTACTACGATATTATTTTTCGTACTAGGGGGAACCCACGCTTGCGTTGTTCTGAGTACGAGCGCTCTTACCAATTGCAAGAAACGCAGTTTTAGTCAGTATGCTAAGCGGACGATGCAGCTCTTATCTGTAGTATTTGTGTGCTAGGGTCGCGGCTAGATCGTCTAGAGCAGCAGAAGGATAAGCTAAATAAGCGGGTTGGAAAGCTAGAAAAGGAACTCAGAAGCGAAGAGAGGCATAGAAGGGAAGTAGAAGAAAATGTAGTTCAATATAGAAAAGAAGCTGAAGGCCACTATTCTGAAAAGCAATAGTGAACTCTTCGATGAGAGCAGAGGCAACGGCGCTGGCTCTGAGGAACAACTAAGCAAGGCATCTCCACGACGACAGAAAGCAGTGGCGGAAAGATCAGTGGTTGCCCCGAAGGGACAACCACTGATGGAAGAGGCTGACGTGGAAGAGGCCACTGACGTGGAAGAGGCCGACGTGGAACCACTGGCCACTACTGGCGTGGAAACACTGACGTGGAAGAGGGCGCGGAAGGTGACAACAATGTAAACGACAAGGATAAAAGAGGAGGGGATTGCATCATGTCCTTAGATGCAGCTATCAGCGGCCTACAGGAGTAGGAAAAGCGCCGAGTTGTCATTGTTGGCGATTCAAACGTGCTGAAGTAGAACTGGCTGTTGCAGAGATGGTAGTTACAGGCAAACAAGTCCAGGTTAGCGCGCCTCCGGGATAATTGATAGGGAGGTCATAGCAAAAAGCAAGGAATGCGTGCGGGACACATTGGAGGAGACGAACCAGTGGCGATAATGCGCCTACTGATTGACGTACTGCGAGGACGAGGTGCAAGGATCGCGCAGCAAGAGAGAGAGAGAGAAGGGAGGAAAGAAAGGCAGGGGGGTTAACCAGACTGAGTCCAGTACCCTACACGTAGGGAGGGGGATTGGGGAGGGAAAGAAAGAGAGAGAAAATATGAGTCTGTATGGCACTTTCATATGCCCTAAGTTAGGTGCAGGATGTCTACAGTCGGGCACTCAAGTCTGTTGGCTTCAGGTAGTGAACTGCTCGAATTGCTTTCTGATCTCATGAACTGTCAGCCCAGGCTCCCAAGATTGTTGCTTCTGCAAACGATCTAGCGTCCAGTCTATTCAAGGCACACTGGATAGTCTGACGTTGGTTATCAAAGCGATAACAGTGCCACAGAAGATGACTGATGGTCTCTTCACACTTGCACTTAGCGCATATCAGTGAGTCCGCCTTTCAATAAGACATTCCAATACCTGCCCACGTCTGTTGCCGATATTCCTGACACTTGTTTGTTTAACACCGCCGTGAAAAACTATGTATTTGAATAATTTGCACCGTTACATGTGGCGTTCTTGGATTTCGCGTGAAGTTGTGCTTTTTATTGCTGTTTTTCATAATGTTTTCTTTTCACGGTATTATAAATGTATAGAAATAAACAAATTGGTAAATAAATAAATAAAGATACCTGCAGAAGTTAGTGAAGGCTACTCCTACCCACAGCCGACACAGCAGTGTTGCGTCACGTCGTGAAAGGTTTGCTAGTAATTTCTGTTTCAGTGAGGGATCGAGGCTGTATAAATGACAGAGTTCTCTGGTTTATGCCAGTAACTGAACGTGTTTGAGGTTGAAAGGTAGGGGAATGCAATTGAAAGGGCAGTGCTCGCAGTAAACAAGGAAATTTGGACGCTCGCTAAGGCAATGACTTTATGGTCATTGACATCAGCACAGAATTGCACCGAGGAGGCAGCGAAGGCGGTTTTGCGCCTGACTGGATGTATTTTAGCAAAAGTGTAGAAACACCGGTTGGACGTCGATTCGTGGCGCGGGCTGTAGCTTCTTTAGGCGGGCCCCAGGCAAGCAGGAAGAAAGAATAAGTATTCATTTAGCGACACACCAGTAAAGGGCAAAATTAGACCACGAGGAATTAGGAAAAGACGCACAAAGGATAAGAATGGGGAAGATAAAATTTGCTACATAAACACACAGGCTGGTCGCAAGCAGGAAAAATGCATGGGATTTGAAACACAGCTCGATGACAAAGCTATTAGCGTGTACGGGTTAAGCGAAACGCATCTACGAGATTTGGAGCAGCCGCCTCTTATAGACAATTTTGTGTGGGAAGGTTGCAATGCAATGACTGGGTCAAGCAAAGGCAGAGGTGTAGGCATGCTCATTACGCGTGGCCTGAAGTGGGAAATGGTAAAAGAGACATGTAAGGAGCATTTTTAGATTAACGAGATTACCTATGGAAAGGTACTTAAAGCAGAGATAAAAACAAGGAATTGATTGCATTAAAAGGAATATTAATGAGTTCAAGGAATGGGGCCGGTGATATTAGTCGGAGATATGAATGCACGCATGGATGACCTAGATGGATATACGGAATACAACGATTCTATAGTGCTGGATGTGGGTGACGAACGTTGTAGCAGTTAACAGGAAGAACAAGTGCCATGGACAGGTAGCCTAGCAATGCGGAAATAGTCAGTCATATATAGATTACGCCTCAGTCTCAGAAATGGTCTAAGAACTAGATGAAATGATAATAGACGAACATGAAAAAAATTGCCTGGGTAGCGGTGATAGACGTTAAACATTAAAGTTTCAGAGAGATACTCATGCAAAACACGAACCAATAGTGGGAGAATTTCTAAAAATAAGTGAACAGCAAATAACAGAGATCACCAAGAACATAGAGAAGAAAATGGAGGCTTTTTCTAGAGCACTCGGGGAACAAAAGGAACTGTTAGACGTTACGCAGCAGGAAATAAGACAGACACTGTTACAGGCGTAACAGTATTGTTGCATTGGCAAGAGGAAACCACGTAAGTGGTGGAGCAAGGAAAAAAAGCTAACTCTATAATAGCGTAAGGAGGCGTCTAGAGATCATCGAGAAGCCAAAACGTTGTGATCACAGGAAGGAATTCTCCTCAGATGGGACAAGTAACGAGAAAGGAAAAAGGTTGGCGCGTTAGCTCGCGCAAGAGAACATTAAATGCGCAAGTGAGCGTTGGGTGCATAATATTCACAAAAAAGAGACAAAGGCGCCGCAAAGGGTTCTGGTACGACATAAGGACACACGGAGGTCGAACGAAATATTTGCAAACGGCTATAAAGCATGAAGGCTTATATTCCGAAGGAGAAAATGCGCTGAGGTACATCAAAGACGTTATTAGGGATAAATTTGGCTTGAAAGAAAGTGTAGTTCTGAATCAAACAGATCTGGCAGCAACACAGAAGCCTCAGAGATCAAACTTCAGCATAGGAAGCTTTTATTGCAAAAAGAAAGGAGAGGAAAATGTTTTGAATAATGCGGCTGCAGGACCCGATGAAATCCCAATACAGCTAATCAATAACGTCGGTCCAAACAGCAAAGCATTGCTGACTAATGCCACAGAGCAAGTGATCAGAACGAAGAGAATTCCGGTCGGATGGCATTAAAACAAGAGGGACCTCATCTACAAAGGCAAAGGTGATAAGGATAAGACAAGCTTGTAGAGGCGAGTTGCAGTAACTTCGCTGGTATATACCTAGAATGGTAAATCAAGCCATAAAATTGGAATGGTCGAAGTGGGTGGAGAAAAATGACGTACTGGGGCAATTGAAGAATGGGTTCAGGCCAGGCAGATGCCTAGAGGATAATATTGTCACGGCGCACCCAAGAGTGACCCCAATCAGAAGAAGATTATTTGATGCGTAGATATGGAATCGGTCTCGGCAGGCATGTTGTTCATGCGTCGTTGTCTCGGTTTTAAATATTGTAAACACATCTTTATATTGACTTCTGCACTGTAACAAATTGGTGAGAGGTGCGGGGCAACCACGAGAACAATAACGGAACTCCACAGTCGTCGTCACCTCGGACTCGATAACATGACGGACGAAACAGGACCCAACTTGGCGCGGCCCACATCAGCGCCTCCAACAGCGTAGGTTGTGCTGGCTCGGCAGCGGGATCCAGGAACATTCTGCGGCGCCGACCACCTCGACGTGGAAGACTATGTCGCCAGGCTCATACGACTATGTCGTATGAGCCTGTGAGTGACCACAACGAAACGGATCAGACGATTCTGTTGGCTAACTTAGTCTTCTAGCTACAAGGCACGGTGAAGGTGTGGTATGACAACCGCGAGGAAGAGCTTAACGACTGGGACATGTGGAAACAGAAGCTGATGGACTTTTTCGGCCATCCCGCTGGGCAAAAGATCACCGCTGAGAATCAGCTAGCGACCTGCTCGGAGACGTCCACAGAATGATATGTCTCTCACACCCAGGACGTGATGGCTCTGTGCCACAAGCCTGATACCGATATGGCTGAGTTAGATAAGGTTGGGCATGTGCTGAGGAAATTGCTGACGATGCTTTCAACCTGCTCGTGAGGAAAAACTGTGAAACAGTACACTATATCATAAAACAGTGTCAACGGTTTCAGCGCATCAAGAGCCTCCGTATTGCAACGCCGTTCGCACGTCTGCCGAGCACGCCTGCGACACCCTCTTGTGACGAGAGGCTAAGAGTGCAGCAACCATCATTATCAGATGAACTGACACGGATAGTACGGCGAGAACTTGATGCCATGACCCCTGCAGCCCTTTCTTCCCGTCCCAGCGAACCGAAAAAACTTTCCTAAAGCACCATTTGTGCAGGCAGTAGTGCGCGAAGAATTCGCTAATCTTGGAGTTCATTCTGTATGTGCCGTTGCTGATTCAAAGTTGTCTCATGCTCGATGTCCATCGACTGGTCCACTATATCCTGCGCGCTACCTAAATCCAGCCGAGTGGCGAACCGCAGGCGATCGGCCAATCTGTTTTGCCTGCCGGCGTATTGGTCACGTTGCTCCCCAGTGTAACAGCCGTACTGTCTCCTCCCCTCTGCGACCAGCATTCACCAGTTATCGCCCCGTACAGAAAGAGCGTCGTTACCAGCCTCCGTTGGCACTGCAACAACCAAGTCGCTCGTGATCCTCGGTGCAGCCCTCGCCGTGCCGACGCCACCAGACCCGTTCGCTACGCGCTCGCCGACCATCGTCCCCATCGCCGCAGGCTTGTCACCCTCCATCCTCGATGCAGCCCCAACGTCCGTCTCCGGAAAAAATAAGGGATGCAGGTTCCGGAGGTGACGATGCATTGACAACTTGACCGCAAAACCCTGTGATTGGTTTGCCGACCAAGGAGAACTTGATCCTCGTTTTAGTCGATGGCGTCAGGGTCCCAGCGCTCATTGACAATGGTGCGCACGTATCCGTGATGAGTGCTGAAATGCGCCGACGCCTGAACAAAGTTCTCACAACCGCTGCATCACACACCGTCCGCGTCTCCGACGAAGGAACTCCTACCGTGCTTGATATGTGCACCGCTCGCATTGGCATCACGGCGCGCCTACAACTGTTTTGTTTGCCGTTTTGGAACAATGCCCTTACGACTTTATACTTAGCTTAGACTTTAGATAGTCCTATTCGACCCTCTGTGATTGCTGGAGTACTATAGCGCCAAACAGACGACACAAGAAGAAGAGACATGGACGAGCGCTTACTAACAACTGATGCTTTATTGACGGAAACACACAATATATATACACAAATTTGGCGGCGCAACTCGCGCATTGTCAAAAACATCACATGGTAACTAGGCAAAAGGCGATAGAACGATTGTGAAGGTGACGTTCGTGAAGATGACACGTGGTGTACAGGGCCAAATGAGTATAAATGATAATGGTTACGCGATACACAAACACCGCCGTAAGGGAGTACTCCATAAAAAACTAAAAGATTAGGAATATTCAGCAGGCGTGGGCGGCGCAGCAACATGCTCAGATTTAACTATGGGCTTCTAAAAATGACATCTCACTTTTATAGAGAATTTTCGATGGTTGGCGTACGCATTCAAGGCCCTTCCTTTTAATGTGGAAGGCTTCCTTCAGCTCGCGGGCCACGCTGTCTCGACTTCTGTCCAGAATGATGGTCTCTTTTAGGCGAGGCTTGCACCCGTACTCTTTGCAGTGGATAGCTATATTGGAACCAGTTCCTTTTTCCTGTGACCTTTCGTGTTCTTTCAGCCTTTCATTTAGACACCGCCCCGCTTGTCCTATGTAAACCTCTTTGCATGAGAGCGGAATTTGATATACTACCCCTTCCTTGCAACTGACAAGTGGATTGGTATGCTGGGTTCCGCAGGTCGCGCGTTCTGTTTTTAGGTTGTTAACGCGGGCGCACAATGTAGCAAGTTTTGAAGGGGCTGAGAAAACAACCGGGACTTTGAATTTACTGGCGACCTTTTTCAGGTTGTGGGCTACGCGGTGGGAGTACGGTACACCTACAGGTGTTAATCTCCTGGTTTGTTCTTGCGTGCTCTTTCTTGCTTTCCCTTTTATCTTCTGGAGCAGGCTCTCTACTACAGAACTTAGAACTGTCTGTGGGAACCCTGTCTCCTTTAGCCTTTCAATCTGCTGATGGAAGCTGCTCCGTATGGCATGCTTACATGACTTCGTGGTAGCCGATTCCAATGCCCCTGTGGCTATCGCTCTTTTTACGGTCTTAGAGTGGGCTGACTCATAAGACAAGAGCTCTTTTTGCGCTCGGGGTTGGTACTTCCAGTGCACTTCCACTCCCAGGCTGAGCTCGAGGTCTAAAAACTGTAACTTATTGTTCTTTGGTAGTTCAAAGGTGTATTCTAAACCATGCCTATATTTCATAAAAACATCTAGCATCTCTTTGACAGTTGCTTGGTGGCCTGTTGGATCCTGTCTGTTGAACACAGTTAGGAAATCATCTACATATCTAAATACTTTCAAAACCTTCTGTTTGTCAAGGATGCTGTCCAAAACGCTATCAACGGCCGAAAGAAAAATGTTGCTTAAAATAGGGGCTACGCAGGACCCTATACAGATGCCCTTCTTCTGAACATAAAACCTATCATCAAAGTGAAGAAGCGTGGAACTGAGATAAAACTTCAGAAGCCTAATGAAATTTTCAACTGACATGCCCACAGAATTCTGAAACGAAATGGTGCCTTTCTTTTCAATACGTGCCTGGACAGCTGAAAACAGTTCCTTGTGCGGGATAGAATAGAAAAGATCTTTAACATCGACCGAGAAAAAACCACCTACGCTAAAGCAGGACTGTAAAAATCATACCACATCATAGGAGTTCCTTGTTTCGAAAGGATCTTCTATGTTAAGTGAACTCAAACGCTTCAACAGAACTGGCTAACATGACGTTGCCAAGATTCCCTTTCGCTCACGATGCACCGGAACGGAACTTCTTCTTTGTGGGCCTTAGCGGTAAAAAACATGCCCAAAGTCTTATTTTTGCACTTACTTATGGCATTTGCTATTTTTCCTAGTTCCAGTTCCTTGCAGAGGGACACAGCCTGAGATTTCACCCTAGCCAGCTTGAGGCTTGACGTGGCGAAATTCTTTTCCACAGCTCGGCAGGCCTTCTCCTTGTAAATTCCTTGCGGGACCACAACGAAGCCTCCTTCCTTGTCTGCCTGTAAAAGCAGCAGGCCATTGTCCTTGAAGAATGTGACAACTCTGTTAATCCCAGATCGGTTGCTCGAAGATTTCTTCGTAACTGTTCTTGACAGAGCGTCCACTCCTTCTAGTAGGCACCTTTCCTGGTCTTCAGGTGACGCCTTCTCAGCAACACGCCTATTCAAAGAAAGTAGCTCGTGCGCTGCAGTATCAGGTTCGAGGCTGAACTTCGGTCCCTTCGCCAGCACGTTTTTTACATCCTCCGTGACTTGTACTTGTCCCAGGATTTTTACGGCACCACTGGCTTTCTTCTTGTCTGGCGGCTTGGGTGTGTTGTTTAGCATATGTCGCCACCAGAATTCCACCGTTGAAGCAACATTTTTCTTTCGGCCGTTGATAGCGTTTTGGACAGCATGCTTGACAAACAAAAGTATTTAGATATGTAGATGATTTCCTAATTGTGTTAAACAGGCAGGATCCACCAGGCCACCAAGAAACTGTCAAAGAGATGCTAGATGTTTTTATGAAATATAGCCATGGTTTAGAATACACCTTTGAACTACCAAAGAACAATAAGTTACAGTTTTTAGACCTCGAGCTCAGCCTGGGAGTGGAAGTGCACTGGAAGTACCAACCCCGAGCGCAAAAAGAGCTCTTGTCTTATGAGTCAGCCCACTCTAAGACCGTAAAAAGAGCGATAGCCACAGGGGCATTGGAATCGGCTACCACGAAGTCATGTAAGCATGCCATACGGAGCAGCTTCCATCAGCAGATTGAAAGGCTAAAGGAGACAGGGTTCCCACAGACAGTTCTAAGTTCTGTAGTAGAGAGCCTGCTCCAGAAGATAAAAGGGAAAGCAAGAAAGAACACGCAAGAACAAACCAGGAGATTAAGACCTGTAGTTGTACCGTACTCCCACCGCGTAGCCCACAACCTGAAAAAGGTCGCCAGTAAATTCAAAGTCCCGGTTGTTTTCTCAGCCCCTTCAAAACTTGCTACATTGTGCGCCCGCATTAACAACCTAAAAACAGAACGCGCGACCTGCGGAACCCAGCATACCAATCCACTTGTCAGTTGCAAGGAAGGGGTAGTATATCAAATTCCGCTCTCATGCAAAAAGGTTTACATAGGACAAGCGGGGCGGTGTCTAAATGAAAGGCTGAAAGAACACGAAAGGTCACAGGAAAAAGGAACTGGTTCCAATATAGCTATCCACTGCAAAGAGTAAGGGTGCAAGCCTCGCCTAAAAGAGACCATCATTCTGGACAGAAGTCGAGACAGCGTGGCCCGCGAGCTGAAGGAAGCCTTCCACATTAAAAGGAAGGGCCTTGAATGCGTAAGCGAACCATCGATAATTCTCTATAAAAGTGAGATGTCATTTTTAGAAGCCCATAGTTAAATCTGAGCATGTTGCTGCGCCGCCCGCGCCTGGTGAATATTCCTAATCTTTTAGTTTTTTATGGAGTACTCCCTTACGGCGGTGTTTGTGTATCGCGTAACCATTATCATTTATACTCATTTGGCCCTGTACACCACGTGTCATCTTCACGAACGTCACCTTCACAATCGTTCTATCGCCTTTGGCTAGTTACCATGTGATGTTTTTGACAATGCGCGAGTTGCGCCGCCAAATTTGTGTATATATATTGTGTGTTTCCGTCATTAAAGCATCAGTTGTTAGTAGGCGCTCGTCCGTGTCTCTACTTCTTGTGTCGTCTGTTTGGCGCTATAGTACTTCAGTAATATGCACCAACTAGCCCAACAAAAAGCTCTGCTGGAAAACCTCTTTGATTGCTCGTCTAGTGTCATTCAGCTTGAACTGTCCCACGGCTGCTATAACCCACAGTCACACAACCACGGCTATGATCTGCCGAAGACATCCGCCTGTCGCCTCATGTCATTAAATACGTCACTTTGTTGTCGTTCCCATCTGTTCCTAAGGGCGCCTACCCACAGCTGACGTACTGGTGGAAATAAATTTGGCCATTCCCCATACCGTGCTCACTGTTGCAAACAATCAGACTTCGCTCCTTCTCCTTAATTTGTACTGCTCTACTCAAATTTTTCTCAGAGGCATGCCTTTGAGCCCCATATGGCCTGTGAACAATTGCGAGATACCGGCTCTTGACGCAGAAATTCTGTCGCCCTCTACAGCAACCTCCGATCCACCGACTCTCACAGACGAACTTAGCACGATGATTGCACCTCATCTTTTTCCGGCACAACATGACCTCCGCTGTCTTTTGGAAACTTACGGCGATATTTTTGACGTGGATGGCCGCCACGGTTATCATCTTCATCATATATTCATCGCGGTTTATAGGTTTTTTGCCTAATGTGTTTACACAATTGTTTAGAAATGATTTGCAGCATGCAAGGAAAGTTCGTGTAGCTATTGCGGCAAGAGAATCAAATGCCTTGCTACTGGCCTAATATTTTTCCCAAACAGGAGCGCTAGTGAGACGTTTGCCTATGCGAAATAGTATTTCCTTTTTATTGGTTAGTCAATATAATTAACTGCGGACCCATGGGGACGAGGGTCGCTCGGTTAAGGTGATAATTTGTAGGAAAATCGGAGCCCAGTTTGAGCATATTGGTTTTAAAAAGCAATCAGCTGGTCTGTACTGTGCATTTCGCTAATACCTGCTGTCAAACTCAGTCAGCGCATTGTTAATACTGACGGAATTACCTCTATTGTAAAATGTCATTTTCTTTTTTTTTTTACTGTCATGCAGTTGACATGATAATTCTGCATGCAGTCAGCGTGATCACTTAGTTCTCGGAGATGTGTCACAGAAGCAACACTGTCGGGATTGGATGTTAAGGTCGGCTATGGTACAGCGCTTTTTGGGGTTTCGTTGGGGCAGACACTAGCTGTGTAAAAGTAAATGTGAGGCAGATATTAACCAGGTTAGCTTTGAAGCTATCTTTAGGCAGTGTTATGGCTGATTCGGACCATGTTATACCAGGAAGCTTAAAGTCACCGAAGAGAACTAGTTTCGCATGACTGAATGACATTGTAACAGATTGCAGTGCCTAACGAAAGTTAATAGTGAAGGAATTATCTACGACGGGCGATTGATTTTATACGCAGATACGAATTCGTAGGTTTATTGAATTACAGCAAGCGAATAAAATTCTAGAGATGAAGTGAAATCATGGAGCAACAGAGGCTGTGGCACATAGCTATCAGGGCACCTCCTAAGCATTTCTCTGAAAGATATCGCCCAAGAATGCCAAAATCAGGCAGGAAGGAATTAAGCGCTCTCTAATCGATGTTTGAATTAAGCCATGTTTCTGTTAGTGCGAGAAGCTTTGAATCGGAAGAATAAATGGGGCTACATTGGTCGCGTTTGGGTAGCAAGCTCCTTATGTTAGTGTAGACAAATAGTAGAGTGTAATGCGGTTTATTGAACAGTCAGGAACGCGACCGTCTCAGTCGAGCGTGAGACACCGAGCGCGCGAGCCCCTCTTCGTCGGCGGGCCGATGATGATAGTGCGTCCATAAGGCGCGGCAGTCTTCTTCGCTACAACTGCCCCCTGGAGAAGAAGGAGCCATCCTGGCGACTCAAGGAGAAGCGAGGACAAGGGGGTCGTAATAGGGTTTAAGCCTCTGGAGGTGCACTGTCTCGCGTCGGCGACGCCTCAAGTCAGTAGACGGCGTTAGCGGCTCGACGACGTAGTTGGCTGGCGTCATCTGTTGGACGACGCGGTAGGGACCGGGGTATTGAGCGAGGGGTTTGGAAGATAGACCAGGGGTGCTTGAAGGTATCCAAAGCCAGACCAGTGAGTCCGGCTTGTAGGTGCAGGGAGGTCGGTCATCATCACGACGGAATTTTTGGATACTCTGGTCTTCCGCCGTGAACGAACGGGCCAGCTGACGGCATTCCTCGGCATACTTGGAGGCTTCAGACAGAAGCGTGCCCTCTGATGGGGCAGGCCGGTAGGGGAGAATGGTGTCGAGCGTACAAGTAGGCTCACGGCCATAGACCAGGAAGAATGGCGAAAATCCCATTGTGGCCTGTGAAGCGGTGTTATAGGCGCACGCAACATGTGGCAAAACAAGGTCCCAGTTGGTATGATTCGATGTAATGTCCATGGATAGCATGTCGCCCAAAGTTCGATTGAACCGTTCTGTTATGCCGTTCGTTTGCGGAGGATAAGCTGTACTGGTGCGATGGAAGGTATGACACGCAGTCAGAAGGGCGTTAAGAACTTCAGAAAGAAACGCACGCCCTCTGTCACTCATAAATTCCCGTGGTGCCCCATGACGCAGAATGAAGTTATGCAAGAGGAAGGACGCAATGTCGCGGGCTGTCGCTGTTTGCTGTGCAGCAGTTTCTGCATAGCGGGTGAGGTGGTCGACAGCGACAATAATCCAGCGATTGCCAGCCGATGTGCAGGGAAGAGGACCGTAGAGATCGATGCCGACGCGGTCGAATGGTCGGGACGGACAAGGAATGGGCTGTAAAGGACCAGAAGGACGAGGGGCAGGAAGCTTGCGTCGTTGGCACGCTGTGCACGAGCGAATGCACTTTCGCACAAAATTATACATGTCACGCCTATAAAAGCGGGAACGAAGCTTGGCGTAAGTCTTGAAGAGGCCGGCATGGGCGCATTGCGGGTCTGAATGGAGATCGGAGCATACATCTGTGTACATATGGCGGGGGATGACTAATAACCATTTGTGGCCATCGGAAGCGTAATTTCGACGATAGAGAACACCATCCCGTAACTCAAAATGAGAAGCTTGGCGGCGGATAGCGCGTGAAGGGCGTGTTGTTGAAGTGTCAGAAACGCAATCCATAAGTGCTGCAATCCAGGGATCTTTGCGTTGCTCCACAGCCATGTTGACGTGCACAGGTGACGAAAACGGCGATTCGATGACTGAAATGCAAGTCATGTCACTTGGTGTGGGCGACCGAGAGAGAGCATCCGCGTCGGTGTGTTTACGGCCAGACCGGTAAATGACGCGTATGTCGAAGTCTTGTAACCGTAGAGCCCATCGCGCAAGGCGGCCAGACGGATCTATTAAAGTCGATAGCCAACAAAGAGCATGCTGATCTGTAACGACGTCGAAGGGGCGGCCGTACAGATAGGGTCGGAATTTTCCAAGTGCCCAAATGATAGCCAGGCACTCCTTTTCGGTGACGGAGTAGCTGGATTCCGCTTTCGTTGGTGTTCGGCTTGCGTAGGCTACTACGTATTCATCATGTCCACTTTTTCACTGTGCAAGCACGGCACCAAGTCCTACGCCGCTGGCATCGGTGTGGACTTCCGTGGGGGCCGTGGGGTCGAAATGGCGCAGTACGGGAGGCGAAGTGAGCAAACGGCGCATTGTTTCGAAAGCATCGTCGCAAGCTGTGGCCCAAGTAGAAAGTCGTGTGTCGCCGTGAAGCAGCTGTGTGAAGGGAGCAATGATAGAAGCGAAATTCCGGATAAAACGACAAAAGTAGGAGCAGAGCCAGATAAAGCTGCGAAGTTCTTTCAGGGACGTGGGTTCCGGCAATTCGGCGACGGCGCGAAGTTTGGAAGGATCAGGTAGTATGCCATCTTTCGATACGACGTCTCCAAGTCATGCAAGCTGCTTGGCTCCAAAGCGACATTCCTTCAATTTGAGCTGGAGGCCTGCCTCGGTGATGCACTGCACGACTTGTTCGAGACGGTACAGATGTGTGCGAAATTCTGGAGAAAAGACGACGACATCGTCAAGGTAACATAGGAATGTCTTCCACTTTAGTCCACGAAGGAGATTGTCCATCATTCGTTCGAATGTAGCAGGGGCGTTGCAAAGCCCAAATGGCATAGCGTTGAATTCATATAGGCCGTCTGGGGTCACGAAGGCTGTCTTCGGGCGATCGGCAGGATTCATAGGCACTTGCCAATAGCCTGAGCGTAAATCGAGCGAAGAAAAATACTCTGCGCCTTGCAAACAATCCAGAGCATCGTCGATGCGCAGTAGAGGGTAGACGTCTCTGCGATTTATGTTATTAAGACGGCGATAGTCGACGCAAAATCTAATTGGGCCATCTTTTTTCTTACCCAGCACTACAGATGACGCCCAGGGACTATTAGAGGGTTGAACCACTCCACGCTCAAGCATTTTGCTTACGTGATTTTCGATGACACGGCGCTCCATGGGTGACACACGATAAGACAACTGGCGCAGTGGTGCGTGGGTGCCGGTGTCGATCTCATGACGTACAGTCGTTGTGCGGCCTAGTGGGTCTTGTCGACAGTCGAACGTAGATTGGTATTTCTGCAGAAGGCTGAGAAGCTGCGAACGCTGCGTAGGACTCAGGAAGGCATCTACTGAGCTATGGAAGACTTCTTGCGTAGGCTGGGGACAAGGCAAGCCGTAAGTCAGCGAGTTCAAGTTTGAACAGGTGTTGTAAAGAGGTGCGTCAAGGATGGTCACTGACTCGGCAGGCTGAAGACGTCCAAGGCACTTGCCACGACGTAAGACGAGGGGCATGGCCTCTTGTGTTGGAAACGAGCAATCGCGTGCAGCCACCGCTGACAGTTAGGACAGCGAAGGGAAGGGAACACCGTCGGCGAACAAAAATGTGCGATGGGACAAACAGGGCAGTGGTGTCAGTGGAGAAAGTATAGCAGGCATTCACAATCACAGAAGAGTGCGGAGGGCTCGTGGTGTCTTCTGTAATGGCCAGTTTCTCACCAGAATCGTCAAAGTCCTGTAAATGGGTATCGGGAAGCGGAGAAAATTCAACTTCGATGATCGGAAAGGAAGTTCCACCCCAAGATGACGTCGTATGAACAGGATGAGAGGACTACGAACTCGACTGTATACGTGTATCCTTGTATGACGATGCGGGTGGTACATACGGCAACAGGGGTAATGCACTGCGAACTTGCTATCCGAAGTGACAGCGCAGATATGGGCGTCATTACTTTTCGAAGCTTGCGGCAAAGTTCTTCCGGAACTACTGAAATGGCGGCGCCTGTGTCGACTAATGCCAGTATGACGACTCCTTCTACAGATACTTCGATTACGTTCGTCGGAAGAGAGCGAGGCTTTGTGTGGTTTGACTGGAACGCAGTTCTCGCCTCTTGAACTGCGGTAGCTAGTTTTCCTGCTCCGATGGGACGGGACGCCGCCGCATGAGGGAAAGTGAGCGGCGACGAGGGGATGGCGAGCGACGATCACGGGCAGAAGGGATGAGGTTGGTCGTAGACGGCATGTGCGAGTCATTTGGTGGCGAGAAGGACCAAGCTGGCGAAGCGTAGGAGTGGACAGGTTTGTCATTACCTTGAAGCCACCCGCGACGGTGACAGTGCCGTGCCACGTGACCAGGGATTCCACAGAAGAAGCACACGGGGCGACTGTCGGGTGTACGCCAGGGTCCCGTGCTAGCCGGTGATCTGGTGGTGTACACTGGAGGGATTGGACGTGGCGGTGTAGCAAACGGTGGTGCTGAAGAAGTCGATGCAGGTGGTCTTGCTGCAACCTCGGAGTAGCTTAGAGGTACAGGCAATGGTGGCGCTGCACGAGGGGACTGAATAGCTTCAGAAACTTGTTCCTGGAGCATCTTACGCAGCGTAGGAGCCAAGGACAGCGTAGGCCCTGGGACGGCGGTGAGTAGGGATAGTTGGCGGGCAACTTCGGAGCGTATAAATTCCTTGATTTCGCCGAACAGATGGTCGTTGTTAGTTACAGTGGCTAAACTTGCAAGGGAAGTATCGGGGACCGAAGAACGTCGAGTCAGTAGACGTTGCCTTCTGAGTTCGTCGTAGCTTTGACAAAGTTCAGCGACTTCGACCACGGTCCGCGGGCTTCTCGAGAGGAGCATTTGGAATGAGTCGTCTTCGATGCCCTTTATTACGTGACGGATCTTGTCAGACTCAGTCATCGATGGATCGATGAGCTAGCAAAGGTCCACAACGTCTTCTACGTACTTGGTGAAGTTTTCAACGGGTTGATGGGAACGGCTGTGCAAGCGCTCTTCAGCACGGAGGTTCCGCACCTCAGGGCGACTGAAGACTTACGTAATGCGCGCCTTGAAATCTGGCCAGGTGCTGAGGTTGGATTCGTGGTTGTGGTACCACACGCTAGCGACACCCGTGAGATAGAAGTTCACGTAACTGAGCTTCGCAGCATCGTCCCATTTATTGTGGACACTCACCCGATCACATGTCGAGAGCCAATCTTCTTTGTCGTATTCTTCTCAACCGCGGAAGATCGGAGGATTGCGTTGACGCACTGAGCCAGAACAAATCAGTGTTGGCGATGCCGGAGGCATTGTTTAGCTGGCGTTGTCAGGCATGATGGCCGCCAGTGTCCGATCACGTAGTTCTAGGGTGGTTGGGAAAGTACTACCCAGCACAGCTCCACCAAATATCTAATGCGGTTTATTGAACGGTCAGGAAGGCGACTGCCTCAGTCGAGCGTCAGACACCGAGAGCACGAACACCTCTTCGTCGGCGGGCCGATGATGATAGTGCGTCCATAGGGCGCGCCAGTCTTCTTCGCTGCAAAAGTAGTGCTTTCTGGTTTTGGAGTAGCACATTGTCACTAATCTCGGGGGCGTGCGTTCTGGAGACGGAAATGAGGGACCCAGACGACACCGCAAACATAATTTATGTCACCCGGAAAAATCGCCACAAAAAAACAAAAACTAACGGCTCATAGTACCTTGCTGGTGAAGCAGCGCACAAACATGGACACAGTGGAGACAAGCAGGAATAGACGACACTCGCTGCGAGTGTCGTCTATTCCTGCTTGTCTCCACTGTGTCCGCGTTTGTGCGCTCCTTCACCAGCAAGGTACTATGATCACTCACCAACTAGCCCAACTTTCCACGTTACAAAAACTAACGGCACTCGATAAACATGAAATTTGAGAAAACCCTACCGATGCTCTAAGGAAACCGCAAACAGAGCTAACAATTAATTATACCGTTCCTATTGCCAACAACCTTTAAAGCCCTCAATTATCACAGCAGTCTTAACTGCCCTAGCCTCTCTGGCTGCGCCCTGCGCGAAGGGAATGTTCTTACTTTCTGTCACCATCTTGTGTTACCTCAAAGTCTAGGGTTGGTCGCATCTCTTCCATGATCAGTTCTCTTGAAGATCCTATGGATGCTTCTCCTGTGTAACGGCCAGACCATCCGTCTATCTCTGATGCTTTGTCCTGGTCGTCGTGGGTGACGTTGCAGCGAGGACTAGCAGATAAGTCCTCGCGACGGGTTCAGCCACCGCTTCTGTCCACTGCCTTGCTCAAGTGACGACGAGCCGCCCCGAGGACTGTATTACGTGGCGTTGCTGGCCCACCTTCGAAGGGGGATTGCTGCTGCAGTGCCCGGAATTACTGTGGAAGGCTGCAGCAAGGCCGAGGAGCCTCGCTCAAACATGGTCGATGACAACGGCCATGCCCTGGAATACCGGCATCACGGCCTGCGGAACAGAACACGCGTTGCTCCCGTTGCCATACTTTGGTGGCGAGACAGCCTTTTCCAGCCAGAACCAAGCTGATAATGCCAGATGAGCGCTAGTTTTCTGCTGATCACGGCTCGTGTCACGCACCTTCAGCCTCCGCAAATTCTCCCCCTCCCCCCCTGGCACTCGTGCCCTTGCGAAAGCTTTCCTCTCGTCGTCGTCCTTTTGCGTCGCATGTCTCTTGCACACGAAACACGTTATGATAGCCACGAATTTGATATGACCGTATGTGTACCGTTATCGTAGTTGTAAGTCACGTTCTCCACGATTTCTTTGTCTTATCGGAGTTTACAATGTTTCTATTGCAAATTCCAGGACTCGATTAGTTGTTTACAGGCATGCTGACAAACGCCTGTTACGATAGTAGTCTTCTGATATGGACCCTGTTAGTTGTTTAGCATTTGAAGGAATATGTTTTCACTTTGAATTGTACTAAGTTGGCAATTATAGGTCTGTATATATTTGTGCTAGGTTTGCCAATTCTAAGAACGTGCTCGATATCTAACTTGATGTTAGTAAAAAACTTCCGCAATTTTGTTTTCTGATATCGGCCACGTTCGCCGCTCAGTCTAACCTATCCAAAAAAATATGCAGATCCCACGCACTGTGGGAATCGAGGTAAGCGAAGCTTGCCGTGCTGGATGCTTTGATTGACGATAACTTGCGGTGATGTTGGCGGCTAAAGCTTAATTTCTTCAGCGTTTAGTCTAATACGAGAGTGGTGAGTTGATGTTAAACGTTAACTTGCGTGCACCACTGTTGTTTGTCGGCGTAGTACACAAAACACACAGGGAGAGGTGCTTGCTTGATGCGTTGTTCGGCGCTATCATTCATAACGTCTGAGAGGGTTGAGCATTGTCACTGCTTTACATGGCGCATCGCACCATGGCAGAAGTATTAAACATGAATTAGATTATGGGGCTGTACGTGCCGAAACCACAATGGGATTATGAGGCACGCCGTAGTGGCGGACTCCGGGTTAGTTTTGGCACCGTGATGTTCTTTGACATGTCCTAAAATCTAAGTGAACGTGCGTTTTCTATTTCGCCCCGTCGAAATGCAGCTGCCGCGGCTTAGGTCAAATCCATGCACCCTAGCAGTGCCATAGCCTCAAAGTTACCGTGGCGGGCACGGAAGCGTTGGTATGACGGGTGACCGCTTCGATATTGACGCCTCGACCCTGCGGTGTGCTTTAATTAATGCGGCTCTGCTTCTGCACGCCCCGCGTTGATTGTCCGCATGGCATATTTACATGGTGTTTATTTTTCATAAATAGCAGCCACGTACTGCACCGTACCTTAAACTTAAGCTTATCCAGTTTCCCCGCAACCGCCGTCGTACAGTAGTAGGGTTTGTTCTTTTATTACGTCACCTAGGAGCTGGGAACTGCCTCTTCTGCTCCCTCCTCCCTACAGTTCTATCTACGTCCCATCTGGACCCGCACGGTAGTAGAAAGGGAAGCGCTGCAGTTTCTGCAATGCTTCTGACGTGAGTCACGGATAATTACAGCTGTCAAAAGACTAAGTGGCGATGACCAGGGAGCTCCAGAGGGCATTGTAAACATTCGACGCGGTGGGGTGAAAACAAGTTTCTAGTACACGCGCTTTGAGCTACCCCCTCCCCTGCCGACGCGGTTGCCTGAGAGCAGCAGCCACAGCATCACCAGTGGGAAAGTCGAAGGAAGAGGCAAAGTTTGTGTAGTAACTGACGCTCGGACAGCAGATAAGTTAGTAAAAAAAGTGCTTGCCTATAAGCGCTCGTCCTTGTGTTGCTCCCCTTCTTTGTCCCTGTTCGTTTCTGCACAAAAGCTTTTTAAACAAGAACAGTTTATTTGGAGAGGCCTTTGTATAAGTAGATGAAGCGGCGCCCTTATCTGCGCTCAAGGTGGTCGATACGAGACCGGCGCAAGCTTCACTGCTTCGCAGGCACGTAACAGCACGTTGTGACTAATGCGATATCACATCTCTTCCCACTAGTCATCGAAACCTTAACGGTGCACTGGAGCTCGCTGACGGGTAGAATTTCTGAAAGCCGGTGGTCCTGCAGGGGTAGGTGCCGGCACGAAACTTGATGGTTTTGGTAGAGCAAATGAGGCACTTGCACCACCTGGTGCGGTCATGGGTGTTGCGTCCCAAGCCTTTCGTACGTGGTCCCGATGGCGTCGTTGTGTGCTTCAGTCTGACGTCGGGACCTCGTACATAACTTGACCCCGGCGCCACAGCACTCGAGTCGCCAACCACTTTGAACCCGAGAAAAAATTCGTCATATAAACAGTCACCGCACTGAAAACATTGTGGTGGTAACTGCCGCATGCATTCCGCATGCATCGTGTAGGGGTGCACTTTTGCCAGGCTTGACTTCAAGTTCCTTCCCAAGATGAGCTCTGGAGGAGCCTTGCCGGTCTCCGAATGGGGTGTTGTAAGAGTTGGGGTCGGCCAAGAAATAGATGGTATCTGGCCCATGCCGCCGTCCGACTCATTCACGCTAAGGACTTTGATGAAGGGCGGGATTTGTCCTCATCGAGAACGAGGAATATGGGATTTTTTTGGCAGTATATATGTAACAGGCTTAGAGCTGCGTCTGCGATGATGTAGAACCTAAGAGGTAAAACTTCGATGTACTTGAGGCGCACCATATACATGGCACTGGCTGAATCTGTTATAACCTACGCCATTACATTGTATGGAACTTGTTCTTATAACAAAATGGGAGCCATAAACCACATAATTAAAAGAATAGTAAACATTGTAACCTATGGAAATATGCTGCAACAGGCGTACAAGGAGGAAGAATGCAATAAGCTTGGCATACTGGAAATGCGTGAACTACTTCATTACATTGTGCTCGCTCGTCATTACTATGCAAAAGATTTCAAAGCACCTGTCAAAAGAAATGTCGCCCTAAGAAAGACAGAAATATACATTGGGCTACGATTCTTTACACATTACACTTTACAAAAAGATAAGGCTATATTACGTGCCACAAATAGTTAACGAACTTGGAGAAGCGTCTGGAAATTTCAAAACAAAACGAAAAATGACTAAGTCAGTAACGAAATGGTGCTCATCTTTGCAGATAAATAACTGATGGCCTCTTGCATGTAGAAAGTTGCTCTTTCTTGGGTTTGCGCCTAAGATGGTCTGTGAGTTGTGATATGGCTCATTTCAAGCTATTATCACGACCTTTATTTATACATTTATTTAATTTAATTTGTGCTCCAGTTGCACTCATAAATGCTCATTATGTCTCTCTAATTTTGTGTAATCTGCATACTGTGTACTATTACGCCTTACTTCATTGTTTTGTCGTATACATTCGTTTATTCACCGTACTGCTTGAACAACCAACGAGCAGGCTGTGCTTAAGTTGAGCAGGAAATGAAAACCTATGTACCAAATGAAGATGAATAAATTTTGATTTGATTTAGTTTGATTTACAGTATCTAGATGAAGGATGGTGAACGTTACACTTCATCAGTCTAGCATGAGTGAAAGAGAATGCACACCGAGCAACCGTCAACGGCTGCTTAAACGCACTCTGTCCTTCCTAGATCCCTAGGTGAGGGAAAACTGCCGTTCAACCATCGTCCAATGGGAGAGTCATTGTAGGCGACCCGCTTTTGAGGGGGAGGGTTCACACACTCACTTCGGCACTTTGGTCTCACTGAACACACTGAGGTGAGAGGGTTCTTGTAGACAGGGGTCTTGACCCGAGCAGGCTCCTCTTGATCCCGGAGCTGACCCCGCAGTCAGTAGCCGCCACGTCTGTCCGTTGACTGTGATGACTTCTGGGGCCCGTGAGATCGCACCGCAAAACATCCCCTTCCAGGAGTTCCCCTGGTCGAAGCAAACCGTGAAGGCTGCAACGAATCGACTAACAATACTCGGTCCGCGAAACGTGGCTAGACATGCCGGCGCCGCTGGGCTGTTGAGGAGGCGCATTGTTCTCCTTACAGAGCGAGTCGTCGCAGCGGGCTGGGAAGGGTTCGGAGGGCGCTTCTTCGAAAATCGCAGCCCCACAGTTCGATCGTAACAGCTCCTCCATGGCCCGGAAAATCTCGGCTGGCCAGTGCTGATAACCGCTGGGCAGGAAGAGAATGTATGGTGGCAAGGGGGAATGCTTTGGCTTGCAGCGACCAGCTGTGAAATGATGACACGGCCCCAAAACATCTAATAAGGACATGCAACTGCAAAGTGAACCGCGCAACACGGCTCTGCGCTGAGATGACGTATCTTTCATCTCTCTGTAGGCCCGCTGGGCTTCAAAGAAAACATAAGTGCAGAAACAACAAATGCTGCATTTCGCTATACTAATTTTTTTGCGAATTTCATGCTGACAAATTGAGCAATCATGGAGGCAGTCATGCTAAATGAGAGAGGATCTTCTTGGCTTAACAAAATTAACAATAACAACGCCAAAATTTCGGCGGGATCCCTAAACGCAGAATTCAACTTAGCCTGCTCAAACCATCTGCAT
Source organism: Dermacentor variabilis (assembly GCF_050947875.1). Taxonomy (NCBI): domain Eukaryota; kingdom Metazoa; phylum Arthropoda; class Arachnida; order Ixodida; family Ixodidae; genus Dermacentor; species Dermacentor variabilis. The sequence continues at coordinate 3,160,115 of NC_134574.1, read as the reverse complement.
TGCTATGCAGCTTTCCATTCGTATATCTAGCGGAGAAGTTGTACTCTTGGAGGGTGAGGCTCCATCGGAGCAAGCGGCCATTTTTGTGTGACATTTGATTGAGCCACGTCAGAGGACAGTGGCTGGTCTCGTAGATGAACCTCGCTCCGTACAAGTAACACCACAACTTCTGGGCTGCCAAAACAAAACAAGCACATTCCTTCTCTGAAACGCTGTAGGTTTCCTCTCTTACAATTAGTCTATGGCTGGCATATAGGATAGAATGTTCCTCATTATCGTCGCCGACCTATGTTCCACGCCCATACCCCTGTCGCTTGCGTCACACTGAACTATTAATTATTTTGTGTAATCTGGCGCGCGAAGCACAGGACGAGAAACCAATAGCATTTTCAAACCTTGAAAAGTGTTATCTTTGTCCTTATCCCAGTGCACGCAACTCGGTGCTCCTTTCAGGAGGGCGTCCGTTAAAGTACATGCTATTTGCGATTAATTCGGAATTTACCGTCAAAAGTAACCGACAAGTCCCAAAAATGAACGAATGTCTGTTTTCGCGCGCGACTGTGAAAATGTCCAATCGTAGCTGTTTTCAGCTCGGCTGGGTGTCTCTTGCCCTGACCGACAACTTGGCCCAGATAAGTAACCTGCGAAAAAGAAAATCTACACTTTTCCGCATTTATCGTTAAGCCTGCTTCCCTCAACCGTGAGAACACCTCTTCGAGGTGCGATTGTTTGTGCGATACGTGCTGTTTCCAGCTGTCCGAAAAAATTGCTCCATAATCAAGATATGGCAAGGCGAACTCCTGCAAGTCTTTTAGGACAATATACATGAACTTAAAGAAGCTAAACGGCGCGTTCTTCAGCCTGAAGCTTGGGGCGAGAGGGCGATAAGTGCCTTCAGGTGAGATAAATGCGACATAGCGGCTGGCACTTTCTGAAAGGTGAACTTGCCGGTATCCCCACACGAGATTTATAGTAAAATGCATTTAGCAGCGCTAACTCTTTTGATTCGTTCCTCAATGTTCGGTATCGGGTACAGCTGATCCCTAGGGATGACACTGAACTTCATGTAGTCAACACACGGAAGTTCAGGGTCAGTGTTCAGTGGGTCCTTATTAGGGGTTTCTACAAGTATTAGCGGTGACGTGTAGTCTCTCTCAGCGGGCTCAATAACTCCCAACTCTATCTTGCGTTGTATCTCTGGCTCCATAATTTCTCTCGGTCGTGGAGGCACCCTGTAAGGCTTTGATCTTACGTCGCAGAACTGATAGTTGGGCGAGTTGGTACGGCTCAACTCGTGTGTTCGTGAGCGCTCTTGTGTTCCCCTTCACTGTGTCCTTGTCAATTGTGCGCGATAAATATTTTACTTTGATCTTACGTGTTCGGTTGATGTCAGCTCTACTTTATGCGTTATTATTTCGGTTCTACCGGGTCGATCGTTGAATCTGTCGAGATATTGCCCTAACAGCCCTCTTAGCCCATCTAGCTGCTCGGGTCTAAGAGCGTGCGAGATTACCGAATGTTTTACCACTTCTTCCAGGCTGATTTCAGAGTTGGAGCTCGCCTTATACTCATTAAACTCGGTACTAGTGTCATCCTGTTTTTTTATGGTAAAGTTAACGACTCCGTTCAGCTTTACGTACGGCTTCATCAAATTGCAGTGCTGCATCGTCACCTACTTCCTGCGACCGGGCAATTTCAGGGCATAGTTAGTATCTGAAAGTTCGTGCAACACTTTAAAAGGTCCGTTCCAGTGAACTTCAAGCTTGTTCTTTCTTGAAGGTTTGAGGATCGTTACTTGGTCTCCGGCGTTAAACGTACGAAGCCTCGCATTCTTGTAGTAATAGAACGTGGCGTTTTTTTGAGCTACTCCCATGTGCTATTCGACTAGTTCTTGTGTTGAACTTAGCCATTCCAGCCGATTTAGCACGTACTCTACCACTGTTGGACTTTCTCCTCTTTCCTCCAACATCTCTCTTAACACTGTCAGTGGAGAACGGAGTGTCCTCCCATACACTAGTTCTGCTTTCGAGAACCCTGTAGCCTCTTGAGGAACCGTTCGCAAAGCAAAAAAAGTGGCCGGAAGACAGTTGTTCCAGTCCTGCTTGTGCTCGTAACAGAGCGCCCGCAAAACTCGCTTAAGCACTGAATGCCACCTGTCTACACTATTTTACTGAGGGTGATAGACGGCACTGCGTATCAATACCCCGCACTTTCGTAAGAATGTGGAAGTCAGCGAGCTGGTGAATACTGACCCTTGATCCGCCTGAATTTCGGCTGAAAACCCAACTCGGGCGAATACTGTCAAAGGCACGTCCACTACTTTGGTGGAGCTGAGCTCTTTCAGAAGGATTGCTTCCGTAAACTTTGTAGCTGGACACAGCATGGTAAACAAGTGCCTGTAACCCGACTTTGTCTGTGGTAGTAGAGGCCCTACCATGTCTATCACAAGTCGTCCGAAAGGTTCTTATATTAAGGGCACTACCTTTAGTGGAGCTTTCCATGTTTCTCCTGGTTTACCCGAGCGCTGGCAGGCGTCGCATTATCTTACAAGGTTTTCTACGTCTTCAAAACAGCCAGGCCAGTAATCTTCCATAAGCAATCTTTCTTTTGATTTGTTTATGCCTAGGTGGCCAGACCACCCATTTCCATGACAGAGACGCAAAAAAGGTCCTCCTTGTACTCAGTAGGTACGACTAACTGATCTAGGATCCTGCCCTTGCGGTCTCTGCTGGGCCGATACAACAATCCTCCTCTCTCTTGTATCGTCACGTTGCGCCTAACAATGCCTTCTTTAGCTGTGCGATGCAATTTAGCTAAGCTGTCATCATTCTTTTGCTCCGCTGCCAGTGACTTTCTGTCCACACGTAAGAGCTGATCAAAGTTCTCTGAGGCCGGTGATAGTAACGACCCTGTGTCACTTGCGAGTGATTCAGCTGGCTCTTCCTGCAGGCGTGAACTTGGACACCCTAGTGATACACTCTCATTGAGCTGGTCAGCTGGCAAGGTTTCCTCAACCGTTTTTTCCTCCCTCGAGCCTAGCTCAGATTAGGTTACTCAAGTTACCTCTTTTGCAACTTCCGCTGGAGCAGCTTTTGCATTTTCAGTCGAAAGCGACGCGATTTTACGAGCTTGGTCTCGCGTCAACACCTCTACTACGCTTTCCCCCAGTTTAAGCGTTTTGTCACGCAGTAACTGATCCAACCGATTCGAAAAAATCTAAGGGTACTGCAGCGACGAAACTTTGGAAACTGCAGCCTCAGTCACGAGCTCCCTGAACGGTACACTGATTTTGACTTTGGCCATGAACAGACACGCGCTGTGTTCCTCTACAACCTGTTTGATCCATGCTGCTTTTCACGTGAAGTCATCCACCATCACGTAAGACGGATAGACGGATAGACGGTGTCCGTAGTGGCAGCACTGTTTCGCAGCACCCGGCATGGTTTGCCAATAACTTGCAGGTCAAAATCAGAATCAGAATCGGTTTTTTTTAGATGATTAGAAAGATTACAAGATGTTAATATACAGAAGGAGGTCCCGGAGTCAAAGACTGCAATGTAAATGTATTGTAAATGCAATGCATTCCTTCAGAAAATAAACGTAATAAAACATAAATTACAGCAGTTTCAACAAATCGTTAACATGGAAGAATGACAGGTTTTAGTATGAACAGCATGATTGAAGAATTACAAATGCGTAAATGTCAAGAAAAAAAGCACTGTGCACAATATGGGAGAGGCCTTTGCCCTGCAGTGGGCGAAACCAGGCTGATGATGATGATGATGATGAAATAGATGGTAGCTGGCCCATGCCGTCGTCCTACTCATTCACGCTAAGGACGTTGATGAAGGAAGGGACTTGTTCTCATCGAGAACGAGGAATATGGGATTTATTTACAGTATCTAGATGAAGGGTGGAGAACGTTAGATTTCGTCAGTCTAGCATGACTGAAAGAGAATGCACACCGAGCAGCCACCAACAGCAGCTTAAAACACCCTGTCCTCCCTAGATCCCTAGGTGAGGGAAAACTGCCGTTCAACCTTCGTCCAATGAGAGAGTAATCGTAGTCGACCCGCTTTTGAGGGGGAGGGTTCACAAACTAACTTTTTCAATTTGGTTCCACTGAACACACCGACGTGAGAGGGTTCTTGTAAGCAGGGCTCTTGACCCGAGCAGGCGCCTCTTTATCCCCAGAGCTAACCCCGCAGTCAGCAGCCGCCGCGTCTGTCCATTGACTGTGACGACTTCTGAGGCCCGTGATATCGCACCGCAAAACATTCCTTTCCAGGAGTTCCCCCGCTCCAAGAAAACCGTGAAGGGGATAACGAATCGACTAACAAGACTCGTTCCGCCGAACGTGCAAGGCTAGACATGCGGGCGCCGTGGGGCTGTTGAAGAGGCGCATTGTTGTCCTTGCAAAGCGAGTCGTCGCAGCGGGCTGGGAATTGTTCGGAGGTCGCTTCTCCGAAGATCGCCAGCCCCCGCAGGCCAATCGTAACAGTGTGGAGTGTTGTTTGAACAAACCCCGAGAGTATGTACGCGCTAGTGTTCCACTGCGATGCTTCTTAAGCGCACATTTCAACTCACGTACCATGCGTCCTGCTCTTCCATTACTTGACGGGGGGAAAGGAGAAGTATACATGTATTTAAACCATTTAGCTTGAGGAACGACTGCAATTCTTAGCCCGCAAATGCTTCACCATTTTAGGACACAATTAAGTCCAGCCGCCTGTCCGTTGCGAACATGCATATAGTCGTTCAATCACGACAGACGAACGCGCTGACGCAATTATTTCCACCTCCGCCCAGTTTGAGAAGGCGTCAACGACCACCAAAGACATGGCGCTGTCCATGGGCCCCACACTGTCGAAGTGTACTGCTCCGCGGCCGCTCCCGTTTTGTCCAAAAGTGGATAGGCGCTCGGGGTTCACTTTGCCTGTTTTGTTGACACGCCGTGCCATGCCGGACAAATTTTCAATCTGAGTGCCCATCCGAGGCTACCAAACGCACGATCTCGCGATAGCTTTCATGGCCGATACTTCCGGATGATTTACGTGCAACAGCACGAGCACAAACTTTTGAAACGCCGATGGAACTACCACGCGGTTTCCGCAGACCACGCAATCTCTGTGCACAGACAGCTGATTCGTTCTTACCTCGTATCCACCATATTCTTGGGGAACCCGCTCTTTCGGCCAGCCGTCAACGATCCATTTCATCACTTTTGAAACAGAACAGCGCGGTTTTGACGGGGACAGGCAGGGAGATGACAGGAAAAGAAAAAGTAAAAGCTACTGTAGTGCCTTATATTCATCATGTCTCCCATATAGAATAAAGAAAGCTGGCTAATACAGCATCTGTCAAAGTAGTTTTCTCGGCGCCGGATGTGCTTGGGAAGATGTGTAAAATGGTTAATACTGATTTCGTTCCAAGAGAGTGCAACATCAAACATGGCAATCAATTCGTCTCTTGTAAAGAGGGAGTTGTCTGCGCCATTCCGCTGTCATGTGGCAGGCTTTATGACGGTCATACGGGGAGATGCCTTAATGAACGCCTGAAGGAGCACAACAAAAATGTGCATAATACTGTAAAAGAGCATCTTGGCATCCACTGTAGACACTGCGACAGCAAGGCTTGCCACCCGGACTTCGCTCGAACACAAGTTTTAAGTAAACATAGTAACCAACTAACGCGTGAAATCATCGAAACAGCGCACATCACCTGGTCAAAGGACGCATGCGTCAGTATGCGTCCTTTGGTAGAACTGGTATTTTTAGCGGGGGGGATATGATGACTGCAGTTATCTCCTTTGTTCAGTGCGGCATGTATGATTGACTGTGAGTATATGTATGTTTTTTTTTTGTTTCTACTGTTGGTTGGAGTCTTATATATTCTTTGTTCCAAGCAATAAATTTCAGTTGCAAGTCAGCGCTCGTGCTCGTCGTTTCTCCCTGCTTGTCCCCGTCAAAACCGCGCTGTACTGTTTCAAATATGGCTTACCAACTCGCCCAAACGTCGGTTTCAACCATTTCATCACCTTTGAAAGTTGCAAATATTGCGACGTGCATGATGCTATATCCCCGGCAGTGACTGGTGGGTACTCTGCGGTTTCCAAGAGTAAGACATCACTTGGAACCTCTTCGTCTTGATGAAATCCCGGAGCCGGCAGCCTGCTCAGACAATCCGCGTTAACGTACGTCCTCACTTGCGGAAATAAGCGCGCGCAACGTGGCGTGCCTAAAAACGCGCGTCGCGCAAGGTTCGTTGGTGGCAAGAATTCTATTCCACGTGGGGTGGGTCCTTAGCGCGGTCCTGCGTTTTGCGATACTGGAGTTGGTACTCATACGACGACAGCATTAAACTTCAACGCAGCATGCGAGGTGACAGAACATCGCGAATTTGTTTTTCGCTTCACAATATTCCTAGGCTTAGTTTATGGTCTCTGAAAATGACAAATCTTGGCCCGGCTAATTATTTGGTGAAAATGACGAACACCAAACACAACGGTTAGCGCTTGTCGGTCAATTATGCTCATTTCCCGAGATGTCACAGTGAGCCAATACTGCGCCTACACCTACCGAGGATGCCTCACATGACAATAACAAGGGATCAGTTTCCTTAACATATGCCAGCAAGGACTCTGACATTAACGACTTTTTTAGGCCTTTGAGCGCCATTTGATGCTCCTCCTCCCACTTCCAGTCGGCATTTTTATCAAGCAAACGATAAAGCTTTTCGGCTGCTTCAGACCTACCCCTCAAGAACCAATTTTAGAAGTTTATCATGCCTAAAAATGCCTGTAGCTCTTTCTTGTTGGTTAGTCCAGGGCTTCGTGGATTGCCTCTATTTTGGTTTCGGCCGTATAGACGTCATTTTTGTCGATGCGATGACCCAAGAGCTTCAGCTTCTGCCTGAAAAACTCGCATTTGTTTGCATGCACCCTGAGTCCAGCCTTGGCTAGACGGCTAGATACGTCGGTGAGCACGTGTTCATGTTCCTCTCCTGCCTCACTGACAACCAGAATGTCGTCTAGATATACGGCTACTTGGGGAAATCTAGCTAGTATTGTGTCCATGACCCTTTGGAACAGACCAGGTGCCACACATACGCCGTACGGCAGCCGAAGAACTTCGTAGAGTCCTTGCACCGTGTTGATTGTGAGTAGTCCAGCGTTCCTATCGTCGACTAAAAGTTGCTGATACGCCTGTGCCAGGTCTAACTTCGTAAAAACACGCCCTTTTCCAAGATTAGCAAAAAGCCCCTTGTTGGTCGATAGGGGATACACGCTACTCTCGACAGCCAGGTTGACGGTGCTTCGATAATCCCCGCAAATCCTGAGCGAGCCATTCTATTTTCGCGCATCCGGAATAGGAGTAGCCCATTCTGAATGTTGTGCTGGCTCTAAGATTCCCTGCGCCACGAGCCTATTCAGTTCGGTCACAACAGCATTCTTACTTACTTTAAGAAACGTGGTGAAGCATTGCCCTTAACGACAACTCGATGCGTTCGGCGTATTCTTCCCATGTGGCACTTTGCACCAGCTCGCACGGGTGAAAACGTTGCTGACGCCCGGACAGCAGATAAGCCTGTAAGAAAAGAGTTTATTTCGAGAGTACTTTCTTTAAGTAGATGAAGCGGCGCCCTTATCTGCGCTCAAGGTGGTCGATACGATGACGGCGCAAGCTTCACTGCTTCGGTGGTACGTCACCACATGACGTCACTAATGCGATATCGCACTTCGCTTTAGAAAAATCACCGGCGATCACCGTACTCCCTAATGCGGAATTTGAGCGCAGCTGCATATGTGTTTTCATTTCGGGATATATTAGCTTGCGCAGAAAATATGTCTCGTGCGGCACGTTGCAATCGAAGTGTGATGCGACGGCCTCGCTAATCGGGAGATCCCGAGAGGCAGCGCATGGGGGACGCGTGTGCGCGATTCATAGCACTCGCCATAGACATACTTCCGCTCATGCAGCGCTTTGTTTCCGTATATGCTATCAGTGGCGTCATCGGCGAACAGAATATGCGCGCTACTCTAGCGGCAACTCTTAGCCGCCGCCGCAGAGCCCGTCTTGCGCGGCACTACGCTTTTCTTCTCACGCTTTCGCCATGTCCTCCCCTTCCGCTCTTCTCCTTGCGCCCTCTTCGTTATGGCCATCTTTTATTCGCACTCTGCGTTCGCTCTTTCGGCCTTCGCTGTGCTCGTTCACTCGGTTGCGGGACGCCCAGAGACGATACGGACGCTCGCCGCAGGAACTACGCTCTAAAAACGCAAGGCTAGAACAACGAGCACTGTTTTAGGAATCGCCAAGTCGTGATGATATGTAAGAAGTGGATTTTGTGTTCTAATAAACAACTGTTTTGGCGCTGCAAATCCGTGAAACAAATCTTGTCAAGGAAATTGAAGCCGTTCAATATTGCTTAGCTTAATTCATTCATCGTAACTATAATCGTGCAGCGAATGTAATGTTCAAGAAATCTTCCCGTAATCTTTCAGTCTTATTAACCGCCGCAGGATAACATGTCTGAGTTTGTGCCATACATATACTACCAAAATGAAATTCGTCGCCCTCCACTTATTTCTTCTGAATTCATGTCATGTCCACTCCATCATACACACAATGTTTTTTCCTCACAGTAAAGTTATTATCTGTTCGAACTCATTTCATTCTAAAACTTGTAAAGAATGGAATCAGCTGCCTCATATTATTATAAGTATCATGGATCAGTGCCACTTTAAACATTAATAACTAATCTCTTTGCGCCAGAATTAGATATCTATCTTACGCTTGTATTGGCTATTTTGTGTTATACTAGTGCTAATACTATCTCCATTACTCTTTTATTACTGCCACTTTAGACATACCATCATACCATAAGTGATGGCACTGCGCATCGATTAGATATTCAACTTTACGTTTGCATTAGTATTGTTCTTTTTTAAGTATTTATTTGAGTTACGTTTGTAGGATTACTATTTGCACCACTGTTGCGCTATGGTTTCCTAATATTGTTATTGTGTTCAAGTAATACGGATGCGTTTATACTGTCTAAATTGCGTTGTGTGGCTGACGTGCCCTCCCCCCCCCCCCCCAACCCACCGTGATTCCCAAAGAAAGGAAAACTAACGGCGCCTTTCAGTGCAGTCATGGATCACATATGTATTGACACGTGTGCTTATCTTTATCGGGCGACCACGTTTCGCCGCTTAACAACTGTAATCGCACAGCGACGGACGCGCCTGCATGTATCCGACGTTTCTGGAAAGTTATCGATGCTTCTACCCGGCTGTCTGTTGTCGCCGAACCTTGTGTTATTTGATTTCATCGCGTAACGCGAATGGTGTAGAACTTTGTGGAAGGCACGCGGGTCCAAACGATTAGTCTGGAACATTCGACGACTGCTCTATAAAAGCCGACGCGCTTGACCCGCTGATCAGATTTCCGACGATCGCCGACTCTGTTCGCCACTTTCGTTGTGCTATAAGTGTAGCCTGTTTTGTGGGCACAGGTTCGCCCAATAAAATCTAGTTTTGCCTTTCACAGTATTGCTACTGTGTTCTTAACGTCACCACCACGTGACATCTGGTGGAGGTGCTTGTGCGTTCATGTACCGAACGCCCCCGTAAAGCCGCGATCCAAGCCCGAAGCCTGAGGACAGAACCAACATCGCCCAAGACCAGCGTGCTAGCCGCAGACTGCAAGGACTGCCCCCAGAGCACGGACTTCTACCTGAGACGACAAAGAAGATCGTGGTCAAGATAACCCCAATGGCTGCCCCAGCGTCCCCCGTTATCCTACAACAACCTCGGGACCCACCACCCTTCCATGGAGCAGCGACTGACGACCCCGAATCATGGCTGGAGACCTACGAACGAATCGCAACATTCAACAACTGGGACTCCGACGAGAAGCTGCGGCATGTCTACTTCGCCTTAGAAGACACCGCCAGAACTTGGTTTGAGAACAGGGAATCGACCTTGACAACGTGGGACCTGTTCCGTACAGGCTTCCTACGCACCTTTACAAGCGTCGTTCGCAAGGAAAGGGCTGAAGCTATGCTGGACGCCCGAGTGCAGCTGCCAAACGAGAACGTCGCCATCTTTACGGAAGAAATGAGCCGTTTGTTCCGCCACGCCGACCCGGATATGGCCGAGGAGAAGAAAGTCCGCTTACTGATGCGTGGTGTAAAGAAGGAACTTTGCGCCGGGATGGTAAGAAGCCCACCGAAGACCGTCGAAGAGTTTCTTCATGAGGCGACGAACATTGAGAAGACACTCGAGATCCGGAACCGGCAATTCGATCGCCGCACGAACTGTACAAACTACGCTGGGGTTCAATCGCTGGCCACCGACGACCTACGCGAGACTATCCGAGCTGTCGTGCGGGAGGAGCTACAAAAGCTCTTCCCATCATCACAGCCTCAAGTGGCTTCGATTGCCGACGCCGTGCGTGATGAGCTCCAACAACAGCTTGGAGTAGCCCCTGAATCGCCGCAGCCTGAGCCGCAAGCGATGACCTACGCCGCCGTCGCGCGCCGTCAAGGTCCCCCTCCGCGACCGCGCCAGGGCCCTGTCACGCCGCAGTTCCGTCGTCCGCCGCCGCCGCAGCCAGCACGACCACCCGTCGTCCAGCGCACCTACGCGAGGAAGACGGACATTTGGCGCGCTCCTGACCACCGCCCGCGCTGCTACCACTGCGGAGAAGCGGGTCACGTCTACCGACGATGTCCATACCGGGAGATGGGACTGCGAGGTTTCGCCGTGAACGCTCCGCGCCCGCAGCAAGGTGAACGCCCCCGGGATATCGCCGACTACCTCGCCGCTACTCAGTGGAGCTCTCGACGACCGTCGCGTTCGCCATCACCAGGCCGCTACCTGACGCCGCAGCGCCGACCATACACTGGCCCAGCCCGGGGCCGGTCAGCGAGCCCATATCCGGAAAACTAAAGGCAGCAACCGATGGAGGTGCGGTTGCTGTTCGTCGAACTGACGAAGATCCTCCGCCGCCGACGAAGACGCCGAAGAAACCATCTCGACGACATAATAACGACACGCCGCCGTCCCGAGGAAGTCAGGAAGCCAAGGCTACACAGACAAAAGTCGACTTGACGATGCGACGTACCAGCTTCAGTTCAACACGACGCAGCCGTGATCCGACGTCAAGACCCAACTGCAATGCAAGACAAAGAACCACCGACCTCGACGTGCTTCTAGACGGCCACGCAGTCACCGCCTTAGTCGACATAGGCGCCGATTACTCAGTCATGAGTGGACACATCGCCGTCCAGTTAAAGAAGGTTAAGACTGCATGGGAAGGGCCTCAAATTCGGACCGCTGGAGGACACCTGATTACGCAGACAGGAATGTGCACGGCAAGAATTACCATTCACGACCGCACTTACCCTGTCACATTCGTTATCCTCCAACAGTATTCACGAGACGTCATTCTCGGCATGGACTTCCTCAACCAACACGGCGCAGTAATCGCCCTGAAGTCGAAGTCCATAACGCTGTCGGAAGATCATGCGTACCGCCGGAGAGCCCTCGTAGTCACCACGCCTTGAGTGTGCTCGAACATCAAGTGAGCATCCCGCCTCGCTCCAGCATTGTTATTTCGGTCGGCACCGAAACACTCGCTGACGTAGAAGGCGTCATCGAAGGTGACCAACGTCTACTGCTAGACCGTGAAATTTGCGTCGCAAGAGGGATCGCTCGACTGCACGGAGGAAACACGAAAGTGTTGCTGACAAACTTCAGCCAGGAGTTCAAGCACATCAACAAGGGCACGACGATCGCATACATCGAGGAAATTCTGGAAAACAGCAATGCGTTTGCCCTCTCGGATTCCGCCGCATCTACCCCGACGACCTTAGTTCCCGAGCCAGAATTCGACATAAATCCAAGTCTCCCCACGATTAAGCAACAACAGCTCAGATGTCTACTTCGACGATACAAAGAGTGCTTTTCGACGTCATCAAGGATTCGACGAACCCCATTCGCAAAGCATCGCATAATAACCGAAGAGGGCGCTCGACCTCTCCGCTAGAGCCCATACCGAGTTTCGACGCGAGAACGCGAAGGTATAAGGCACCAAGTCGACGAAATGCTGCGCGACGACATGATCCAGCCGTCCAAAAGCCCGTGGGCATCACCTGTAGTCTTGGGGAAAAAAAAGGACGGAACCCTTCGTTTCCGCGTCGATTATCGTCGTCTGAACAAGATCACGAAGAAGGACGTATACCCCCTCCCACGGATAGACGACGCATTGGATCGGCTCTGCAAAGGTAAATACTTCTCGTCAATGGACCTCAAGTCTGGCTATTGGCAAATAGAAGTCGACGAAAGAGATCGCGAAAAGACGGCCTTCATCACCCCAGACGGCCTCTACGAGTTCAAGGTTATGCCATTCGGACTGTGCTCGGCGCATGCAACGTTCCAGCGCGTGATAGACACGGTTTTAGCAGGATTGAAGTGGAAGACCTGTCTCGTTTACTTGGATGACGTCGTCGTCTTCGCCGGAAATTTCGACGATCACCTGAGGCGGCTTGCGACAGTACTAGAGGCCATCAAGTCATCAGGGCTCACTCTGAAGGCGGAAAAGTGCCGATTCGCTTAAGATGAGCTTTTGTTTCTAGGCCACGTCATCAGCAAATCAGGAGTACGCCCCGACCCACAGAAGACAGCTGCCATCGCAAAGTTCCCGCAGCCAACCGACAAGAAGGCAGTGCGCAGATTCCTTGACATGTGTGCCTACTATAGGCGCTTTGTCAAGGACTTTTCACGCATCGCGGAGCCGCTAACACATCTAACCAAATGTGATGTCGAGTTCAAGTCGGAAACGCCGCCGGCCAAGGCATTTCAAGAACTCAAACGACGCATGCAGTCGCCGCCGGTACTTGCACACGTCGACGAGGACGCCGGTACCGAAATCCACACTGACGCCAGTAGCCTAGGTCTCGGTGCCGTCCTAGTTCAGAGTCAAGAAGGACTTGAACGGGTGATATCGTATGCTAGCCGGTCGCTGTCAAAAGCGGAAAGCAATTATTCTACGACTGAAAAGGAATGCCTCGCCATCATTTGGGCTACAGCTAAATTCCGCCCTTACCTCTATGGCAGGCCATTCAAAGTCGTCAGCGACCACCACGCGTTGTGTTGGCTAGCTAACTTAAAGGACCCTTCAGGACGGCTGGCGCGGTGGAGCCTCAGACTACAAGAATATGACGTCACGGTAATATACAAGTCCGGAAGAAAACACTCCGACGCCGACTGCTTATCACGCGCCCCCATCGATCCCCCGCCGCAAGACGACGAGGACGACGACGCCTTCCTTGGGATAATAAGCGCGGAAGACTTCACTAAACAGCAACGAGCAGACGCGGAGCTAAAAGGCCTCGTCGAGTATTTGGAAGGGAACACCGAAGTTGTCCCTAGGGCATTTAAGCGCGGGTTTTCTTCGTTCACGCTACAAAACAACCTGCTCTTGAAGGAGAACTTCTCACCAGTCCGCGCCAGCTACCTTCTTGTTGTACCCTCAGCGCTGCGTCCAGAAATACTGCACGCCCTACACGACGATCCAACCGCTGGGCACCTGGGGTTCTCCCGGACGCTGTCGAGAATACAGGAAAGGTATTACTGGCCGCGTCTGACCGCCGACGTCGCCCGTTACGTCAAGACATGCCGAGACTGTCAACGACGCGAGACACCACCGATAAGGCCAGCAGGATTACTACAGCCGATCGAACCTCCTCGCCGACTATTCCAGCAGATTGGGATGGATTTGTTGGGGCCGTTTCCGATGTCAACATCCGGGAATAAGTGGATCGTCGTGGCAACGGACTATCTCACCCGCTTTGCTGAAACTAAAGCTCTACCAAAAGGCAGCGCAGCCGAAATGGCAAAATTTTTCGTTGAGAACATCCTGCTGCGACATGGTGCTCCAGAAGTCCTCATCACCGACAGAGGAACGGCTTTTACAGCACAGCTCACCCAGGCCATTCTGCAGTATAGCCAGACAAGCCACAGGAGGACAACTGCCTACCATCCGGAGACGAATGGTCTCACGGAGCGCCTGAACAAGACCCTCGCCGACATGCTAGCAATGTACGTCGACGTCGAGCACAAGACGTGGGACGCGGTTCTGCCGTATGTAACCTTCGCTTACAACACGGCAGTGCAAGAAACAACACAGATCACGCCGTTTAAGCTGGTTTACGGCAGGATCCCGACAACGACGCTCGACGCCATGCTGTCCCACGTCACTGACGAAGAGAATGTTGACGTCGCTAGCTATCTGCAGCGCGCCGAAGAAGCCCGACAGCTCGCCCGCCTACGGATCAAGAACCAACAGAGCACCGACAGCCGACACTACAACCTCCGACGACGCTTCGTCGAGTACCAGCCCGGCGACCGTGTTTGGGTTTGGACACCGATACGCCGACGAGGTCTGAGTGAGAAACTATTGCGCCGCTATTTCGGACCCTACAAGGTCATTCGACATATTGGCGCACTGGACTATGAGGTCGTGCCAGACGGAATTTCGCATTCACAGCGGCGCCGCGCACGATCTGATGTGGTCCACGTGGTGCGTCTGAAACCCTTTTACGGACGCTGACGAACTTCCTTATTTTATTGTTTTCTTTGCTACGGGTGTTTTTCTTTATTACTTTCGTTTGTATGCAGCATCGGGTCGATACTTTTTAAGAGGGGGGTATTGACACGTGTGCTTATCGTTATCCGGCGACCACGTTTCGCCGCTTAAGAACTGTAATCGCACAGCGACGGACGCGCCTGCATGTATCCGACGTTTCTGGAAAGTTATCGATGCTTCTACCCGGCTGTCTGTTGTCGCCGAACCTTGTGTTATCTGATTTCATCGCGTAACGCGAATGGTGTAGAACTTTGTGGAAGGCACGCGGGTCCAAACGATTAGTCTGGAATATTCGACGACTGCTCTATAAAAGCCGACGCGCTTGACCCGCTGATCAGATTTCCGACGATCGCCGACTCTGTTCGCCGCTTTCGTTGTGCTATAAGTGTAGCCTGTTTTGTGGGCACAGGTTCGCCCAATAAAACCTAGTTTTGCCTTTCACAGTATTGCTACTGTGTTCTTAACGTCACCACCACGTGACAGTATGACGAAATCGAGGTAGAGGCTTCTTCTATCACCAGCGATGAAGTTAGAAGGGCCTTGCAAGGCGGGTCCCGGGGAAAAGCGGCAAATGAACATGAAAGAACTGTCGATTTAGCCGAAGATGGAGGAAGTGTTATGCTTGAAACGCTTGCGATCCTTATGCGGAAGCATCACGACTTACACTGTACCAGAGGGCTAGAAGAATGCCAACGTTGTACCAATTCATGGGAAGGGAAACGTTAGAGAATTGAAAAATGATAAGCAAATTAGGTTGGTTTCAGTGTTGTATAAAATACACACTAAGGTAATTGCCAATCGAAGCATGGCAACACTTGACTTAATGAAGTAAGGAGAATGGCTTGCTTCTAAAAGGGATATTCTGCTATAGATGTCGTCCATGTCATCAATCAGATAACTAAGAAATCTGCGTAGTACGATCAACCTCTCTAAATTGCTTTCATAGAGTAGGAAATGGCATTTGATTCAGTAGAAATATCACCAGTCATGGAGGCATTAGGTAATCGATGAGTACAGGAGGCATGCGTGAATATCTTGGGAAGTCTCTACAGATTCTATAGCTACTTTCTTTCTCCAGAAGAAGGAAAGTACTTATAAAGAAAAGGTTCAAGCAAGGCTACAGAATATCTCCATTGCTATTCACTGCATGCTTAGAAGGGTTACCCCGCAGGAGCGTCTGCGTCAGCAGGCGTTTGGCGCGTTGCGACACCACGTACCCGAGCGAACGAGGGTTGGACCTTCCCGCGTGTAAACGTGCGCGGCTTAGCCGTGTCTGGGGAAAGGGGGATCCTGGTGGTTGAGCTGATGCTGGGTGTTTGGACTTTTAAGGCCCCCCGGAGGAGGCAACACACCCCTTTGGCCTCTGCTTCACATAGACGGCACCCCCGGACTGACCCACCCGGGGGAAATCGGCAGTCGCCCTTTGCTGTCCCCCTCTTCAACCTTTTTCTTTCCTGTCTTCTTTCTTTTACTATCCCATCTTCTTCTCTCTTCCGTGACTTCCTCATTTTCTCAGGCGCCTAGGGTTAATTAACCTTGTGTATGTGCCCTCCCTTGGGTATAATATATTAGGTTCTAGTGGCAATGTACGGTTGGCGCCTGCAGCCTTACGCGCTAAGTGCTGCAGCGTCCCCAAGTTGGGCTCCGTGATGGGTGGCCGCCATTGCCGCCGAAAAGAAACTGAAATACCATGGAAACACCCGCATCTCCCCGCCTACTTGATCGTCCCCCTCAGAAGAGGGGACGCACCGAAGACTTGAGCACATGTTTCACCCGCAGTAAAGAGACCTACCCGAAATACCACGTTGTGCACAGCGAGAACTCCGAAAAACAGGCCGGATTCATTTCCCCTTTCATAGTTGCAAAACCTTTAACCAAAACCATAGGTTCAGGTTATAAAGTAACGAAAATAGCTAGCGGGGACCTTCTCCTTGAGATCCCTCAGAAATATCAGTACGAGAAGCTTGGCAGTCTTGTGACATTTGGTAACATACAATTTCTGTTACACAACACCGAACAATAAATAGCTCACGGGGAGTCGTGTCAGAGGCAGACCTCCAAGATTGCAGAGAAGGTGAACTCCTGGAAGGGTGGAAAGACCAAAATGTCACTAATGTAAAACGTATTATACTTAGACGAGACAACACGGAAATCCCCACTAAGCATCTTGTCCTAACTTTTGCATCCAGCGTACTGCCAGAAACCATCGAAACAGGATACATCAGGTAAAATGTGAGAACATATATTCCAAACCCCAGACGTTGTTTCCAATGCCAAAGATTCGGCCATGGCTCGCAGAGCTGCCGTGGTCAAATAACTTGTGCAAAGTGTGGA
Organism: Dermacentor variabilis; assembly: GCF_050947875.1. NCBI lineage: Eukaryota > Metazoa > Arthropoda > Arachnida > Ixodida > Ixodidae > Dermacentor > Dermacentor variabilis. Next base: position 3,143,130 of record NC_134574.1, on the reverse strand, counting down.
GTTCAGGGCCACCCCTCCGACGACTGGAGTGGCACGCCTCACTGTGTAAACTGCAGTGGTGAACATCCAGCCTACTCACGCTCCTGTCCGAGCTGGAAGAAAGAAAAAGAGATAATCACCCTTAAAGTCAAGGAAAATATTTCGTTTAAGGAAGCCCGTAAACGGTGCTCACCTTTCCACAGCACACCCTATGCTAATGCGGCACGTCGGGGGGCAGCGTCGCAGCGGCCATTGCCAAGTGCCCAGCCCGCGAGCAGCGAGCAGGTACCTTTGGCTACTGCCCCCAGGGTGAAAGTAAGCAAGCCTACTCCATCCAACCAGCTAACAGGCCAGGCTGCCCTTGGGTTGCCGGCCACACAAGAATTATCTGCGGTAGCCTGCGCTACACGCAGTGAACCCGCAGGACCAATAGCGGCCCAGAAGGTAGACGCAGCCCAGGCTGCTCCAACCTCCCCGGCCCCTCCCAGCGCTGGCAACAGCCAGCGTAGCTCAATCCCACAGGCAGCCCCATCGACATCCGGGCTGGTGGCCGCAGGGGCCTTGCCTTCCGAGGCGGGGCTCTCTAAGGAAACTTCTCGCTCGCAAGAGCGCGTGTCCGGCGCCTCACAAGAGGCAATGGACACTACACCAATTCTCACGGCGCACCAAGCGCCTAAGGGGCCGCGAGGCTTCCTCGAACGCTTCAAAAAGGGTAAAATCCCCGTTACAGGGCCTGGAAAGAGCTCTGTAACCTAACGCATCACTTCTGTTTCTGTATACACAGCACCAATTTACTTTAAATATGGATACACAAATAATTCAATGAAATGTCAGAGGTGTTCTTCGGAACCTTGATGATGTGCGAGAGCTTATCCACAAACATAATCCAAAAGTGCTGTGTTTACAGGAACCGCACCTAAAACCACAACACACAAACTTTCTCCGACCGTATTTCACGTTTCGCAAAGACCGCAATGATGCTGTTGTATCATCAGGCGGTGTTGCCATTTTTATCCATAAAAGCATTTTGTGTCAGCGCTTACAGCTACAAACGCCCCTTGAAGAAGTGGCGGTTCGAGTTGTTCTCCTAAACAAACTCATTACCATTTGCTCCCATTACATACCCCCACATTACAAATTAAACAAACATGAATTTCAGTCCTTTGTAGATGAATTGCCTGAACCTTACATTGCTCTTGGTGACTTCAATGCGCACAGTTGCCTGTGGGGCGACTCTCGTATCGATGTGCGAGGTCGTCTTGTTGAACAGTTCCTTTTCTCTTCTGGTGCGTGCCTTCTGAATAAGAAGGAAGCCACATAATACTGTCTTGCAAACAAAACCTTTTCTTCAATTAAACAAATTAAATTATGGGGTTTTACGTGCCAAAACCACTTTCTGATTATGAGGCACGCCGTAGTGGAGGACTCCGGAAATTTCGACCACCTGGGGTTCTTTAACGTGCACCTAAATCTAAGTACAAGGGTGTTTTCGCATTTCGCCCCCATGGAAATGCGGCCGCCGTGGCCGGGATTCGATCCCGCGACCTTGTGCTCAACAGCCCAACACCATAGCCACTGAGCAACCACGGCGGGTTTTTCTTCAATTGATCTCAGCAAAGTTTCTGCTTCTATCCTGGCTGAATTCGAAGGGGAAGTTACAAACAATCCTTACGGAAGCGACCACTTCCCCACACTGCTACAAGCATTTAAAGAAATTCAATATCCACCACAGGCTCCTAGGTGGAAGATTGACACAGCTGATTGGGAGAAATTCTGAACCCTCACTAGCATATCATGGGATGACATGTCCTCGTTAGGAATTGATGCTGCTGAGGAGTATCTTACAGCCTTCATAATAGACGCCGCGTCTAAATGTATATCACAAGTAAATGGCTTGGCATGTAAACGGCGTGTTCCGTGGTGGAACGACGACTGTAGGATCGCACGTAAGAAACAGAACAAAGCGGGGGGGTTGCTACGCGCCTCTCCCACTGCGGAAAATCTCATTAACATTAAGCAAGTAAAATCCCTAGGTAGGAGAACGCGCCGACAGGCTAGAAGAGATAGTTGACAGAAGTTCTTATCGAGTATCAACTCGTATACAGATGAGGCGAAAGTCTGGAACAGGGTCAATAGGATAAAAGGACGAGAAACATATTCACTTCCTTTGGTAAACACAGAAGGCGATACCCTGCTTGAACAGGCAAACTCACTTAGGGAGCACTTTGAGAGCGTGTCAAGTTCCACCAATCATTCTAAACCCTTTCTCAAATATAAACAAATAGAAGAATGTAAGCCACTCATAAGAAAGTGTTGGCAGAAGGAACCGTTCAACCGTCCTTTTAGTATTGCAGAGTTGAGAGCTGCCTTGAGCGCATGCAAGAGCTCTGCCCCGCGATCTGATAGAATCATGTATGAATTGCTCAAAAACTTACACAATGATACGCAAGTTATACTACTTAGACTTTTCAACACTATCTGGGATGCAGGGTACCTTCCAACCGCATGGAAAGAAGCAATTGCTGTCCCTGTTTTGAAACAAGGCAAGGACCCTTCCTCAGTGGCAAGTTACCGACCGATAGCCCTCACAGGTTGCATTTGTAAGTTATTTGACAAAAATGGTAAATAAGCTACTCATCCATTTCCTTGAAATGAGCAAAATGCTTGATCCCTATCAGTGTGGCTTCCGAGAAGGGTGCTCCACAACCGATCATCTGGTACGTGTTGAAGGAAATATTCGTGACGCATTTGTACACAAATAGTTTTTCTCATCCATATTCCTCGACATAGAGAAGGCGTATGACATAACGTGGCGCTACGGCATATTGAGAGATTTGTCAGAAATGGGCATTCATGGTAATATGTCAAACATAACAAAAAGCTACTTGTCCAATCGTACATTCCGTGTAAAAGTCGGCAATGTACTGCCACGTCCTTTTACACAAGAAACTGGTGTACCCCAGGGAGGCGTGCTCAGTTGCACACTCTTCATTGTTAACATGACAACACTCCGTGCTTCCTTACCACCGGCTATATTGTATTCCGTCTACGTGGACGACATTCAAATGGGTTTCAAATCCTGTAACCTCGCAGTGTGCGAGAGACAGGTACAGCTTGGTTTGAACAAGGTGTGAGGGTGGGCAGAGAAAAATGGATTTAAAATGAATCCTCACAAGAGTTCTGGTGTTCTGTTTACAAGAAAGAGAGGCCTGGTTCCGAATCATTGCATAGAACTGTGTGGACAACAGACACCTGTAAACAAAGAACAGAAATTTCTAGGAGTTATACTTGACAATAGACTCACTTTCGTCCCACACATTAAACATCTTAAAGAAACATGTCTGAAAACAATGAACCTAATGAAACTTCTATCGCAGACTACGTGGGGTAGTGACAGGACGTGCTTAATGAATCTCTATAAGAGCCTGATTCGGTCACGATTAGAGTATGGTGCCCTGATCTATCATTCTGCCGCCCCGAGCGCGCAAAAGATGCTAGATCCGGTCCACCTAGGAATCCGCTTAGCCACGGGCGCTTTCAGAACAAGTCCCATTGAAAGTTTATATGTAGAATCAAATGAGTGGTCACTTCATCTGCAGAGAACACACATCAGCCAAACATATTTTTTGAAAGTCCACTCTAATCCTGAACATCCGTCTTATAATACCGTTAACGAGATGACATATGCTACACTCTTTCGTAATCGTCCATCCGTAAGACAGCCTTTCTCGCTGCGTGTGAGCGAGCTTAGTCATGAAATGCATGTTCCACTCCTCGAGCTTCGCCTAATGCCTCCAGCTAAGCTGTTACCTCCTTGGGAGTGGCAGCTGATACAATGCGATATATCTTTCATGCAAGTTACAAAACACACTCCAGAGATGGAAATCCAAATGCATTTCCGGGAACTGCAGTACAAACACTCCTGCACGGAGTTCTACACAGACGCATCGAAGTCACACGACTGGGTGTCCTATGCAGCGATCGGTCCATCCTTCTCGGAAACCGATGTACTGCATCCGGAAACTAGCATCTTTACGGCTGAGGCCTACGCACTGTTGTCGGCTGTAAAGTATATAAAGAAATCAAAAATCAAGAAATCAAATATTTATACCGACCCCCTTAGTGTTGTGAAGGCCTTGATGGTCATTCCTTAACCACAAAAATCCAGTAATTATTGAAGTCTTCTCCGTCCTGTGAAAAGCATATATATCTAACCAACATGTGATTATATGCTGGGTGTCTGGACATAGGGGCATCGAGGGTAACGTTCCAGCGGACCAGATGGCCACATCAATTTCATTGCATATAGTTAATCCTACTGCTTCGGTCCCTGTCACAGACCTGAAGCCTTTCTTAAGAAGGAAACTGCGGAAACCACTGGCAACGTATGTGGGACGCAGAAGTAAATAACAAACTGCACGTGATAAAGCCACAGTTAGGTTCTTGGCCCTCCGTAACAAAATCACGGCGAACAGATGTCCTATTCTGTCACCCCAGAATAGGACACACATTTGGCAAGCATAACTTTTTACTTACTGAAAATGATCCTCCAACCTGCGGTAGATCCGGGGAGAGGCTGACCGTCCTCCACGTCCTCTTGGAGTGTCGGGCAGCCGAATCTGAAAGAAAGAAACATTTTCCTTTAGCATACCGGCAGCACATCCCCCTTCATCCAGCAATGTTACTCGGCCCAGAACCGCTATTTCACACCAACGCTGTCCTAAGTTATTTGAAAGACGCTGTGTTGCATGTTTTTAGTCCCACATGTTCGTAGCGTCTCCTCTCTTCAGAGAATGCCGCTGTGATAGCTCTTTAGTATAGCACAAGCCTCTAGGCCCTTGTCTTTCAAGGGCTCCGGCGATGCAGCAGTGCTCCAGGTAATTTTACCATCTCATATATTTTCTATTCTGCATCATTCTTTTACGATGGATTTTATTGCTCATAGAACACGTCATTTGTCATCGACATAATCTTATCACAGAAAGATTTTACGCAGTATGCAGCGACTACATTGAAGGCCCCTTTACAGCCACGCCACACTAACTTCATAGATCAAATACCTACTTTGCAAACTCATCCCCGCAAACCTGGCGCTCTTTGGCCACATCTGATCCTTGCGCCAATAAAAACTATACATTCGTTTATTCATTCATAGAAGAGTTATTCAAGCTATTAGATTGGGAAGGCTTAGGAGTGAGGATCAACGGCGACTATCTCGACAACTTTTGATTTGCACATAAAATCGTCCTGTTCAGCAACACAAGGGATGAAATGTAACAAATGATTGAGGACTTTGACCGAGAAAGTCTCAGACAGGGGTTGAAAATGCAGAAGACAAAGCTAATGTTTGATAGTTTCGCAAAGGAATGTTAATTCATGACCACGAGTGCGCCTCTTAGGTGCCGGAATACGCTTGTCTGGGTAAATGATACAAAGGGGACCCTGATCACGGAAGTACTTAAAGAAAAATAAATATGTGTTAGAGTCCATATGGCACGCGTAATCAAATCCTGACTGGACGCTTACAATTGTCGCTGAAAAGAAAAGTGTACAATAAGTGCATTTTACTGGGGATAAGATGTTTGGTAGATACTTGTAAGTCAGCAAAGAAGTTCTAGAACAAGTTATGGACAGCGCAAAGAGCGAGGTAAAGAAAAATGTTAGCCGTAACGTTAAGAGAAATCAGGACAGCGGTGGGGATCAGAGAGAAAATGGCCATAACCGATATTCTAGTTGAAATTAAGAAATAGATCTGGACAGCCCATGTAAAGCATAACGCAGACAACCAGTGGACCATTAGAGTTAGGGCATGGGTGCCAAAGGAAGGGAATCTCAGTCGAGGACGCCAGAAAATGAGGTGCAGGGATGAAATTAGGCGGCACAAGTTGGATTCAGCTAGCACAAAGCAGGAGGAGTGGGAGATCGCCAGAAGAAGCCTTCGTCCTGCAGCAGACAAAAATAGGCTAATGATGGTGAATATTACTGTCATAATAAAAGTGACGATAGATGCGCACGAATTCTATAAGCGACAACAGGCAATATTCACACGTATACTTGTCTTTATCGGGCGACATGTTTTGCCGCCTAAGAAATGTTATCGAACAGCGCGGGACGCGCCTGCATGTATCCGAAGTTTCTTGAAAGTTATCGATGCTTCTATCCGCTATCTGTTGTCGCCGAACCTTGTGTTATCTGATTTCATCGCTTGACACGAATGGTGTAGAACTTTGTAGAAGGCATGCGGGCCCCAACGATTAATCTGGAACATTCGATGACTGCTGTATAAAAGCCGGCGCACTTGACCCGCTGATCAGATTTTCAACGATCGCCGAGCGTGTTCGCCGCTATCGTTGTGCTATAAGTGTAGCCTGTTTTGTGGGCATAGGTTCGCCCAATAAAAGTTAGTTTTGTCGTTCACAGTATTGCTACTGTGTTATTCAACGTCACCACCACGTGACATCTGGTGAAGGTGCTTTACGTTAATGTACCGGACGCCCCCGACAAGCCGTAATTCAAGGCCGGACCGCAAGGACAACATCAGCGCCGTCCCGGAACATCGAGCAAGCCGCCGTCTTCAACAGCCGCCCCCGGAGCACGGACTTCTACCTGAGAACAAGAAGATTGTGTCCAAGGCAACTCCAATGGCAGCCCCAGCGTCCCCCATCGTGCTGCAGCAGCCCAGGGAACCACCGACGTTCCGCGGTTCCACATTTGAGGACCCGGAAAGCTGGCTGGAAACGTATGAGAGGGTCGCTACGTTTAACAGCTGGGCAAGCGACGACAGGCTGCGACATGTTTATTTCGCATTGGAGGACGCCGCCAGGACATGGTTTGAGAAGCCACCTTGACGACGTGGGACCTGTTCCGAAGCGGCTTTCTGCAAACATTTACAAGCGTCGTGCGAAAAGAGCGAGCCCAAGCTCTACTGGAGACTTTTGTCAAAAACTTTTCACGTATCGCTGAGCCGCTGACACAGCTAACTAAATGTGACGTCGAGTACAAGTGGGAAACGGCGCAGGCTGACGCATTTCAAGAACTAAAACGACGCATACAGCCGCCGCGCGTACTTGCGCAGTTCGACGAGCACGCCGATACCGAAATCCACACTGACGCCAGTAGCCTAGGCCTCGGTGCCGCGCTAGTCCAGAGAAAGGATGGTCATGAACACGTGATAGCTTACGCTAGCCGGTCATTGTCAAAAGCGGAAGGCAATTATTCTACAACCGAAATAGAATGCCTCGCCATCGTTTGGGCTATAGCGAAATTTCGCCCGTACCTATATGGCAGGCCATTCAAAGTCACCAGTGACCATCACGCTTTGTGTTGGCTAGCGAATTTAAAGGATCCTTCAGGACGCCTGGCGCGCTGGAGCCTAAGACTGCAAGAATATGATATCACTGTAACCTATAAGTCCGGACGAAAACACTCTGATGCCGATTACCTATCACGCGCCCCCATTGACTCGCCGCCGCAAGATGACGAAGATTACGACGGCTTCCTCGGCATTTTAAGCGCAGAAGACTTCCCTGAACAGCAGCGAGCAGACCCGAAGTTGAAAAACCTCATCGAGTATTTGGAAGGGCACACCGACGTTGTCCCTAGGGCACTTAAGCGAGGATTATCTTCGTTCTCGCTTCAAAACAACCTACTCGTAAAGAACTTCTCACCAGTGCGCGCCTACTACCTTCTTGTTGTCCCGCCAGGACTGCGTCCAGAAGTACTGCACGCCCTACACGACGAACCAACCGCTGGGCACCTTGGATTATTCCGGACGCTGTCGATTAGACAGGAAAGGTATTATTGGCCGCGCCTGACCGCTGACGTCGCCCGTTATGTCAGAACATGCCGAGACTGTCAGCGACGCAAGACACCGCCGACAAGGCCAGCCGGATTACTACAGCCAATCGACCCTCCTTGCCGACCATTCCAGCAGATCGGGATGGACTTGCTGGGACCCTTTCCGACGTCAATAACCGGAAATAAGTGGATCGTCGTGGCGACGGACTACCTCACCCGCTTCGCTGAAAATAAAGCACTGCCGAAAGGTAGCGCCGCCGAAGTAGTGCAATTCTTTGTCGAAAACATCCTGCTGCGACATGGCGCCCCAGAAGTCCTCATCACCGACAGAGGAACGGCCTTTACAGTGGAGCTCACCCAGGCCATTCTTCAATACAGTCAGACACGGCACAGGAGGACAACTGCCTACCACCCACAGACGAATGGTCTTACGGAGCGGCTACATAAGACCCTCGCCGACATTCTAGCAATGTACGTCGACGTCGAACACAAGACCTGGGATGCCGTCCTGCCGTACGTAACATTCGCTTACAACACGGTGGTGCAAGAAACAACACAGATCACGCGGTTCAAGTTGGTTTACGGCAGGAACCCGACGACGACGCTCGACGCCATGCTGCCGCACGTAACTGACGAAGAGAATCTTGACGTCGCTACCTATCTATACCGCGCCGAAGAAGCCCGACAGCTCGCCCGTCTGCGGATCAAAAACCAGCAGCGTACCGACAGCCGACACTACAACCTCCGACGACGCTTCGTCAAGTACCAGCCCGGCGACCGTGTTTGGGTATGGACCCCGATACGCCGACGAGGACGGAGTGAGAAACTATCGCGACGCTATTTCGGACCCTACAAGGTTATCCGACGTATTGGCGCACTGGACTATGAGGTCGTGCCAGACGGCATTTCGCATTCAAAGTGACGTCACGCACGACCTGAAGTGGTCCACGTGGTGCGTCTTAAACCGTTTTACGGACGCTAACGAACTTTCCTTATATTGTTTTTGTTTTTGCTACGAGTGCTTATTTATTACTGTCGTTTGTTGGCAGCATCGGGTCGATGCTCTTTAAGAGGGGGGTATTCACACGTATACTTGTCTTTATCGGGCGACATGTTTTGCCGCCTAAGAAATGTTATCGAACAGCGCGGGACGCGCCTGCATGTATCCGAAGTTTCTTGAAAGTTATCGATGCTTCTATCCGCTATCTGTTGTCGCCGAACCTTGTGTTATCTGATTTCATCGCTTGACACGAATGGTGTAGAACTTTGTAGAAGGCATGCGGGCCCCAACGATTAGTCTGGAACATTCGATGACTGCTGTATAAAAGCCGACGCGCTTGACCCGCTGATCAGGTTTTCGACGATCGCCGAGCGTGTTCGCCGCTATCGTTGTGCTATAAGTGTAGCCTGTTTTGTGGGCACAGGTTCGCCCAATAAAAGTTAGTTTTGTCGTTCACAGTATTGCTACTGTGTTATTCAACGTCACCACCACGTGACAATATTGTATAGCGAAAGGAGACGTTCTGTATATTGCTATGGGGAATTGGGAATTCCTCGTAGATGATGTATCGACCGTGCCCCGGTCGAAGAACCCAGCAGCATGCGTGTCAAGACAACAGTGAACTCGTGTTCAGTGCGCTGGGAATTGTATGCCAGAGCGAGGGAAAGGAGGTAGTAGAAATAGAGGGCAAGGAAAGGCACGTGTAGTTCCAGCACGCAAAGATAGCCTGTGCTCGTTGAACTGATACGATACATCTTCCCCTTGAACGCCGTTGGTTTGTCTGCTGGAAGTTTTGATCGTATCCAAGACGTTCAGGAGGGCGGGTGTGATGCAGCGACCTTCGTTGTGGCAGAACTTGTTGTGAAGGTGACTGTGTACAATTAACTTGTTGCGAAGGTGGCTGTGTACAACTAAGCTGTTGCGAAGGTGGCTGTGTACAACTAACCTGTTGCGAAGGTGGCTGTGTACAACTAACTTGTGGTAAAGGTGGCTGTGTACAACTTGCCACTGGCGCACTTGACGAGTCAGATTTGCGAGATTCTAGAGGCCGGAACTTGGTCTTCGTAGTACTCGTAATAATCGTAATACTATTCGTCTGTAGTGTCCTCAAAAGGTTCGCTCGTTGCTAGGAGGTGCTGCCGATTACGGCGTAAGGAATTACGGTCCTTCCACATAGAAGGAACGTGGTATGATTGATTGAAGCACCTTGGCTTTTCGAGCCCATGCCGTCCCCTATATGCGTACGACGTCGTGGCTCTTGAGGCCTGGAAGTACGCGTCTGTTGCGCTTGCCCTGCTTGTACTTTCTGACTCGCGTGGCAGCAAGGGCTCCAAAGTCCGGTGTAGGCGTGCGCAGACGTCTTCACTGCAACAGCTCCCCGGGTGACCGGCCATCCTCCAGTGGACTTGTTCTGTAATTCAGGACGCCAAGCCAAAAGTTTTCATTCGCATCTTTTGTCTTTTTTAGAATGCTCTTTATTATCTGTACACCTTTCTCGGCAAGACCGTTTGACTGAGGGTACCCTGGGCTGGATATGACATGTTTGAAATCGTACTGCTGAGCAAATAGAGCAAATTTATAGCGCAAAACTGTGGGCCATTGTCTGTTCAAACTTCGCTCGGTATACCATAACGGGAAAATATGGCCCCCAATTTTTGTATCGCAGAACTGGCTGCGGTATTAGGCAATAGTTCCACGTCAGGGAAGCTCGACATTGAGTCATAGGCACACAGGTAATGTTGGCCGCCGTACTGAAATAACTCAACACAAACACGGTACCAAGCTTGTGTGCGTGTCGGGCGCAAGATGAGTGGTTCTGACTGGTGCTTATACCAGTCATAACCACTCAGAACCAGTGGTGCTTATATATATATATATATATATATATATATATATATATATATATATATATATATATATTGCCGCCTGGTGTTATGAGCCAGCGACCATTCAGCATTGCGTGCCCAGCAAAACGGCGAAGAAGACGACGAGGTCAAGGATCCCGCGCCAGCTGGAGAACCGTCGCTTAGTGCTTGGCATTTTTTCGTCTCTGGCTACTCGTACTGTCACTTACTCCTGCTTTAGCACGTGACAAACTGGTGGAGGTGCGGGGTAATCTAATCTATGCACAACACCCCTCCGAGCAGCAGGAGCTCCAGCCCCGTACCGGTGGTTACGCCTGTACACCGCGCCAGCAGAAGGATCCGTGGACAAGCCCCTGAGTTTGGACTCCTCGCAGAGAAAATGGCAGCTCCGACCACGCCAACAGGTATGGAAGGCCCAACGCCGATTCAGTGTACGCTACTGAATCCGCGAACGCCAAATCCCTTCCACGGCGCCATACATGAGGATGTTGAAGATTGGCTGGTCCACTATGAACGTGTTGCCGCGTTCAACAAGTGGGATGACGCAGAGAAACTGAAAAACGTATATTTCAGCCTGAACGATGGTGCACGTGTTTGGTACGAGAACCGCGCAGATGCCCTAAATTCATGGGCAGACTTCAAACGCCGGATTCTTGAGACGTATGCGAGCCCTGATCGCCGGGAGCGAGCTGAGCGTGATCTCCAGTCCCGTATACAAATGCCGAACGAAGGTGTCGCAATGTATGTCGAGGACATGACGCGTCTCTTTCGACGAGCCGACCCCATCATGTCGGAAGAAAAGAAGGTGCGGTACCTGATGCGCGGAGTGAAAGAGCAGCTGTTCGGCGGTCTCGTGCGCAGTCCTCCCAAGACTGTGTCAGAATTTCTTTCCGAGGCCGTCACCATGGAACAGCCGCATCGGCAGCGGGCACCATCATACGAACGCCAAGTGAACGCTGCCTCACCTACGGACTTCTTCGGAGCTCTCGGGGGCCACGTCGATTTCTTTCGAGAGCTCATTCGCTCCGTAATCCGCGAAGAACTCCAGAAGCTGTCGGTACCCTCACAGCCGACGCTCAACTCCTTGTCCAGCGTTCTCCGTGACGAAGTCCAGCAAGCGCTAAGAGAACCACCCTTCAACACAGAAGCTCGACCGCTAAGAACTGACAGCTCCCGTATGTCGTATGCGCAAGCTTTGAGGCAACCTGCCCCACCTCCCTCCCCGCTTCGCACCGCGTGCCCGGCCATGCTACAGCCCGTCCAAGCGGCCTCGTATTACCAGGACCACCGACAGGCCCCAAGGAAATCAGACGTGTGGCGGGCACCTGATCGCCGTCCCCTTTGCTTTCACTGTGGCGAAGCTGGGCACGTCTACCGACAGTGCTCCTATCGAGAGCTCGGACTACGCGGATTTTCAACAAACTCGCCGCGACCTAGGTTCGGCCAGCGTCCTCCGGAAATTGAACAATACGTTGCCCAGCAGTGCGGATCCCCATCAACTCGACACCAGTCACGCTCCCCTTCGCCGCGGCGGTTTTCTCCGACTCGCCGTACGTATTCGAGCGTGGTGCGGGGTCGGTCGCCCAGCCCGCGCCGGGAAAACTAACCACAGCGGCCTTCGGGGGCGAGGCCGCTCAGTCTGGACGTACTCAAGGACCCCTACTGACGCGTACACGGACCGACGATACACCGACGACGACAGTACCCGCTGATTACAGAAAAAGAATTTCCTTGGACATTCCTGTACTGCTCGACGGTCGTGAATTGACAGCTTTAGTGGACACTGGAGCGGATTATTCTATAATCAGCGAAAGACTGGCCACCCTTCTGAAGAAAGTGACGACGCCTTGGAATCAAACGCCAGTTCGTACAGCTGGCGGGCACATCATCACCCCACTCGGCATGTGCACGGCAAGAATACAGATTCGTGGCTCCACGTTTGTTGCCAGCTTAAGCATTCTCCCTCAGTGTTCTCGAGACCTAATCATCGGTATGGACTTTCTCAGGGAGCACGGAGCTATCATCGACATTCGAGAACGCCTCGTCACTTTCTCGACAAAGAGCGCCGCAGCGACGACCAACACCATCCACCCTCGAGCACCTCTTCGTGTCATCGACGACGCTGTCACGTTACCACCACGTGCAAGTGTCGTGGTTCAGGTGGCATGTGACAGACTCTTATACGGTGAAGCGGTCGCAGAAAGCAATCGCTCTCTCCTGCTTTCTCAAGGTGTTTGCGTAGCAAGAAGCCTTATTGATCTCCGTGATGGCCACTGTGAGGTTCTTGTCACGAACTTCAGCTACGAACACCGGCACCTTTTCCCCGGTACTGTCATCGCCTACGCCGACCCGATCGCCGATGTCACTGAGTGTTTTGTTTCCGAGGCAATCGACAATGCTGAACCACCTATACGCAACGTCGACATTAGTCCAACGCTTCCTGAAGAGAACAAACAACCCCTACGCGAGCTGTTGCTCGAGTTCCGCTCTTGCTTTGCACGGTCGTCGAAGATACGTCAAACGTCGATTACGAAACACCGTATCATCACCTATGACGACGTGCCCCCCATACGGCAACAGCCTTATCGTGTTTCCCCGACAGAACGACATGCGATTCAAACGCAGGTGAAGCAAATGCTTCAAGACGGCGTAATACAGCCTTCATGCAGTCCCTGGTCATCGCCAGTTGTTCTCGTTAAAAAGAAAGATGGCACGCTTCGGTTTTGTGTGGACTACCGGAAGCTAAACAACGTCACAAAGAAAGACGTGTACCCGTTGCCTCGTGTCGACGATTCTCTGGATAGATTGAGGCGCGCGAAGTATTTCTCCTCTATCGATCTGAAAAGTGGCTACTGGCAAATTGAAGTAGATGAGCGGGACCGCGAGAAAACTGCGTTTGTGACTCCGGACGGCCTTTACGAATTTAGAGTACTCCCTTTCGGCCTCTGTTCCGCGCCAGCCACATTCCAGCGAATGATGGATACCGTTCTCGCTGACCTCAAATGGAAAAGCTGCCTCGTCTATCTCGATGATGTCGTTATCTTTTCGGAGACTTTTGACGAGCACCTTCGACGCCTTCGGAATGTACTCGAAGCCATTCGATTGGCTGACCTTACACTCAAGCCAGAGAAATGCCATTTCGGTTACGAGGAACTGAAGTTCCTTGGTCACGTCGTGAGCGCGGCAGGTGTTCGGCCCGATCCCGAGAAGACTGATGCCGTAGCTGCTTTTCCCACTCCAACCGACAAGAAAAGTGTCCGACGGTTTTTGGGGTTGTGTGCCTATTATCGACGTTTCATTGAAAATTTTTCGAAGATTGCAGAGCCGCTATTTCGCCTTACACGTGACGACGTGCCATTCCTCTGGACTGATGAACAACAGACTGCCTTTGCGGAGCTCCAACATCGATTGTCTTCTCCTCCTGTGCTCGGTCATTTTGATGAGGATGCTGACACAGAAGTACGCACTGACGCCAGCAATATCGGTCTTGGAGCTATCCTGGTGCAACGGCAAGACGGAACTGAACGAGTTATCGCCTACGCGAGCCGCACTCTGTCACGGGCAGAGTCCAATTATTCCACCACAGAGAAGGAGTGCCTCGCGGTTATTTGGGCTACTACAAAGTTTAGGCCGTATCTCTACGGGCGGCCATTTAAAGTTGTGACCGATCATCACGCTTTGTGCTGGTTGACCAACCTCCGAGACCCTTCTGGACGATTGGCACGTTGGAGTCTGCGACTCCAGGAATTTAACATCACCATCGTATACAAGTCAGGTAGGAAACATGAAGATGCTGACACGCTATCAAGAGCACCTGTTGAATCTCCGAATCCTGACGAGGAAGACGACAGCGCCTTCCTGGGAGCCCTCAGCAGACCGGACCTGCTCGCTACACAACGATCGGACGCTGAGTTAAGGCCCATAATTGATCACTTAGAAGGCAGCATCGCGTCCATTCCTCGCCCACTTTCGCGACGGTTGTCATCATTTTGCCTTCGAGAGGGCATCTTATACAAAAGAAACACAGGTGCCGGCGACAAACCACATCTTCTAGTAGTGCCTCAAGCCCTTCGCGACGACATTCTATTAGCCTGCCACGACGAGCCGACTTCTGGTCACTTGGGTTCCTCAAGGACTCTGGACAGGGTACGGCAACTGTACTACTGGCCTAGACTGACCGCTTGCGTCAAACGCTACGTGAAAGGATGCCGTGAATGCCAGCGCCGAAAGTCACCACCCTTCAAGCCTGCAGGCCTTCTACGACCCATCGACCCTCCGCGTACGCCGTTTGATCAAGTTGGAATGGACCTTCTTGGACCATTTCCCTTGTCTTCCTCCGGCAATAAGTGGATCATTGTCGCAACTGACTACTTGACGCGTTACGCTGAGACGAAGGCACTACCACGCGGGACAGCATCTGAAGTTGCCCAGTTTTTTATGCATCACATTGTGCTTCGGCATGGCGCACCATCATTCATCATCACTGACCGAGGGACGGCATTTACGGCGAAGCTTCTGGACGACATCTTCAAGTTGAGTTACACGAGTCATCGAAAGACCACTGCATACCACCCTCAGACTAATGGTTTGACAGAAAGACTAAACAAAACATTGGCAGACATGCTCTCTATGTACGTCGATGTGCAGCACAAAACGTGGGACGAAATCCTGCCGTACGTAACGTTTGCGTACAACACTGCCACACAAGAAACTACACGTTTTACGCCGTTTCGCCTCGTTTATGGTCGAGATGTTCAAACTATGCTCGACGCCATGATTCCATATGAAGACATCGATCAGCTCGACCAGTTAGCTCCTGACGTCGAGGAGTACATTCAGCGTGCCGAGGAAGCCCGTCAACTGGCCCGTGTCCACATACGACAGCAGCAGTGTACCGATGCCATAAGGTACAATCTTCACCATCGACAAGTTACCTATGAGCCTGGTGACCAAGTTTGGGTTTGGACCCCCATTAGACGGCGAGGCCTCAGCGAGAAACTCCTGAGCAAGTACTTCGGACCATACACGGTACTAAGGCGTGTAAGCGACGTGAATTATGAAGTGGTTCCGGACGGAGACCTACCATCGCCCAAGCGCCGTTTACCACGCGCAGAGACTGTACATGTCGTCCGCCTCAAGCCGTATTTTGCACGGTGATGTTAAGTCTACCGGTGAAACAAACTTTTGTTTTTGCTGTCGTCGCGTCGTCCTCCAAAGAACTGCGAAGTGTTTTTTTTTCTATTTTTCTGTTCCCGACGACAGAACCCAATTTTTTTTTGCCTCGATCGTGTGCATGCCCGTATGTGTGCTAGCGCTTTTTCCCTTTTTTTTAACGTCTTACCTAATGTGCGTACTTTCCGTGTACGTCTTGTGTTTGAGCATCGAGTCGATGCTTCATAGGGAGGGGGAATATTGCCGCCTGGTGTTATGAGCCAGCGACCATTCAGCATTGCGTGCCCAGCAAAACGGCGAAGAAGACGACGAGGTCAAGGATCCCGCGCCAGCTGGAGAACCGTCGCTTAGTGCTTGGCATTTTTTCGTCTCTGGCTACTCGTACTGTCACTTACTCCTGCTTTAGCACGTGACAATATATATATATATATATATATATATATATATATATAGGTAGCAGACAACAGCGTACGCATGCGCATATGTACTAGTTGCTAATCAAATGAGACAACGAGACGTGTAATGGAAAGTTAAGGTGATATCGAAGTTGAAAAAACGACCATGCATAGCCAAAACATTTTTTTTGTAATTGCAAGATTAAAATTTCATCTACATCGGGCCACCCTCTGTGTCCCGTTTAAAAAATCGAATTCTTTTTTTTTTTGAAAGATCGATTGAAGGCGCGCTAACACAAGCGTTCCCCAAACTAGCGATCTTCGCGGCTTCAATAATCTCACGTGTTGTCCGCGTTGGGCTTCTTCCTATCACAGTGCACTGTTTATAAATGGGACTGCACCCATGTATTCTGCAGTGAAAAGCCAGATACCCCACTCCTCCAGTTCACACATTATTTGCTTGTTCACTCAACATATCATTTACCCACCTTCCTGTTTGGCCGATGTATTTTCTTGCCGCACAACAGGGGCAGTTCATACACGATATTGCTCTGACAAAGAACGCAGCATCCCTTGTGATTTGTCCGGCAACTGGGCTTCCCAGAACCACAGTAGCTGGCCTTGCACAAGTTGGACAGCTTGATTGGCGCTGAAAAGATCACGCTTGCATGTGCGTTATTGCCAATCTTCTGCAGTCTGTGCGAGATATCGTGGATGTACGGTATTATTGCGCGTTTCTGCTTCACTCGCGCAATTTACGGTGAAGTAAACTGCTCGTCCTGTCGCCCGCGTTTTGCGGTCTTAAGGAGACCTTTGGCCACAGCTGTGATGATATCCTGTGGAAAACCGGCCTTGTCAGGAGATCCACTTGCGCCAGAAAACTGGACAAACACTTGTGAGGACATGAGCGGCGAAGCGCATTCATTAGGGTTGATTTTCCGATGCCCCTCTTAACCAACTTAGAGTAGCCCAATGAAAATTGCAGTAGCGGCTTGTTCGCCCTTGGTTCATATGCCCAGCACAGCTGGTGTGCCTCAAAAACATTCTTATATCGAGGAATCGCAAGGTACCATCCTGTGGCGTTTCCTGCGTTTCATGCGTAACAGTGAGTGGTTGTAAACACTTGTTGAAAAGATCTAGCACTTGCGTAACATCAAGACAAACCTCCCCGCTAGGACTTGGATCGAGAAGCACAAGGTAGTCGTACCTATACACCTTTTTTACATTTGAGTTTCCTAATCTGGCATCCAGTATCCTGTTTACACGAGCAAGATAAAGGTCACTTAAAATTGGCGCAATACAGGAACCATTGCAAATTCCTTGCTTTTGAAGATAAACACTTCCATCCCATTTGGAGTACGTCTCCAGCTACTTCCGTGACGTTGCACCAGCGCCGAGCCGACACCGTACTGCGAAGCGTCTGATGTTATCTTTGTTTCTCTGCCGTCTCGAAGATTGCTAGAAGTGGCGATTTACTGAGCTCTTTGCATATAGCCTCCCACTCACTCTCATGATTAGGCGTCCAGTCAAACGCAACATCGTTTTTATCAACGAACGTAAAATGGAAGTCCACTGAGAGAGCGACGTCACGTGTTTGCCAAAGTAGTTGATAACGCCTAAGAGCCTCTGTACCGCTAGCCTGTTCTGTGGTGCCGGCATTTTCAGCAGAGCTTCGACCAAAGCAGGGTCAGGACGTATGCCCCTATTGCTAATAATGTCACCAAGAAATAAAACTTCCTCAACACCGAACAGGCATTTTGACGCATTAAATATCAGCGCCGCTTTTGCAGCTGCTCGTAGTGCGTTTCTCAGCCTATCATCGTGTTCTCTGGTAGCGCCCCAAATGAGCACATCATCCACACAAGCACGCACACCCGTCAGGCCATCGAATATCTCATTTAGCGCCTTCTTAAACTCTTCGCTTGCCAATGAAATGCCAAAAGGCAGTCGAAGAAACCGGTAACGGCCAAAGGGAGTGCATATTTTGGAAGACTGCTCATCCGGAGGGATCTGATGAAGTCCGGCGTTAGCGTCAAGGCGAGAAAATATCTTTGCGCCTGCCAGCTCCACTTCTATGTCTTCTCAGCGGGGCATCTGATAATGCTCCCTCTTAAGGGATTCATACATCTTTCTCGGGTCCATGCATACCCGCAACTTGTCTTTTTTAAGCACGATGACCAGTTGGCTTACCCAATCTGTCGGGCTGCTAACTTTTTGAATGATGCCCTCCGCTTCCATTCGCTGTAGTTCCGCATGGAGAGGCTCTCGGAGCGCCAAAGATACTCGTCTGGCTGGCTGGACGACGGGCATAGCATCCTCGCGAAGGGTGATCCTGCATTCGCGCTTTACACGGCCTGTTCCCTTAAAGAGCTGCGGAAATCTCTCGACGACCGCTGATCTGGTGCTCGTTGTTACAACATCAACATTCCGCTCGATAAGCCACAAGTCCTCGGAGGCTTTTAGGCCCAGGAGGGCGCTGTGGTCTTTCTTAACAACGAAAAAGTCAGTGTATATCTTAAGGTCGCCAATCGTAATGTGCGTCGAAAATGTGCCGCGCTATTTGATGACGCTGCCGCTATACGATCGTAGAACTGCGCGACTTGTCTCGAGCGAACCGGCTTTCAATTTTCGAAAAGCGACTGAGGTAAAAGGTTTGCCCACAGGTAACGCCGGAAGAAGTAAATGAAGCCTTGGGAGCTATGCAAAGGGGGAAGGCAGCTGGGGAGGATCAGGTAACAGCAGATTTCTTGAAGGATGGTGGACGTATTGTTCTAGAGAAACTGGCTACCCTGTATACGCAATGCCTCATGACTTCGAGCGTACCGGAATCTTGGAAAAACGCTAACATAATCCTAATCCATAAGAAAGGGGACGCCAAAGACTTGAAAAATTATAGACCGATCAGCTTACTGTCCGTTGCCTACAAAGTATTTACTAAGGTAATTGCAAATAGAATCAGGAACACCTTAGACTTCCGTCAACCAAAGGACCAGGCAGGATTCCGTAAACGCTACTCAACAATAGACCATATTCACACTATCAATCAGGTGATAGAAAAATGTGTGCAATATAACCAACCTTTGTATATAGCTTTCATTGATTACGAGAAAGCGTTCGATTCAGTCGAAACCTTAGCAGTCATGGAGGCATTACGGAATCAGGGTGTAGACGAGCCGTATGTAAAAATACTGAAAGATATCAATAGCGGCTCCACAGCCACCGTAGTCCTCCATAAAGAAAGCAACAAAATACCAATAAAGAAAGGCGTCAGACAGGGAAATACGATCTCTCCAATGCTACTCACAGCGTGTTTACAGGAGGTATTGAGAGACCTGGATTGGGAAGAATTGGGGATAAGAGTTAATGGAGAATACCTTAGTAACTTGCGATTCGCTGATGATATTGCCTTGCTTAGTAACTCAGGGGACCAGCTGCAATGCATGCTCACTGACCTGGAGAGGCAAAGCCGAAGGGTGTGTCTAAAAATTAATTTGCAGAAAACTAAAGTAATGTTTAACAGTCTTGGAAGAGAACAGCAATTTACGACAGGTAGTGAGGCACTGGAAGTGGTAAGGGAATACATCTACTTAGGACAGGTAGTGACGGCGGATCCGGATCATGAGACTGAAATAATCAGAAGAATTAGAATGGGCTGGGGTGCGTTTGGCAGGCATTCTCAGATCATGAACAGCAGGTTGCCATTATCCCTCAAGAGAAAAGTTTATAACAGCTGTGTCTTACGAGTACTCACGCACGGGGCAGAAACCTGGAGGCTTACGAAAATGGTTCTACTTAAATTGAGGACGACGCAACGAGCTATGGAAAGAAGAATGATAGGTGTAACATTAAGGGATAAGAAAAGAGCTGATTGGGTGAGGGAACAAACGCGAGTTAATGGTATCTTAGTTGAAATCAAGAAAAAGAAATGGGCATGGGCAGGACACGTAATGAGGAGGGAAAACAACCGATGGTCATTAAGAGTTACGGAATGGATTCCAAGGGAAGGGAAGCGTAGCAGAGGGCGGCAGAAAGTTAGGTGGGCGTATGAGATTACGAAGTTTGCAGGAACAACATGGCAACAATTAGTACAGGACCGGGGTAGTTGGAAAAGTATGGGAGAGGCCTTTGCCCTGCAGTGGGCGTAAACAGACTGATGATGATGATGATCATGAGACCCTGTGTCGATATTGAAGTTGATGTCCTTGCCTTCAATATTTGCCGTTATGATCCAGTCCTGGTCACTGCTACTATTTCCGATGGCGACGTCCAACACATTGAAATCGTCGTTTTGGTCCAGCGTCTTCGAATCGTGCTGTACCTCACGGATGGTTTCTCTTGTTTCGCAGCATGAGGCAAAATAGTTACGCCCCTTGCACAAGTAGCACGTTTTTCCGTAGGCTGTACAGCGCCGTGCTGCATGTGTTCGGCTGCAGCGGGAACATTTAAAGACCTGCCGTGGTCCTTGCGCAGCGCTTCGGCTCGACGATGCTACAAGCACGTGAAGTTCCCCGTCTGTTTTCCGCCACAGCGCGTTCTCGCGTGCTGACGTTTCCGCCGCCTTGCATAGAGCAAAAGCTTTATTCAGGGTAAGCAACTTGTCCATTAGCTTCTTCTATCGGGGCTTCGGGGAATTAGTACCAAATACAATTTGGTCCCGCACCATCTCGTCCATCATTGTTCCGCAGTTGCAGAACTGTGCTTTCTCTTCAGCGCGCTAAGGAACTGTTCAAAAGGTTCAGCTTTGTTCTGGAGTCGAGAGCGGAAGACGTAACGCTCGTGAATTATGTTTTCTTGCTCTATGTAGTATTCCTCAAATTTATCTATGACAGCCGTATAGTCTTGCTTGTCCTCGCCTTCGCTGAACGTGAAGTTATTGCAAACTTCGAGGGCCTCGTCACCAGCCACGCCGAAGAAAAGTGCTGTCTTCGCTGCCTCTGACCTCGGTTTTTGAGAGCATTCCGTGGCGGCGAGAAAGAAATCAAAGTTTTTCCTGAACTGCTTCCAAGTCCTTCCTTCGTTGGTCACGAGGCCCAGAGATTCCGGTGGCTTGACGTACTCCATGTCCTTGGTCTTCTGTTGCAGGCATACATGACTTCAGTATCCCACTTCTGACACCATGCATTGACCGGGTGCCGGTCGAAGAACCCGACATCATGCGTGTCAAGACAACAATGAACTCGTGTTTATTGCGCTGGGCATTTTATACCAGAGCGAGGGAAAGGGGGTAGTGGAAATAGAGGGCAAGGAAATGCACGTGTAGTTACAGCACGGAAAGATAGCTTGTGATCGTTCAACTGATACGATACAGATAAGTTGGCGGTACCACTTGAGAACCTGTTGCAGTCGAAATAATTAAGTACATGAACGGGCTATGGCGCTGCGCGGCTGAACACCAGGTAAACGTTCGACCCGGCCGTGCCACATTTTGATTGAGGCGAAATGCAAAAACGTTCGTTTGGATCAACGTGAATAACCAGATATATTGTCAAAATTTATCTGGAGCGCCCCACTACGGCCTGCTTCATAATCAGATTATTATTTTTGCAGGTAACACCTCAAATTTTAATTCTTGTAATACAGAGCCGAAGTGAAGATTGATCGCCTGCTGACTGTTCTCTTTCTCTACACGCCTTCTAGGACAGGTCCTGCGTGCCGGTGCTCAAGGAGTTCCTCCGCTTGGTGAAGGAAGAGACGCATAGTGCCGTTCCGGGCTCACTGGTCATCTGGTACGACAGCGTGGTGCGAGACGGCAAGCTCGCCCATCAGAACAGGCTCAACAGCAAGAACGTCGTCTTCTTCGATCTGTGCGACGGCATTTTTCTCCACTACGACTGGACAGAAGAAATGCTCGAGAAGTCGGCGCGATACGCACATTACCGCAAAAGCGACGTCTACGTTGGCATCGATGTGTTCGCCCGAGGCACCGACTATCCCGGAGGATTCGAAACGTACGCGGTAGGTCGCTTTCGGCTGTTAGGCTCACGCGCGCTGCCAACTGTCTGAAGCAAACATACAAACGTACTTTTGTGCGCTATTATCCATAGAAGCAGATATGCTGCCACAGTCCACGCTAATATATTGACGCGTATATTCTACTTAGAAGACAACGACGATGGAGGCAATAACGGACTCCGTGTAGTGAGTAACTGAGATTGGGGAGAGGACGGAGAACACGTCTGTCCGTTCCGTTTGTTTTTTGAACAGGTTGTCCTGTTGTCCTTGAACGTCTCCCTGTCTTCTGTCCACGTTGTACCGCGACACTGGTGGAGGCGCTGCGTACTGAGTTCGCCTGATGCTCCGGAGTCCTTCTGGGAGTCGTTCATCTAGCCCGGAGGCATCGTCACCAGTTGCGACACCCGTGCATCGCTTTAGTCGCCGACTGCTAGGCCTTTCCCTGTAGTTTTCCCCTCTTCAACCACCTCTCTCCGGCAGCACTACACATATCGTAATGGTCGAAATCAGCTCACCGCAAGCACCCCAAAGCAGCCGGTTTCCCAGTCCACAACAGGTAACCGTTCTGCATCCACTGGTTCCCGATCGCTATCGCGGTGCAGTCTTCAAAGACATTGAAGACTGGCTTGACAAATATGAACGCGTCGTACAGATTAACCAGTGAACTGAGCAGCAAAAGCTCTCCCACGTCTATTTCGCCCTTGACGACAGTGGCCGTACTTGGTACGAGAACCGTGAAGATAGCCCGACGACGTGGAATGACTTTCCGCAGAAGATCACGAGTACTTTTGCAAGTGCCGACCGGCGGGACCACGCCCAGCACATGATGGAGCTACGGGTGCAACAACCTAATGAGTCGGTCACAATGTTCGCCGAGAACATGGCCCGCCTCTTCCGACCGGAACATGACCGAAGATAGGAAGTTGCGCTACCTCATGCGAGGTTAAAAGAGCAGTTGTTCGCGGGGCTTGTGCGGAATCCACCAGTCACCGTCGCTGACTTTATAAAAGAGGCTACGGCTGTTGAGCGGGCCCTTCATCAGCAGTGCAGGCAGTACGATCGACTGTCCACCAGCAATGCAATCAATGCCGCCGCAGTGACTACCGAGTATCAGAACTCCTTGCGTGAGTTGGTCAGAGAGTTCATCAGAGAGGAAATTCAAAAGATCCTGGCAGCGACACTAGATAGACCCGTCGCGTCAATCGCCGAAGTTGTGCGTGATGAAATCCGGCAGGTGTTCCCGGTAACCGATCTTCAAGAGCACCAGCGACCCCTGAGTTACGAAGCCGCTGTCAGATGTCCATCACCGGTTGCAACCACATCACCGTGCCACCAACCTCCAACAGCCGCTTCTTTGTCGCCGCCGCCAGAGGATCTTTCGAGGCGCGTACCCGTTATGCCGCTACAGTCACACCAGCAGCCGTCGTTCGCCGCCCCTTGGTCAACGCCGCAAAACGACGCTACGGCATGGCCTCAATTTCGGAATACCGACGTATGAAGCACCGTTGATAGGCGACCACTTTGCTTTCACTGCGGAAGCGCCGGCCATATTTCGTGTAATTGCTGGCATCGCGACACGTCATTTCGACCTCATCGTCCGTGGTCCTACGGTCGACGTGCAAATGACGATTCCATGCTACGCCGCGACGACGTTACTTTTCGGGAACCTCCAATAGCGCACCCGAATTACGAATTCGTGCCCAACGATATGTCCGATTTCGGCCATCGGTCACGTTCTCCAACCCCTCCACGTCAGATGGCTTCACCTACTGGACGTACTTTTGCTGACCTCCAAAGACGAAGGTCGCCCATCCCACGCCGGGGAAAGTGAAGGCGGCGCCCTCGGGGTTAAGGTTGCAGGCACGCCGCTAGACAATAAAAAGCCCCCAACACTGCCGCTGCAGAACACTGTGAAGCCGATAAAACCTAAAAATTGTGAGCACCGACATTGATGTTTTGGTGAACGGACAACCAGTGACAACGTTAGTCGACACTGGTGCCGACTTCTCTATAATAAGTCAGGAACTCGTCCTCCGCCTGAAGAAAGTAGAGACGCCATGGACGGGCCCTCATATAAGGACGGCAGGCGGCCAATTACTGATGCCTACTGGAAGATCTACTTCTAGAAATAATATCGGGGATTCTTCTTTCGTGGCCGCTTTCATCGTTCTGCCTGTGTGCTGTAAATATTTGATTATTGGAACGGATTTTCTGAAAGAATATGGCGCCGTAATTAACATTTCCCGATCGCATGGTGACGTTTTATAAAAGTCCAGGTTTAGACTATTGCTTACCGCCGCAACGACAGTCCTTTCGTCTAACAGAAGACGACGTTGTCATCCCACCTCGATCATGTACCCTTGTTTCGGTAGCATGTGACGTACCGTTTCATTGCGAAGGCGTTGCCGACCAAATAACCACGTTATTGTTCACTCATGGTATCTCGGTCGCACGAGGAATCGTACATGTCACCGAAGGGCGCACCAACCTGTTGCTAACAAATTTTAGCACAGAGCGACGGCGCCTTCCGAAAGGCACGGCTGTGGCTTATTTTGACGGTGTTGCCGATGTCCGCGGCTGCTGTTCACTACTCGAAGAAACGCCTACGCAAGACCCGGCTCCTGTACTTGATGTCAGCACTGCTTTTTCGCCACACGAACGAGAACGGCTTCTTACGCCCTCTGGCCAAATTCAGCGACTGCTTTGCGTCGACATCTGGCTGACTGAAAAACTTTATTGGTCGAAGTATTGATAGGGACCGGGTGGATCAGTCCTTAAGGGGCCGTTCCTTATTAAGACTATAGGTGGGCTCCTCATTACAGAAGCCCATTGGCTGTAGCCGCGACTCGGACAAGGTCGACCAGGGCCTTCTGGCTCGCCAGGTCGGAGCAGCCAAGCAGGGCCGCCTCCCAGTCGTCCCGGGTAGGGTTGGGTATAGGGGGAAAGTGCGGGGTTGATTGGCATGCCCACACCATGTGGAAAATGTCCAAAGATTTTTCCTCACAGTGCGGGCACTTCCCTGTGCACGCAGGGTCGAAATGCTTTAGGACTGCTGGGCACAACAGCGTTTTAGTTGACGTCCAGCGTCAGTCAGACACCTCTAACAAAGCACCGAATAAAACAGAGGATACGGCAAGACCAATTCACCAAAATCCTTACCGTGTTGCTCCCACAGAACGCGAAGCCATACAACATCAAGTGACAAAAATGCTTAAAGACGACGTGATCCAACCTTCAATGAGTCCCTGGACATCTCCTGTAGTTCTAGTCAAGAAAAAGGACGGCAGCTTGCGTTTCTGTGTGGACTACCGAAAACTAACTCACGTGACAAAGAAAGATGTGTACCCGCTTTCCCGTATAGACGATTCACTCGACAGGCTTCGACACGCGCGTTACTTCTCTTCAATTGATTTGAAAAACGGATATTGGCAAATCGAGGTAGACCCGAGAGACCGTGAAAAAACTGCTTTTGTGACACCAGACGGCCTATACGAATTTAAGGTTTTGCCTTTCGGCTTGTGCTCTGCCCCTGCTACGTTCTAACGCCTCATGAACACTGTGCTTTCAGGCCTGAAGTGGAAAACCTGCTTAGTATATGTGGACGACGTCATCGTGTTCTCCGCAACATTTGAAGTACATCTAGAACGGCTTGAAGCGGTTCTGCAGTCCATCCAGTCCGCCGGCATTACCCTGAAACCGGAGAAGTGCCACTTTGGCTTTGCGGAACTACAGTTTCTTGGTCACGTCGTCAGCCACGCAGGTGTCCGCCGGATCCTGAAAAAATTGCCGCCGTCGCGCAGTTTCCCATACCATCCAATAAGAAGGCTGTCAGGCGCTTCCTCGGCCTCTGTGCCTATTACCGGCGGTTTATTGCAGACTTCGCTCATATCGCGTCGCCATAACTCGCCTGACGAGAGACTACGTTGCTTTTGCATGGGGCGACGACGAGCAAGGTGCATTCAAGGACTTGCGGGAACGTCTCCAGACACCTCCAGTGCTTGCTCACTTTGATGAGACCGCTCCTATATTACTCCACACTGATGCAAGCAATGTTGGCTTAGGAGCAGTTCTTCTGCAACAGCAGGAGGGCACAGAAAGAGTACTTGCCTATGCAGGTAGAACACTCTCAGGCACAGAGGCTAATTACTCCACGTCTGAGAAAGAATGCCTCGCCGTAGTATGGGCGGTTATGAACTTTCGCCCATATATGTATAGCCGCCACTTCACAGTTATAAGCGACCACCATTCACTGTGTTGGTTGACACACCTTAAAAATCCTTCGGGACGGCTGGCGCATTGGACCCTATGCTTGCAATAGTTTGACATGACTGTCAAGTACAAGTCGGGGAAACGGCATACGGATGCTGACTGCCTGTCTCGATCGCCGATAGAGTCGTCTGCTCCACCCGAAGAAGACTCGGCATTTCTTTGTGTGCTGGACACATCCACCATCGCGCAACAACAACGGGATGACACTGAGTTGCTTGAACTCATCAATTACTTAGAGTGCAGATCTGCGAAACCACCTAGAGTTTTCGCAAGAGGAATGTTGTCGTTTTGTTTGCGGGCGAAAGTACTTTACAAATGAAACTCTTCTTCGACCGGGTCCCCCTATCTGCTCGTCATTCCTGCAGCTCTTCGTACGGAAGTACTTGAAGCCTGTCACAACGAGGTGACTTCTGGTCACTTAGGCTACACGAGAACGCTGGCCAAAGTGCAGCAGAGGTACTACTGGCCTAGATTTACCACCACCGTGAAACATCACGTTCGCACTTGCCTCGAGTGCCAGAGGCGCAAGTCGCCTCCGTCAAAACCAGCCGGCCTCCTACAACCCGTCCAGGTTCCTCGAAGACCATTTGGCCAAATCGGAATGGATATATTGGGCCCACTTCCTACTTCTACTCCAGGCAATCGCTTTGTTGTCGTCGCAACCGACTATCTCACACGTTACGCTGAAACAAAGGCAATCCAGAGAAGTGCAGCAGCCGAGGTGGCGCGATTTTTCATTGAGGATGTTGTGTTGCGACACGGTGCACCAACCGTCGTAATAACAGACCGAGGAACAGCATTCACGGCTGCACTGTTAGATCACGTCTTGCTGCTAAGTGGGACGTCTCATCCGAAGTCAACCGCCTACCATCCACAAACCAACGGATTCATTGAACGCCTAAACAAAACAATTGAAGACATGCTCTCCATGTACATGGATGTTGAACAGAAAAATTGGGATGACATCCTACCTTATATCACCTTTGCATACAACACGGCGAAACAAGAGACAACGCGCATTACTCCGTTCACCCTGTTCACGGACGGGATGTACGAACGATGTTGGATGCAATGCTTCCACACGACTTCGATGACGCTGATACGGACGCCGATGTGTTTACGCAACGCGCAGAAGAGGCTCGGAAGCTCGCACGCTTGCGGATCTGCCAGCAGCAAGACTACCACGCAGGGCGCCATGATCTTAACCGTCGAATGGTCATCTATGACGTGGGCGACAGAGTGTTGGTTTGGACACCCATACGTAAACGACGCCTCTCCGAGAAGCTGTTAAGACGCTACTTCGGGCCATATCGAGTATTGCGCCGACTCAGTGATGTCACGTACGAGGTCGTCCCTGATAATGCCAGTTGTACGCGGCGCCACACGCATTGTCCTGAACTTCTGCACGTTGTCCGCATGCAGCCGTATGTGAGCGAATAACTATGCGAGAGACTCTTACTTCCGCGAGTGACATTTCTGGTTTAGCATCGGGGCGATGCTCTTTTAGGGAGGGACAAATGACGCGTGTATTCATCTGTACGAACCGGAGATCCGGCGATAGCCGAGCAGGTGGCCATTGCCTTGGCGATGCTTGATGACAGCAGCGACGTCATCTACAGTGACTCCCGGTTGGCCATTAGGGCATTTCAGTGTGGAGTGATCTCAGAACAGGCTTTTCGGCTGCTTCGTAAGGCAGGTCTGGATAGAATCAAGTATCACTTGCTTACTTAGTTCCCAGCCCACGTTGGGCACATGGCGGGTGTCCCCACGAACCTCAATGAGACGGCCCACGCTGCCGCGCGCGCACTGACTTACTGCGCTGGCGCTGTAACGGCCGAAGAGAGAGTTACGCATGGCAGGGACGCGCCTGCTACTTATAATGACCTTCTTAAACACTTCTATCTCTCGCGGCGACAATACCCTCCTCCTCACCCCAAGCTCACTAGGCCTCAGGCACTGACATTCAGACTGTTGCAGACAGAAACCTATCCCAACCTGTTCACGTTACATGCGATATACCCGGAGATTTACACTGATGACACGTGCCCTGCTTGCGGGGATAGATCAACACTTTCGCACATGCTCTGGGGATGTATCTCTATAGCAAGCCCTAACCTCAGCTCAGCTAGGTGGGAGGCGGCCCTCCGCAACCCACTCCTGGCTGAGCAACGTTGGGCTGTCCAGCAGGCCCACGATGCGGCTGGCAGGCTAGGCCTGTCGGTCCCGACATGGGAGCGGCCCGCGACGTGCTAATACGCGTTCTGCAGGACTGTAAAATAAAAGTTGCTCAATCAATCAATCAATCAATCAATCAATCAATCAATCAATCAATCAATCAATCAATCATTTCTTCTTAGAAGACAACGTCGGACCCCGTCTAGTGGGTAGCTGAGATTGGGGAGAGGACGAAGAAGACGCGCCTCGGCTCCGTTTGTTTTTTGAACAGGTTGTCCTGTTGTTCTTGAACGTCTCCCTGTCTTCTGTCCGCGTTGTACCACGACAATATAAAACTGAAGGCGTTAAAATCATAGCGTGAAATGACAAGTTCAAAGGCCCAATGCACAGAGGAGACGCGATAAGCACTGCCTGCGATTTTACCTTTTCTTCCAGCGCTATCATTTTTACTTTACGAACCAACTCGCCCAAAAAGTATAGAACAGACAGCGAGAATAACATGGGCACAGAAGGGACATGTACTAAGGACGATTACAGAGTTCCAACTATATTTTAGAAATTTCATAACACAAGAAGCGGCGCAATATAAACAGACATATTTATGCGAGGCGTAACTTTGAAAGTGGTTTGGATCAGAGTGCAAAGGCATATATCCGGTATTCTAATTCACATTAAGAGAAAAAAAATGAGCTGGGCAGGTCAAGTAATGCGCAAGTTACATAACCGGTGGGCGAGTAGGATTACAGAACGGGAACCAAGAGATAGGAAGTGCAGTCGAGGACGGCGGAGCACTAGGTGGAGAGATCAAATAAGAAAATTCGCGGGCGCTAGTTGGAATCGGTCGGCGCAGGACGGGTGTAATTGGAGATCGTAGGGAGAGGCCTTCGTCCTGCAGCGGACATAAAACAGGCTGCTGCTGTTGCTGCTGTTGCTGCTGCTGATGATGATGATGACCCCTTTTAGCTAAGTGTCACTGCTCTTGGCACTTTTGGGTAGTTTTCTTTCCTTACCGTTGTTGTGCTTTCTTTTTGTTCTTTGTATTTGTGTGTTTTCTCGCACAATCCATTTGCTTTAGCAATTTAGAAACGGCAAATATTTAAGCCCGATAGTTCGTAATTCAGCGGGGTTTTTGTAAAGGGCCTTATCGCGCGGTCTTTTTTTTTTTCAAGAGACTTACATGTTGATTCGTATGCTTAGATCACTTAGTGTGGCCTGTTCTTACAGCTGTGAGGCATTTTCTTTGCATCTATTTGTAGTTTATTTCTTATACGTCCTTGCACACTGCCCCGATGCGTATTGTTTTGCCCTAATACATAGAGTGACAGCGAGTACCGATAACAGTGGTTAAGACATGGTATATCCATAGCTATGATTAGGCTCTCCACCTGTCTTTATTGATATTCAGGTAGAACAGGTCACAGAATTGTTTAGTGGCACCTGCCTTAGATTTATGACATATAGATTGAATCCTGCGGCCGCCCTGTCTGCGTGTTCCTTCTTAACGTTCTGGCGCGAAGCCCGTTCTATATATACAGGATCAGTTAACAAGGCCAAGCATTGCTGTGCAAGAAAGCGTTTCGCAAAGCTGTATTTCTGAAGTGCACTTGTGGCAGTTTTCAAATGAAAATTCAAATGCATTTCTTTGTTTGAACGTCGCTTATACTAAATTATGACTAAGACGCTTTAAATAAAGTTTTGATAGAATTAAATGCGGGCTAAAAAGATTTAGAGAAGTATCGACTGTGATGTTTCCATCACGTGCAGTTTAGAAAAAGTATGGCCTGCGAGTGTAGTTCCATCCCAGTCCGAGCCGTCATGGTCATGGTAGGTGTCGACATGACGCACCACATCTTCATAATCAGCCTCAAGTTTCACTGTAACGCATCTTGCGATCTTGTCAATTCTGAAAGGTAAACTAATGTGATTGCATAATATACTTGAAACGGCCGCACGATGAACGTGTGCTATCTATATAAGGGTTGGTTATATTCCGCAGATTTCTCTATCACCTGATTGATGGCGTGAATATGGTCTATTGTTGAGCAGCCTTTACGAAATCCTGCCTTGTCCTTTGCTTGACAGAAGACTAAGGTGTACCTGATTCTATTTGCGATTACCTTAGTAAATACTTTGTAGGCAACGGACAGTAAACTGATCGGTCTATAATTTTTCAAGTCTTTAGCGTCCCCTTTCTTATGGATTTGGATTATGTTAGCGTTCTTCCAAGATTCCTGCACGCTTCAAGTCATGAGGCATTGCGTATAGATGGTGGCCAGTTTTTCTAGAACTGTCTGCGCACCATCCTTCAACAAATCTGCCGTTACCTGATCCTCCCCCCCAGCTGCCTCCCCCCTTCGCATAGCTCCCAAGGCTTTCTTAATTCTTCCAGCGTTACTTGTGGGATTTCAAATTCCTCTAGACTATTATCTCTTCCATTATCGTCGTGGGTGCCACTGGTACTGTACAAATCTCTATAGAACTTCTCAGTAACTTGAGCTATCTCATCCATATTAGTAATCATATTACCGGCTTTGTTTCTTAACGCATACATCCGATTCTTGCCTATTCCTAGTTTCTTCTTCACTGCTTTTAGGCTTCCTATGTTCTTAAGAGCATGTCCAATTCTATCCGTATTATACATCCTTATGTGAGTTGTCTTACTCTTGTTGATTAACTTAGAAATTTCTGCCAGCTATATTTTAGCTCTAGGGTTAGAGGCTCTCATACATTGGCGTTTCTTCATCAGACCTTTCGTCTCCTGCGATAGCTTACTGACATTCTGTCTAACGGAGTTACCAACGACTGCTATTGCACACTCCTCAATGATGCCCATAAGATTGTCGTTCATATCGTCAATACTAAGGTCCTCTTCCTCTGTTAAAGCCGAATACCTGTTCTGTAGCTTGATCCTGAATTCCTCTACTTTCCCTCTTACCGCTAACTCATTGATCACCGGCCGTGGTTGCTCAGTGACTATGGGGTTAGGCTGCTGAGCACGAGGTCGCGGGATCGAATCCCGGCCACGGCGGCCGCATTTCGATGGGAGCGAAATGCGAAAATACCCGTGTACTTGCTGGTGCACGTTAAAGAACCCCTGCTGGTCGAAATTTCCGGAGTCCTCCACTCCGGCGTGCCCCATAATCAGACAGTGGATTTGGCACGTAAAACCCCATAATTAAACTCCTGAAATCTAGGATAAGTCGAGTTTTTACCATCCTATGGTAACTGCAGCGCACTTTGCCGAGCACGTCCACATCTTGTATGATGCCAGTGTTAGCGTACAGTATAAAGTCTATTTCGTTTCTAGTCTCGCCATTCTGGTTCCTCGACGTCCACTTTCGGCTGTACCGCTTGCGGAGGAAGGTATTCATTATCCGCATATTATTCTGTCCTGGAAACTCTACTAATAAGTATCCCCTGGTATTCCCAGAGCCTATGCCATATTCCCCCACTGACTTTTCTCCAGCCTACTTCTTGCATACCTGGCATTGAAGTCGCCCATCAGTATAGTGTATTTTGTGTTGACTTTACCCATCACCGATGCAACGTCTCTCTAGAAGCTTTCGACTTCCTGGTCATCATGACTGGATGTAGGGGCGTAGACCTGTACGACCTTCAATTTGTACCTCTTATTAAGTTTCACAAGAAGACCTGCCACCCTCTCGTTAATGGTATAGAATTCCTGTACGTTACCAGCGATATCCTTATTAATAAGGAATTCGACTCGTATATCTCGTCTCTCCGTTAAGCCCCGGTAGCACAAGACATGCCCGCTTTTTAGCACTGTATATGCTTCTTTTGTCCTGCTAACTTCTCGCAGCCCTCATATCCCATTTACTGCCCTTTAATTCCTCTAATAGTACTGCTAGACTCGCCTCAATAGATAACGTTCTAGCGTTAAACGTTGGCAGGTTCAGATTCCAATAGTTGGTTACAATTCATGAGCAATTCATGACTGTAATTCACATTGATCATACCCTGTGCTTGTTCTGCAACGGTCTCGGCCTCTTCCTGCAACCTGTGACTGCGCTTTTCAGGGGAAGATACTTGTGCAATTTTGCCATGTATGTATTGGATCCATGTTTCTGAGTCTTTCTTCAAAGCTAATTTCGCTCTGTGCTTAAAAAGACGCGCAGCGCTTGTCACCCTGCACTGCCGCATTCGTGGTTTTACCGTGGGCTCCCATAGCCAACCGGCCCACCAATCTTGGATTAACTTCCAGCCACAACAAGATATCCAATTTCAGACGTCGTTACCAATTATCCGGCTTTCTGGAAGGGGATATGACCAAAGCTTGGGTTTTTTTTATTTGCCAGGATCTCAGTGAGGATAACTTGGTGTTTAACCTCTTTTCAGGCCGTCGAACAGGTTCGGAAGCATGGCTTGTCAGCTGGTGTCTTTGCAGCTGGCTGGGTGTACGAGATGCATGGGAAGGAGAATTTTGCTGATAACCAGTGTCGGTGAGTTGTAGTTGCGTTTAGTATATTAATGGACAACTTTCTGTAGCAATAAAGGAAAAGTCATAGAGGTGAAAGTCGTCCATTGCTGCACCACGTAGCTCGATGGCGTTTGACAGCGCTTGGAACAAATGATGAACCAGCATAGCTTCTACATGCGATGATTTCACAGTTGCCCGAATGCGAAAGAGAAAAGGGAAATGATGAGCCAAATTTAACACTTACTGGTGTATCTTATCTTATTTTGTTGTTGTATGTACTGTTTCTTTTCTCTACCCAGTATTACCTAACGCACATGAAAATACATGAATTCTTTCAAGGTCGAAGCTTGGGCGAGTTGGTGATACAATATTGCCATGTCCGCACAGCCCAAAAGACGATGATTGAAGAAAGTACATAACACAGGTGCTGATTTCAACTGATCTTAATTCGCGAAATCGCCAGAACTATATATATGAGCGAAAGTTTTGAAAAACAACTTTGCATTATGTCACACATGAACCCCTATTGCATCACAGCCAGATTCTTGATATCGTCTTACAGCCAAGTTGTATACATCTACCATCCAAGGAAATTTTGGGTCGTTGTATGCAAAAAACTCCACATACGTGGGCCGATCTCGAAGTTAGTGCAGTGCCCGACCGGTCCACGGCGGAGGTGAAGCAGGCGTTAGGCCTTCTCCATACGTGGGCCGATCCCGAAGATAGTGCAATGCCGGGCCGAGCCACGGAGCACGTGAAACAGGCGTTAAGCACTCCCCATACGTGGGCCTATCCCGAAAATAGCGCAATGCCGGCCCGGCCCGGCCCGTGGCGGAGGTGAAGCAGGCGTTCAGCACTTGCGCGCATGTTGCAACCTGCGCTCATGTTGTGCACTTCCTATCGTCCTTCGTCCGGGCTGCGCTGCCCACCCATAGGAACATGTACGAGAAAGCGTTTGATTCAGTCGAAACCTTAGCAGTCATGGAGGCATTACGGAATCAGGGTGTAGACGAGCCGTATATAAGAATACTGAAAGATATCTATAGCGGCTCAGTATGGACAGCTGGGCTAGTTGGTTATGATTAGCATTATGAAACATAGTTCCAGCGCACATTTGGACACGGACGAGGAGAGAAAGACAACATGAACGCCAGACTTCAACTGAATTTTATTCATGGAAAACAGGGCTTTTATGTACACAGGGGGAGGGTGTGGGGGACTGCTAGTGCGCAGGACCACTCAAAAATGTTTCCTTGGTCTAGGCAAAGGTCATCAGAGGTGTCAAAACAAAAATAAAAGAAAAACTTTTCCCTCTCTTTTTTACATCACTCAGTACAATCTTGTTCATTTCCCGCCCTACCTAGCTGATTCGACACACCCGTTTGCCCTGAGATAATCAGTTTCTTTTGTCCCGAGTGCAACAGAAGGAGCACTGACGCAGTAGCCTTTTTCATTGTGTATACAAAACGCCTAGACCAAGGAAACATTTTTGAGTGGTCCTGCGCACTAGCAGTCCCCCCACCCCCTCCCCCTGTGTACATAAAAGCCCTGTTTTCCATGAATAAAATTCAGTTGAAGTCGGGCGTTCGTGTTGTCTTTCTCTCCTCGTCCGTGTCCAAATGTGCGCTGGAACTATGTTTCATAATGCTATAGCGGCTCCACAGCCACCGTAGTCCTCCATAAAGAAAGCAACAAAATCCCAATAAAGAAAGGCGTCAGGAAAGGAGATACGATCTCTCCAGTGCTATTCACAGCGTGTTTACAGGAGGTATTCAGAGACCTCGATTGGGAGGAATTGGGGATAAGAGTTAATGGAGAATACCTTAGTAACTAGAGATTCTCTGGTGATATTGCCTTGCTTAGTAACTCAGGGGACCAATTGCAAGGCATGCTCACTGACCTGGAGAGGCAAAGCAGAAGGGTGGGTCTAAAAACTAATCTGCAGAAAACTAAAGTAATGTTTCACAGCCTCGGAATAGAACAGCAGTTTACGATAGGTAGCGAGGCACTGGAAGTGGTAAGGGAGTACATCTGCTTAGGGCAGGTAGTGACCGCGGATCCGAATCCTGAGAGTGAAATAATCAGAAGAATAAGACTGGGCTGGGGTGCGTTTGGCAGGCATTCTCAGATCATGAACAGCAGGTTGCCATTATCCCTCAAGAGAAAAGTGTATAACAGCTGTGTGTTACGAGTGCTCACGTACGGGGCAGAAACCCGAAGCCTTACGAAAAGAGTTATAATTAAATTAAGGATGACGCAACGAGCTATGGAAAGAAGAATGATAGGAGTAACGTTAAGGGATAAGAAAAGAGCAGATTGGGTGAGGGAACAAACGCGAGTTAATGACATCTTAGTTGAAATCAAGAAAAAGAAATGGGGGGGGGGGGGCATGGGAGGACATGTAATGAGGAGGGAAGATAACCGGTGGTCATTAAGGTTTACGGACTTCATTACAAGGGGAGGGAAGCGTAGCAGGTGGCGGCAGAAAGTTAGGTGGGCGGATGTGATTAAGAAGTTTGCAGGGACGACATGGCCACAATTTGTACATGAGCGGGGTAGTTGGAGAAGTATGGGAGAAGCCTTTGCCCTGCAGTGGGCTCCACCAGGCGTATGATATATATATATATATATATATATATATATATATATATATATATATATATATATATATATATATATATATATATATATATATATATATATCATTTCGTATCAGTCGAAAACATTACTTCAAGCCCTCCACGTATTGAATCCTACGAAGAGACAACCGAAACAAAATTGGAGACATACACCGACTCAGCTTCTATTTCCAAACATATTTTTTCCCGCGCACAATCACCCATGGAAGAACTTACCCGACGTCGTAGTAACCACATCCTATATCTTGTTGCCCATACTTCCGAAACGCACCATTAACTGTTGGTGATACACGGTCACGGCATAGAAATTGCTATCAAAAGTTATCACAACTCCGCATTTCGTTTTTTGTTTAGCTGGTTTGTGACACGCGTGTCTGATTTATTTTAATTACAGTTCTTGCTGTTTTATGTTGTTTTGCCTACTTCTTACGCTATACCTTTATTGTTCAGAATGTATCCCACCACCATAATGCCCTTTTCGGTGCTTGTATTTTTCTTGATATATAAATACAGTTACCGAAGCATCCTATACAGGCAACTGAGCTACCCGCAACACAAGGCATTCGTATACATACTGTTAGATATGGGGCTGTTTCCTGTGCCTACTTCGAGTTCCCCAGACCACCTCGAATCGCGCCACTGCTAAGTAAGGAATGCAGAAGTACGGATGACACATTCCTGAGGCACGACACGTGCAAACAAGTTGAATGCCCCCACTTCGTACGCCGCCGGTGGAGCTATTCAATGCTTGACTCTTCCAGAAAGAGAGGGCATTTGCAAGCCAGCGAGGCCATACCGCCGGGAGTAGGGGGGCCCTCGGACACTTGGGGCCCAAGCGTCGCCGCCCCCCCGTCCGCCTTTGTGACGGTGCGTAAGTCAGCATCGTAAGTCAGCAAGGCAAGACCGCCGGGAGCCGCCGGGTGTGACACCACCGCTCGGGCGCCTGCCATTGGCCGAAAATGGCGTTATCTGAGTGGACTCTCCCATTGGCCGAACATGACACGTCTTCCAGACCTCGAAGGGTTTAAAAGACGCAGACCGGGAGCTGCAGAGAGATTCCTGGAGCATTCCCGGATTCTCCTCTCTCGAACTTCTTGCCGCGGGCCGCAGCGTCCGAGTTGCTGCCGGCCCGTAATGACTGTACGAATGTTCATTGACGTCTCTCTGTAAATAATGTAAAATAAACCTCCCAAGTGTTTCATCCCGACGTCCGTCCTCAACTCCTACAATACACTGTTGGCGCTGCGAGCAGTATTTCTTATACCTACTAACCAGTGTTATACTGTCTGTCCCAGTTAAAGTTAGCCAAGCTGTTCAACAACAACATCAAGAACAATAACAACAACATCTTCTGACGACCAGACACCGTAGGCTTCATAATTTTATCTTCCATCGTTGAGCAAAACGAGAACAAGGTAAAAGCGGGAGCCAACGTTTCGACAAGTGCACTTGAAAAAGACAAGTGTATTTGTCTCTTTCAATACAAGAGAAGCCTTGAAAAAGAGAAGTCCACTTGTCAAAACGCTGGCTCCCGCTTTTACCTTGTTCTCGTTCTGGTCATCGTCATGACATTCCCTCCCTCCCCCCATCTGCCGCCTTCCCCATGTTTTCCCTATCTTCCATGGTGTTTCTTAAATATTATATTTTTCTTAGCTTGGCTAACGGGAGCTGGGAAACACTATATAGCCGTGCGGCTTCAACCAGCAGTGTAAAGCCAGTGGTCATATCTCTGTTCAACGTAATTAAACATTAAGCCTAGATTACACTAGGATAATGCCAGCAATTGCCAGAAAAAATTGAGAAGGAGACATTTGTCTATGTCTGCTTCTCGAATTTTTCTACTGTAAAGTTTGCTGGCATTCTCCTAGTATATCTATGTACCAACTAGCCCAATAAGCCGCTCTAATTGAACCTAGATTTAATGTGTTTTAATATAGTCAGCTATTAGACAACTCAAAACCACAGACCAGTTAATACAAGACTGCACTATATTTAATGCTTTTCGGCTAGTGACTTACAATTTTCAGCATGGTGGTTACCACAGGTACAAAGAACCGGTGTTTTGACAGCCCAAACACCTTTAGCACCCCAAGGGTGTTTTTGGTAAACAATACACTCTAACGTAAATGAACAAGTTATTTGGGTAATGAAAACATCCCCATAAATTCAAATTTTGCAAACGTCGGTGTACATGAAGTGCTTTATAGCAATAGAAATACGAGCGCACCTTAGTACTTCTTATGAGTTATGCATGCGAAAGCATTAACATCCAAATGAACCTCAACGAGCTGTCCTTCGAACTATAAGTTCCTCGCTCGCAAGCAGGTACGCTGCGGACGCTTGGCCCCCTTGATGGCACAAGGCCTTTCGATCCGTGGCGTCGTGCTACCTCCAGAATCTAGTGGGGGCGTTCCGGAGAGACCCACGGTGATTTTGACATCACCGCTTTCTTCACGCCGGGCGAGGCAATTGAAATTTCGGCCAATATAGCTTGATGTCATCAAGGGCAGTGCACAAGCCTGCTATCTATGAGGGGCTTGTTTAACCCAGTGGGTAAGACGCTCGGCTTTTCAGCGTGGGGTCGTGGGTTCAAAACTCACTACCACCAACGCTATTCCTTTCCAACTTATTCTGTTCTTTTTTTGCACATAAACTTATTGATAGTGATTACCGAGCCGAAGTGAGAGCGCAGGCGAGAACTTGCGCAGTCACGGAACGCGCGGATAACATATTATTCCGAGAGCGAGGTTGATGTGGCGTCGCGGCGCAACCCTCAATCAACTCCTGGCGCAGGAGCGCGGCCACAGGTTTTCCATTTTGCTCGCTTTCCTCCGTTGAGGCGCTCACGTGATGTGGCGTCGCAGCCAATGGGAATTCAGGTGCTATTTCGCTGCTGCCCACACCGGCTTTTTCGCTCAATAGGCCATTTGAGGTTTTCGCATAAAAAACTAAAACCCCATAACCATTCCCGCTTCGGAGCTGCCATTTTATGACGGGTCGTCCGATGGATCATACAATTTTCACGAACGTCTGCTTACCATTCTCACCTTGTGTCCAGGCTGTGGAATTTTCCTGACCAGCTGTGCAACGAGTGGCGTTTGATGACATTGCCACTAAAGACCGGTTTTTGCCAGGGATTCGGCGAAAAGGTCTACAAGGATGGCAGGGTGAGTCCCATTGTGGCAGAGGTGAAGAACCAAGTGCTACATCGGCAAGTCAACAGTCGTAGCAGGGTAGCTCTTCATCGGGCTAACTTTTGCCGAGAGAGGCAAGCGATAGTCCAATCATGATGACAGCGGTTAGGACATCGACGATTCTGATAGCAGTGATCAAGGAAACCGCTATCTTTACGTCACTCATCGTGCATCCACTCAGAGTGATGGATGGTGCACGCTTGCATTCGAAGTAGTACTGATTTACGCGCGCCTAAAATGATCAGACACTTTTACTTTAATTTCTATAGAATTCGGGACTACGTTAACAATCGTTGTTAGAATTATACTGAGCACCGAGCATTTATTACACTGAGCGAAATAACCGTAAGACTCCTTTAAAAAGGATAAGCTTTTTGCTGATTTCGGGAAAAGTTTCTAAACCATATCCAAGGCTACCCATATGCTGCCACCTGCAACAAGTTCAAATCAATGGTTAGTGCTCAAGGTTTCAGCCGCTTCGCAGTGGTGTTAGCCAAAAAATTATTTTATTCACTCTATAATTTAACATTCACTAAAGTTACGTAGTAAATATTTATATCAAGACCGCATTCACAATCAATGCGTATGATGCCAGTATGTATCTTACAGAAGCTACTCTATCGTATATTCAAAACACGGCTACGAAGGTTCTGTGTGCCTTAAGGAGGCACATAATTCTCGACAAGTTATTGCATATTGAACTGATCCAGTCAATTTTTGAACTAGAAAAACGGTTACTAACCCGCACATAAAACATCATCTTGGAGTGTCAAAACTAGAAATCGTTCCGCTGGGGAAAAATAGTCGGTGTAATGTTCCACGATATCATGGGGCACTAATACAGAGATAAAGTAGTGAACTATCGCAAGTCACTGGGATACTGTGCAAACATTTCTCTTTATTGCTTTAACATGCGAGCAGGTTTGTGCAAGCCCAAGTTTCTCAAATAATAATTAAATACAGGAGCATTGTGCATTGTGCATTGATTCAGTTTCTTTTCCGACCAACCAAATAACGGTCAAGCGCTGCGGGACTACTTGGCATGGTAATACATGCCACGCTGCTCTATCTTTGCCTTCATAACCGCAGAGAGTTGTATGCTTGTATACAAGTTTATACGGTCTATAAAACTTCTTATAGCTGTCCATGAATTCGCTATCGAAATTGATGATTCGCCGTTCGGGCGAAACTACGACTTTTTCAATAGGGAACTGAAAAAAAAGTCCGCCTCCACCTTTATTGTTTTCTGGAAATCAGAAGGTTAAAAACCAGCGCGAGTCATTCACATGACCTCCGTTATATGAGGTGACGCCCGGGGCGCGCTGAACATCTCAGGGCCCATGCTCTGAGCCTTCCGTCATGTCCGTTAACCACTAGGTGCTCGTGTCATCCGCTTAGGTGCTATATAAAGCCTGCTACGAGAAACTTGACAAATACCAGCCTCGTGGCTTTGCCGAAAGTTTATAATTGCAGATTATTTTTTAAACAAAATTTGGCAAAGTCAGAATTTTAAGTTCGTGTGTTGGAAGTTATACCATACCACCCGCAGCTTTGGCAATGGCGTTTCTGATAGCCTAGAATGACAGAAAGCTGAGTTAGTTGGTAAGGATTCATTATGCGAAAAAGAGGTGAGGCGTGCAGACAGGACACAACAGTAGAGAATTGGATAGCCTGCGTGTTCCCTTGCTTAAACAACGAAGGCCTGCAGTTTACAAGAAAACCTCGGGTACACAGATTGCGTCGAGCATCCCGTGGTACAACCTGGCCAAGCAGCAGCTCCAACCACGTGATCAAGGCATGGGTCTTTGCCTGGGCTGCGGCTCGGCTACCGTGGACACGACGACCGCGTACAACGGCGGGGGCTGCCTGCGCCTGCAGTTCGAGCCCAAGAAGGCGGGTGCTAGGCCTTATTTCAGGTCAGGACGATGCCAGTCCTTTCAGTGCCGTAGCTACTGATTCGCTGCGTAAATATCGGATCTCTTGGAGGGAGACGCACCGCACAGGCTCACTAACTCACACGAAATTCAAACGGCCATAGCACCATGAAAACAATTGGACCTGAAAACAAGGAGCCTACAGAAAACGTCCCATAGCCGCTGTGTACTTTGCAATGCATGTTTACTTCATAACTGAGACGACTCTGGAAAAGCGCCATGCCTTTAAATGTTTATGTTCGCGGAGAAAGTAATTAAATAGACTTAACAAAGACAGAGACAGGAAGAGAATTTCACGTTGCTACTTGACACGTTTCCTCTCCACTGCATTGCAACGTCATTCCTATTTCTCTCCCAGAAAACACGGAGAAGACTGGATATCGTAATTCAAGACGATGAGCAAAACGGGAACAACAACCGACCTAATTAGCCATTTCAAATGCCTTCACGCGAGTAATAAATTTACTGCTCCCCACACTCTTAGTTAAATCCACTTCTAGGGACCGTCAGTCACCTCGCCTTGCCTCCCCTTGGGGATCATTGCCCCCTGTTCTTTTTTGGAACCGAGGTGTCTGCTCGACTGGGGCGCTACCACTGCCACTTTGCAAACCTGCTTTCATTATTGAATAAAGCAAGTGGACTCAATAAGTACGTTAATAAGTTACTTGAATAAGTAAGTCGACTCGCCGTCCTCAACTTGTCAAAACGTGTATTCCTTGCCTCCGCTAAACCGAGCTCCCAACGAGTAGTGACCCAGGACATTCACGTTTTTTTTTCGAACACTAGCCATGGACGATGCTACTCCTACTCTTGTTGAGGGAGACGACGCCACAATTACGTCTCCTGTCATCGCCGCAGAGCTTCAGCTTCCGAGCTTTTAGCCCGAAAATCCCCCAGTTTCATTTATGCAAGTAGAGGCTGGTTTTAAACTCCGCCGCATGACTTCACCCACAGCAAAGTACTTGCACGTCGTCGCGGGACTATTTATTTATTTATTTATTTATTTATTTATTTTTATTTATTTATTTATTTATTTATTTATTTATTTATTTATTTATTTATTTATAAGTATGCCATATAATATCGTGTGTTATAAATACAATACACAACTTTACAAGAAGTGAGTGTACAAACTCTCGCGGAATTTTTCGCTGCTAGTGATGGAGACCAGGCTATCAGGAAGATCACTATAGAGTGCAATAGCTTGTGGCAACGCTGAGGAATTAAATGCTTTAGTTCTACCAAACATTCGTTTGAGGCTGAGACGATTATGAAGACGCCTAAAACTACGTAGTGAGGTAACAAGGGGCAATTTATGCTGTGTTGTGCCGTGAATGTATTTGTGCATCAGACATAATAGTAAGATTACTCTACGGGTACATAATGCTTGAATGGATAAGTATGCTTTAATTCGAGGGACTCTAGAGTACTGGTCGTAGTTGGGTGAAATTAATCGGGCGTCTCTGTTTCGTACATTAAAATTAGCTAATCTTGATGAGGTGACCAGATCGACGAAGCAAATTAAAGCTGCGCAGGGACTAAGGATACATGTGCTAACTTGCGTGTGCTAGCAGGTGAGTGAGGTAGGTTTCCACGTAAATAACCTAGTTTTTGTGATGCCTTAGCGTATATGCTAATGATGTGGGTTTTACATGAAAGATTAGGTGCGAGATTTAAGCCTTATATATATATGACTTATACCTTATGACTTATATGACTGTGCCCAAGCCACTGGAGAGTTGTTTATTAAGTAGGAAAAGTTTGAATTTGATAATCTACGAGCAAATGAAACTTCGCACTTTGACAAGTTGAGTGTCATTAGCCAAGTTAGACATAAGGAATGGATTTAGTTCAGATTACTTCTAAGGCAGATATGGTCATAAGGACTTTTAATAGCTCTATACATAATACAATCGTCGGCAAATAGTGGCATGCAAGAGGAAATGTTAGAGGGTAAGTTATTAATGTAAATTAGAAATAGCAGAGGACCCAAAACACTACCTTGTGGCCAGAAGTCACATCAGAAACCGAGGAAGAATAAGAATATACTACTGTTACCTGCCTACGAAATGTAAAAAAAAAATTTGAAGTCAAGATAGCGTTTGTGAGTCATGTCTAAGAGCGTATAATCTTGAAATGAGCCGAGAGTGAGCAACACGATCGAATGCTTTAGAGTAGTCTGGAAAGATTGAAACAGTTTGAAGGTTGTCATCCATGTTAAAATGCAAGCCGGATGCGACTTCGAATAGCTGCGTGAACGAGAAGAAAGGGGGTTAACCGAGGGGTCCGATTCTTATTAATCATATCAAGAAAACATAGGGGAAGTTCCTTGTACTTAATAATTGAATTAAAAAATGATAAACTAATGACAATGAAAGTGGATGAAAAGCCAACTTGCCGCAGGTGGTGAAAGATCCCACGTTTTCGCATGACGCGTGCGATATTCATATAGCTGTGTGTC
This sequence comes from Dermacentor variabilis, assembly GCF_050947875.1. Taxonomy (NCBI): domain Eukaryota; kingdom Metazoa; phylum Arthropoda; class Arachnida; order Ixodida; family Ixodidae; genus Dermacentor; species Dermacentor variabilis. Next base: position 3,099,860 of record NC_134574.1, on the reverse strand, counting down.
GTACGAAAATGATTTCCTGAGCCAATGCTTATTATTATAGTAGAAGTTGTTAGACTTGAGGTAGTAAAAATATTAGATTCAAATATGTGTTCGTGCAATTTGCAAAAGATCCAGGTTAGCGAGATAGGGCGGTAATTTTCCGACGAATTGTTGTTGCCGCTTTTGAACGCGGCAGCCATTTTGCCAACCTCGCAGTCGTTCCGAAGCAGTTCTAACGATAACCATTGCGTGAAAATGACGCATATTATATGGCTAGACATGGACACGGTATTTTTCAGTCTCTTGGAATTTATCTTATCTATGCTTGTGCAAGATGGTACTTTATTATTTGAGATTAGTTTTGCTATCCCTTCTGCTGTGATGGTGATTGGCACCATTAATCGAAAATCGAGATCAGAAAGAATGGGCCCTCGGGAATGATCTTCAATGGCGAATACTGATGTAAAGAGCCTGTTAAACTCATGTCATAGTGACCGCACACAAAGACGGGGCCAGCGAAAGAGAACATAAAAACGACACGGGCGGCAACATACTGCCCATTTCCTTTTAGTGTTTTCTTCCGCTGTCCCCGTCATAGTTTGCGTTCACTATAATATACAGTAAACACCCTCTAGGCCAAACTCAAGTTCTGTTGAATGCAGGTTGTTGAACTTGAATGCAGATTGTCGATCGGAGATCAATCTCCGTTCATCTTTAAAGGGCTACTAAAGGTTAATATCAAGTCAAGTTAAAGTGATTGAGCAAGTCTCTAGAACGTCTAAGGCGTCAATATAATAGCGTACAGAGCTTTAGTAGCCGAGAAATTGAGGTAAATGCATGACACGATTTGAGACTCCCCAGGGACATTCATGTACTAGCCGGCTGACGAAGGCACTCCTCATCACAATTTATGTCACTTGTGCTTAACTACTCGTAATATAGATATGATTTCATTATATTATAAGACGGAAGAAAATGCTACTTGTCTGCTTCTATTCGATTCGAAGGAAAAATAAAATTTTGACGTTACCCCTGAGTAGTATGGGTGGTCAAAAGTTTCATTTTCACTCGACTTTACGCGCTCGACTCTGCGCCGCTCGCGCTTTGTAGTTTCAGTTGTTTCGTTATCGCGTCGTGCTGCGCTGGTTCTGCTGGCTCGCAAAACTTGCATTTGGAACAAGCAGCGAGAATGCCACATCTATGTGATGTCGTGGGATGCCCGAACGGTCCGCGGAACTTGGCCAAGGCCAGTTCCAGCGCCCACTCCAACGTTACTTATCACTGTGTGCCAAGGAGAGAACCTCTCCGTTCGAAGTGGTTAAATGTCGTAGCTCTGCTACAGCGCCTCGGCAAAGAGCCGAAAAATCTCATAGTGTGCTCGCTGGACTTTCGTCCAGAGGATTACGAATTCAACGCCCGCTCACGGAAGTCATGTGGAGTGCCTTTTAAAGCAATGCTTTCCCGTAGTGCTGTTAAGTCGGTCTTGCCTGCATTCTCCGAAGCGCAAGAACAACTGCATGACGAAGACTTGGCGGTGAGTGCGACATTTGGTTTTCTCGAAGGCAAAGCTAAAAATGTCCGAATACGTTCAGCCATGGCATACAGTTGCTTTCATTTGCAGGCTGAACATAGCGAATCGGAAACCAGCGCTTCGACAGCCAGCTGCAACAAAAGCGACGCGCTGGTACGCAAAATGAGCGAAAACTGGCTATTACTGGCGCTCTCGCTCGATAACTGCACTGGCAGAAGTCACTGCGCAAATTTGGCGCACCTGACGCCCGCTTCACAAGTTGTTCGCTATTTTCTAGGTGACTCCAAACGCGGGAACGGATGCAAGCCTCTCGTCGAGCACTGCCGAAAAACGTTGCTGTAGTAGTGGAAATACGAAATCTGCACAAGTTCGCCTGCTCGGCACGAGCATTGGCGAGTTCGCTGGTGGTTGTGTTCGCACTTTCCGAACTGGGCTTATCCGGCTATGATACAGCATACCTTTATCTGCATTTCTCCTTGTTCGTATGTACAGAGCCACACTGAATTCACGAAATGCAGTGTTTTTTTTTTCTTGAGGAAAGGAGTATCGCAAGGGCAGTAAAACGGTGATGTCATTGTGATTGCTCAGGTTAATGCAGTGTATTTTATAGCTGTTGTGTTACTAATTCATAATGTCATTTATTGTCATGAGCCCCTACATTTAAAGTATGTTCATTTTTATCACAAGTGTCGCATTTACATTAACAGAAATATTTAAAACAATTATCACCTACAACGGTCAGTTGAATAGCTTTCTCCAACGCAACTGTTATTGCAGGAGTTCAAGTTAACACAACAATGAAGCAAACAAAGGAAAAGGGAACGCAGGTTTGTAGGAGAGGGAAGCCCGTGGCATCAAACTCCTGCGAAGAAGCGTTATAGGGCTCGAAGAGCTGAAGCAGCCAAGCGACGGCGAGAAACATCTAGAGAGGAGGCCAGCTTTCTTGTCTCTCCTGACGCATCACCGATAGCTTAGAAAGCTGACAGGCATGACATCACATATGAGCCAGACAACTAAACTTATACCTTGGATGCAACATTTGCTGATGAGTGAGCAGGATTCACGTTTTACAACATAGGAATCCATGCTCAAAACTAGTGACATGCAATGATAAAGAGATGGAGTAGCAACTTCCGACACCAACTCCATTTCTTAGAGCCATTCCCCTTTACGAGATTAGCCCCTTTGCAAAAACGAGCTCAAATGCCCTGAGTCTGAAGCTTGACCTTGGACAATGTTTTGGCCACTTTAATCAACACAAATTAGAGAGTAAGCTTGAATGTTACCATAGAATTTATAAGAAAAAAGCCCACAATCAGGCTGAAACTTTCACAAAATTATTTCTAGCACTTTCTATCATGAATGTCACTCCAAGAACTGCTTCCTGAGGCAATTCGTCTAACATAATTTATGGAACAACACCTCCCAGATATAGTGAAGCAATTTATTAATCATGGAATACACAGCGTACATTGTCAAATGCATATATTTGTGAAACCTGACAGTGAGCACTTCCTTTTCCAAAAGTGACGAAGATGAGACGCATACTAATCGGAAACACTACTTATTTGTCCATAGCACCTGCCTGGTCACCCTTCTGAGTCAGTGCCGCACTTGTTTGCCAGCTTCATACACAGTGAAGCTGTTTACACTGGCACACGCATTACAGCAGAAAATAAATGTCCACACACACATGTGCGTACGTGGTCCTGCCAGCAACCTGTTGCAACCAAGCCGAGTGGCAACATCAACCTGGCAACGGCTTTTCTTTTTTCCAGCTAAAGTCCTACTAGTGCAATCAGGATGCTGTGGCTGATGGGTGTGCAAGTCATGAGCGACCAGGCTTTCTTCAATTACCAGAAAGCATAACTTCTTCCTGCGGTCACCACGGTAAATGCACAGCTTCCACTTCTCACAATACCAACCTGCAGTGCTTCTGGCAGCATTCAAATATGCTACAAAAAGCACATTATTTGGAACCTGAGTATTAGTTCTGTGCTTATTTTCACCAATGTGAACACACATTCTTATTATGTTTTGCAATTCATTGCATCAGTAATGAAAGCACAGTAAACTGGATTCCTATTTTCATTTTATTCAGAACCATTAAATGGGTGAAATTCTAGGCCAAAGGAACCAAAATCAATTTCTGGCCTTCTTTTTTGCTGCTAGGGATAACTGAAAAAAATTGTAAGTGTTGGTTGCTGCAGGGAAGTATTTCCTTCAGTCATAGGATATGTTTTTATCATAAGGCTATTCGGTGAAAACAGGTCCTGGCAGACGAGTATAGCCGACAAATGTCTCTTAATAACATCAGAAATTGAGCAAGTTTGTCCTGCATAATTGAAAATATAACTGCGCGACTTGGCACAAGAACAGAAATCAACGAGTAGGCCAGGATAGGCACTGCCTTTCTGATGGGTCTGTTTATTATACACATACTACACATGTACACGCTGTATGCTAGAAAGTAAGATTGAGGAAGTGCAGCATAGCTAGAACACCAATGAAAACATGACAAGCTTATGTTTCTGACAGTTAGACGGAAGGAGTAACGTGCAAGTATGACAAGGTATTGCCAACACCCTACATGCATCTAGTTTCCTGCCTTTAAAAACGTATAGAACAGCATGTAGAAGTGCAACTATTTACCTGCCGTCTCACATAAACACTATCTTTCCGATGCAACATGCAAGAAAATGTAAATGTGTTGCCAGGCAGCAGACGCATTACGTTTAAATGACCATCTGCATGAGCACAATAACAATGTACACAATGATGAACTAGGCTTTTTAGCGAATCATTGTCATGCCTTGTTGAAGGTCTTGTTTGAAGAAGTCCAGATAGTGTGGGATGGCACACTGTCAATGAGCCTATCTCAGTCAACCTATCTCATTAAAAGAGAAATAAATGCTGTCTTTGATGATCACGGGCATGCTGTGCATGCATTAGCAAGTGCTTTTTTCACTGGTCGTTAATTAATCGGTGCTGCACTTCTTTATTCTTTTGCTTGCAGTGTACAATGCATCTACACTGCCTCGTTTGTAATAAACCGTCTCAATGTAATGTCAGTGGCTGACCTTCTCTGCTTGTGAACTTATGGTAATGTGCAGCAGAAACAATGAGGACAACTTGAAAGAGCGTAGGTTAGGGCGTGTTGCTTCATAACTGAGGTTTTTTAGCGCACGAAAAGGGACGAAGGACAGTGGCAAGACGCGGACACCAGCGCTAACTTCCAACAACTTCTAACTTCCGACCACAAAACACGGGCTACAGGATGAGCGGTGTACTTCACCGGAAAATGCGGGAGTGAAGCAGAAACGCGCAATCATACCGTACATCCACGATATCTCGCACAGACTGAAGAAGATTGGCAATAACGCAAATGTAAGCGTCATCTTTTCAGCACCAATCAAGCTGTCCAACTAGTGCAAGGCTAGCTACTGTGGTTCTGAGAAGCCCAGTTGCCGGGCAAATCACAAAGAATGTCACGTTCCTTGTGAGAACAATATCGTGTATGAACTACCCCTGTCGTGCGGCAAAAAAATACATCGGCCAAACGGGAAGGTGTGTAAATGATAGGTTGCGTGAACACGCAAATAATGTGCGAACTGGAGGTGTGGGGCATCTGGCTTTTCACTGCAGAAAACATGGATGCAGCCCCATTTATAAACAGTGCACCGTGATAGGAAGAAGCCCGACGCAAACAACACGTGAGATTATTGAAGCGGCGAAGATCGCTGGCTTGGGGAGCGCTTGTGTTAGCGGGCCTTCAATTGATCTTTCAAAAAAAGAATTCGATTTTTTAAACGTGACACAGAGGGTGGCCTGATGGAGATGACATTTTAATCTTGCAATTACAAAAAAAATTTTTGGCTATACATGGTCGTTTTTCATCTTCGATATCATCCGACACGTGTCTCGTTGCTGTCTCATCTCACTAAATATCAGTACATATGCGCATGCGTGCGGTGGTGTCTGTTCCCTATATATATGTGTACCACTTCGTGGAATAAAACAATTGTTGGAAGTTAGCGCTGTGTCCGCGTCTTGCCACTGCCCTTCGTCCCTTTCCGTGCGCTAAAAAACCTCAATGAGGACAACGAAGTGTGCGGAACGAGCCCTGAATTAACTACATTTAATTCACAGGAAACGCCTGTAGGAATACAAACCAAAAGTAAGTAAACCCAGCTATTACACAAGATGAACAAAAAAGGACAGAAACCGCAAGGATAACACAATTAAAAATATAACTAATTTATGTGTGGACACCAGGTCCATCAAATTGTGAGAGACTAGTTGAAAATCGCATTCTCAAAAACTATGCGTCTGAGTAGCCGCTGTGCAAAAAAGTTACTTCAGATTCTAAAACTGCTATTGATGTCTGGTTGACACACGTGATTCCTCTTTTCTTTATGTTGTATGGCTCTGCCAGCTTGTGGGCCCTCTGATTTGCGTGCTGCGAAGTCGCATCAGCATCACTAAAAATTGGTGTGCGAACTGGTAGAGGCATAGCACATACATAAAAGAGGGATTGCGTGCATCAGCCAGATATCAGTGTCACATTTAGAAAGCAAGTAACCTTGCATAGTTTTCGACAACCAATAATTTTGAAATAGTGTATCACTTTTTAATGCACCTGATAAGTTTTGCTACATTTATAAGTCTGTGTTATCAAGTTTTATTAGTCTTTCTTCTGTTGTTATCGTCGTGTCATAGCTGGGTTCGTGTATTTTCTTTTCTAATAAAACAAGCAATTTCTGCGAATAAAGTGCAGTTGAAGTTGAGCGCTCATCCTGTGGGGTTCTTTGTCCTCGTCATTCGTCCTGCCCGTTACCGTGAATGCAACCAACTCAACCAATTTTTCATTCTTTCAAGCAACTATTTATGTCCTCGTCCAAAGTTACATTTTCAATCAGCGTGAAGCACATTGATTAGGACGTCCTTGCTAACTAGTTAGTTCGTACATGAAGAAAGGTTAAAACATGCGCGAAAAAACGAGGACAAGCGGAAGGAACACACGTCTGCACTCGTGGTGTAGTGTGTGTTCTTTCCACTTGTATTTCTTTTTTCGCGCAGTTTTACCCTTCCCACACTCATTAACAAGGTGAATTCCTTTAGCAAAGCTCTCTGTCCCCTGTACCCCTTTTACGCTTCAACTGTACTCGTGAATTCCTTACAGGTCTGGAATGAGGATCAGGAAACTTTGATAATAGAGTTCAGCAATACCAGCCTGCAGTTTTATGGTAACGGGCGATGCGATTCCCCTGGCCACAGTGCCAAGTCCCTCTCATACTCCTTCCTGTACCCTGAAAAGAGAAGAATCATAAACACCGAGCAAGTTCAAGTAAACGAGGTAAGCCAAGCAAGAAGCACTTCAGATGCACTCATGATAGGTCTTATTCTACAAGCAATATTTACCACATCCAACTAGAATATGGCATGCAACGTTGGCACGCAATCCGAGCTGTTCAGTGGCTCATCACAGTAAAGAGGTGGTCATTCTTTTGAGATTTCTAAACTGGTTATTGATACGATTATATTTTTCAGGCTGTATATCAATACCTTCTGTGCATTCTACTTTTTTAGAGTGAACAAATACAGGCCAGTGCGCAGATAGAAAAAGAGGGCCTCGTAAGAGATCTAAAATTTCTTTGTGAGCAAGGCATGACTGCGAGCTCATTGAGTACAGACCGCCACTCAATCACCACTTCGATGTGTGGCATGTTGCAAAGGATACGAAGAAATTCATGTTGTTCACCTGCAATAGATGGCCTTTGTGTAACCTGGTAGACTTACTGAACGGACATGCAAGTATATAATGGGTTGCTCAGTGGATACGTATGCTAAGACAAGAAAATTGATAGAATCATCACACAATCACGATTGTGCTGCTGCTGTGATGGTTATTGCAACGTTGGCACGCATTTTTCGTCATATGCTCATCATACTGCTATCATCGACACCCCATTGTCATAATTGTGTTTTCGTTGTATTTCCTTAATTGTTCCATTGGCAATATTATTCATTATTCCATTGTGAATATCTCATGAGTGTCGTCATACACTCATCATGCGATCATGGCCATGGTTAACCCTCGTGATTAAAAAAAATAGTATGGAGCATATTGTTTTGCATATCAAATTTTACCAGAAAAGCATTTCAGCTAAGGAGGAACAATTGTGCTTTGTAACAGCAAGCCATACTTCTTATTCATTACTTGACCCATCTATCTCTGTTGTTCTTTACACTGTGCTAAACCTTCCTGAAAACGAACTAGTCCATAAACTACATGCCTGTTGTGTGCGCTTTCTTTCTTCAGCTCCTGAGGGAAGTTGATTTGGGATTTTAAAAGAGTGCTATGGATTTTATCGCAGTACGCTGTTCAGTGCCCTCATGGCTCCTCTGTTCTTTAGTATTCCAGCTGTATCAGCCTTGGTTAGATTCTTGGACGGAGGATGCCTTTAAAGAGTTTGCTTGCAACCTCAGTTCGTACAATGCCTACCAGTGCTGCTATATCCTTGTGAGGCTTATGGTACGCAAATTGCAGATCCACCTGACATGGAGCAATAGCGTACTGTGCTGTTGCTTTGTTACAGGCGTCAGGAAAAAGCTAGCTAAAGCTTCACTAGGGTCTGGATGCAGTGCTATTACGGAATGGACACAAACCACCACCAACCACCTGTACTGGTGTACATGCGCTTGCGGTGGCAATGGGGACATGCTGGTGGTAGCGTGGAGGAGCATGCTGAACCACATAAATAACATACGTGATGGACATGGTGGCCTGTACCCCCGCTGCCTTCACGGACAATCCCGCCGCAAGTAATGGTACATATGGAATAACTGTATATATAACTCGTTTTCTCGTCAGACAACAAGTAAATTGTTGTCTACAAGCAAATTTAGTGCATTCTGGCAGCACCACTGTTGCTGAAGGACATCCGCCAGCTGTCACCATCCGTTCAGATGTACAACCTGGAGTCCTTCCAGTGTTCTAAATGGTTTTGCCTCAAAGTCCACTGCATTCACGTATGAAGGCATCAAGGCTTGGTGAGTCTGCATAAGCTAAGGTTCTAGCAATGAAACTACAGTGGATTAGTAATTGCTGAGTTAAATTATTTTCTAGTGCACTGATTGCTGCGCTTCACTTCAACGATAACTCCCAGCGAGAGCAAGCAAAAAGCTGTGATGGCACAAAAAAGTAGCGCATAAAGACCTCCAAAGTCAGTCAAAGTACTTTGACAGCTGTGCGCTCAAGACAGCTCCCACATTCGGCAAGTCAATTTGAAAGTATTTGCTGTGCTATGCTCTGCTTGTAATTGCAATATCTTATGCAGCAATGTTTGTAAAAAAGCGAATGTTTTAGTCCTCCTCTTCTTTCTACCAAAAGTATCGACATCATTTGCAATGGAGAGTGAAGTGACTACCACAACTGTTTTTCTCAGACATTTTCTCAACCCTCATGGCAGTCTGTCGAATAAAGACATTTTGCCAGATCAGTGAAATTTTGTTCCCGAATGCCAAATACTACCAGAAGCTATACAGCATAGAGATGTCTCACTGAAAGGGTGCAATGATTGACCTGAGCGATACAGAACATGGGCAGTCAGGTCACTGACTTCTGAAAGAGGTGTCGATGTACAACTATGCTGCCAGATCACAGTTGCTTGTGCACAGGTTGCTAGATTTAAAAATAACATAGGCAACAAACCTACGTTATATTCAAAACTAGCAACATGCGCACAAGCAGTGAAATGGTATCACACATGAAAATGAAATTGCAACGTGCAAATGTGGTATGTGGATGACAGGCCAGCCGCAAAGGTATTTATTTCATATGAGGCGCACTGAACCAACACTTGAAGCCAGCACATTTGTTTATTGAGGTGCCTGAGCTTTCTTTTTGCATTCTGGGCTTATTAACTAATATTATGCACTACAGCTCATACTACGTATATGGAGTGTTTGTTTATGCCATAAGACATCCCCCTCTGTAGTTGTGTGCAGGTACAAAGAGGAAGAAATGGAATAATCCGTTAGACTTTTCTTTTTTTCAGACTACGTGCAAGACCTGCAGAAGAAAGCCACGGAGCAGTGTGCACAGTACGAAACATTTAAAAAGCACTTGCTCAAGTAGAGGAAAGTCTTCCAGCTGCTTTCTCATCTCGGGATGACCAAAGAGTGCCCGAGAGAGACCATGTAAGCGCACACAAAGCACGGTTCCTCAAGTTCTGATGTGGTGCACAGATCACCATCCCGAATTTCCTTACTCTTTCCTGACCGTTAGCAATGTGCTCATTTTCAATGTGATAACTTCAGTTCGAAAAATAGCAGCCTCAACCTATACAATGCAAAAACTTTAGCTTATGCTAGTTAGACGGGCAAACTTAGCTTCACTTTGAGCGAGTGCACCGTTAGTGTGGTTGTAAGGAAATACTTTGTTGTGTCGCGTTAGAAAACGATGCTGAAACGAAGCAAACGGTCAAAGGAGAGAGCATTGTTACTTCCTGTTCTGATGAACGTGTAAACAATATTGATACATGCATATTACGTGTTTCTTGTGGACGGTGCACGCAGGAGCCCCCATGAAGACGACGGACGCTCTCTGGCTCTCAGCTGAACTGGCCAGCGCTGCAGTTATGCTTTATAAATATACCTTGTAAATAGTCTTGAGTTCTTAATCCTTCGTTCGCGTAGCAATATGTCAATCTAATTGCTTGATTTCCTATGTCGTGGTAAGGAAAGAGTTAACACGAACACATGATTCTCCCTACTCTGCCGTATCGCTGGTATTCTAGTCATCACTAACTTTTCCATTATGTCTCAAGTGACGCAACACAGCACCAACAAGAATACAGAATGTTTTACTGCTCAGCACTTTAGCTTTAAAGTACTGAAAAACTTGTGACTAGTGATACCTGCTGACGGGTAAGCATACCGTTTTTCGATATCTCATGAGGAACTCAAATGCGCACAGCGATTCATCGATGACACTGCACTGCTTCCCCCAATTTTTACTCTAAGACTCTGGGTACTTGAACCCTGTGGGTGTTTCTACGGGGAATGTCCCCCGAATTTTTCCATCAGCACATGATGGCAACAAAAAGCGTTCGCCTTTTCGAAGCCGCCCCAACAGCCACCGTACAAATTGCCTGTACGCTGTGTAGCGGTATCTGCTGTAAGCAAAAAAGACAGAACATTTATTACCCACTTGCATGGAAACGTTCAGCAATTAATTGAAGGCACTTCGCTTGGTTCGATGGATTGATACTGTGAGTAGCCTCTCAGCAAGAGGCTTCAGGCTATGGCCCCAAGCAATTCTTTATTGATAATTAAAACAAGTTTTGTGGCCTCAGTTAAACTTGCATCCCATGTTAAAGAACTGCCTACCAGACATTGAAAGTAAACTTCAGCCATAGCTTAGCTAACAAGCACAGCTATGTGTTGTAAATCTATTGGTCAGCCAGCAGGACTATGGTGGCTTTACTTCATAAGCCTAGAAGACGGTGCTCTCACTACAATTCTTTTTTCATAAAGCTGTGCCATGTTCAATCTAATAAATTTGTAATTTCTTTTTAAGCAGCTAGTTCCTTGCTAATCTATTACGTTACATAATGTACCACAACTTTCCTTCAACATTAGGTAGCAGTCGACAACCAGTGTACAAATCCAATTTGATATCACTTTTTCATTGTTTGTAAGTTTACTAGAACAAGACTGTGCTGCTCACAGCTATTGCTGTCAGTGGATCCATCCATGACAACCATGTGTATTAGTATTTTTAAAAAAATATAAATTACCTATTCTTCTACCCATCCGCTACATCTTCTTGCCATCTATTTTGCCGCACATTCAACCCAACGATATGTTTTACGCATCTACCTCGATCTCGTTTGCTACAATACTTTATGAATGAGCATACTCAACTGTATATTTTTATTTTTGTTTTAAATATCTAGCATTCTTTTTAATTGCCATTTTAAATAAGTAGCAGTCATTCTAGATTAATAGTCATTGTATATACATACAGACTTATCTGCTGTTTGTTGGATCCCTTCTTAATTCCCAACCATCCTGAACTGTTTTTATCACTGCATGAATAAACAAAATGTTTTGGCAAACAGCTGTTTCAACATCTTTTAGCTTTCCTGTTGGGATATGTCATGCAGTATGTGCACATCAATATGTTTAGCGGCAGAATGTTGCAATGCGAAAGCGCGCTCAAAATAATGAAAAAATGCCTACAAACAAACGGACTAAGTATTCCTGAGTGAATCCTTGACAACAATTCTAAGGTGTGTGATGAGACCGCTATGGCAATTAATGTTAATAACAGTGTGCATGACCATTATAAATGACACAATGGCTTTGATGCACAGCTATTTGTTAACGAATGCTGAAATTAGGCACACAACTGAAGTATTTGCATTGCTGCAACAATTGTATACAATATCAATTGCCCTAAAAGCATAAGAAACATATCTGGATTTCCTTGGAAGATCAACTTTACAACGAGAACCACAAGCTTGTCTCCCCGATGGTACCTGCGGCCTCCTGGATGAGCATCAGCTTTATCAAATTAGATGTAGAGCCAAGCACGTACCAAGGTTTCTTTCTCGCGAGGGGTGGGCGGGGGGCGACGCCCAAGGTAACTTTTATATGCAAAATCAGGGGCTGGTCTAATTTTACTAGTATAAACCCTAACGATTCCCACGGCTCGCTATAAAGGCGCGTAAAGCTGCAAAACCGAAATGAAACAAGGTGTATCTGACAAGTACGCCTGTGATATACACTTCTGCTTTACTTGAGAAACCAGAAACCACATCAAAATTACTCGTGCAGGAAGGAGGCGCAAGAAGTACACAGCCAAGAACAAGTAAAATGAAGATTTGTTGTAGTGTTTTTCTAATGAGCTCTGGGTGAATTATAGTGAAAGATATATTTGCGGAACAAGCGCAGTTCTTTTGGGTCCCTCGTTTACTGCTCTACCAAGTGAAGTACCAAGGCCCCTAGAGTTTCATACAGTATTCACTAGAGGGAACTCTGGTGGTAGTGTCTAATGTGCTGCAGTAGGAGCGGTTGAGCCAGCATGGGAATTATGGGAAGTACATGGATTTGCCTAAACTTCGTGCTTCCGGCTTTACGGCTTTGCAAACTCGTCATTTCCAACAATGTACAGCGCAGTAAATAATTAAATAAACATGTTTAACATAGTCCGACCGCAGTATTCGAACACAGGACCTGTAGGTACAGACGCCCTATATTGAAACCGTGGTCGCATGCATCGACACCTGACAACGCCCTTGTGAATTTATCGCGGGCACGCCAGTACCTTCATACGCTAGGCTAGTTTCGATTTGGCCACCTCGGCAAGATAAACCGTTGCCATTAGTAGCGATTGTTTGTGTTCGCAGCGCCTTCTGCGCTTACCAAAGTGTACATTGCTCTGAAATTTACGGCAATTCATGCATACAAAGCCTAATAAACGAATCCACAAGCACGAAGATCAGATAAATCCATGTACTTCCCATCATTCCCATGGTGGCTCAACTATTGCCGCGCCAGAGTTCCCTTTATTACATTGTAGGCAACATTATGCCAAAACCGACTCGTATTGTTATTTCGAAAGTTGCGTAATGATGTGTGGCCGCCAGTCCCGTACAACCGCGTAGAGCGCCGGACGCTGTGGTTCTAGACGCACTGTGCCTACCATAAAAGGTTAGAAAAACACCCATGAGTGCCTACGTCGGGCGGCTCTATTGATAACTGTATTTACACTTGAAGCATAGCGCAGTAGGGACAATGGACAAGGACGAGACAGGACAAGCGCTAACTTTCGATACAGCGTTTATTGCGGAAAAGGAGCATACGTACGTAACTGATTCTGCTAACGGGAAGAAGGACATAAAAGCTTGACAAAAACGCCACATGCCTTCTTGCCATGAATTCAAGCTCTGTAGTTTATAATGCCACAGACGGCCTGCTGACGCATAGATCGCGTGCCCGTGCAATCTCGGATGATTCCTTGATTTCTCTTGTCAGGTCATTGTGGTGCCGTACAAGATGACCGTCTTATCGAACAAGGGATGCCAAGGTGGTTGTGCAACACACCTTTTTACAATGGACCGCCGGATGACCGTCTGTGGAAATATTGCCCATTTTACTACTGTGCTCTTGGAGACGCACATTCAAACATCTGCCCGTTTGCGCCATGTAGTTCCTTCCACACTAGAGTGACATTTTGTGCACAACCGCCCTCCTGGAAGGCCCGTAGGCATCTGTGTTTTATTGTGCATTCAGGTTGCTCCGTGATGCAACCATGCGGTTGGGCAACAATTGAAGATGCAACCATCGCGCGACAGCACAGACACTCCTGCTCAAGAAAGTTTGCCAGCCGCTGGCAGTGTCCACATTCGCACCTATTATGTGAAAGTAACTAATTCCAGCACCATAATATAACGATGAAGCCGTTCAGTCTAAGAAGCCGGTAGAGATTACACACGTAATTTGCAATGCTGCGTCCCGCAATGTTTACAGCTCGACTCACAGGTTCATCTAACACGAAGCTACAGGCTCCATGCTTGTTTAGGGCCCTGAACTTCTTTCAGTCGTTAAAACACGAAAGTGATCTGCCGCGTCATAGCTGCCCGCGAAGAAGCAAACGAGCAGGTTTCGATTAGATTCGACTGCGCATTGCGAATGCCAGTTAAAATTTCTAAGCGACCTATGCAGCACAAAATAGCAAGCATCTGTACGTACCAGTCCGTCCTTAAGAGTAGCGACGGCATGTCGAGACGGTGACCATGTTTGTCGCCCGAGGGCGCATCGCTGGTGTCCAGGCCGCCGTCATAGTAGTACGCAACAATGCCGGAAGCGCAAGGCCTCAGCAGCAAGTCACGCTCATCTATGATTAAATCCCTGAAGCCGAGCGCAGCATCGCGAGCCACTATGTCGTTGTCAGGGTCGTCCATTGCGACGAGCGCCGAAGTTTGTGTCGTAGAATAAAAGACCAGCTTACCGTCGCCGTCTTTTCCTTCCTCTAGCCGCCATAATTCCGTTTTCGCACTGCTGTCCGCTCTGCTTCTGGCAGCGCGTTCGCTTTTTGCACAGAAAAGCCGTAGCGCCGTCTGTGGGCGCCGTTGCACTGACCGACGGCGCAACGTCACTATGAGACCATGACGTCACCCCTCCTCGATCGGAGAGCGGGCGATTTGAGCTGCGCTAGAGGTATGCGGACGGTTCAGAATGCATATTTTCTTAAAATAAGTATCTTCTTGGCACGAAACAGCGTTTCCAGGTTTCTGGGATGGTATTTCAACAGTCCACGTTGACTTAGTATTAACCTTTAGTGTCCCTTTAAGGAGTTTTACGTTGTGTGTGCGACGACCAGGAGCAGTCATTCCCCATAACTTTTTCTTATCTACCTTAAGAATTGAGGGCAGATCATGTGAATGATACTTGTTTTTAGCTCAGATTATTACGGCTCAGTAATTTATCTCAGTAACCTTAGACTTCTGTCAACTAAACGACCAGGCAGGATTCCGTAAGGGCTACTCAACAATAGCCCATATTCACACTATCAATCAGGTGACAGAGTAATGTGCGGAATATAACCAACCCTTATATATAGCTGTCATTGATTACGAGGAAGCGTTTGATTCAGTCAAAACCTCAGCAGTCATGGAGGCATTACGGAATCAGGGTGTAGGCGAGCCGTATGTAAAAATACTGAAAGATATCTATAGCGGCTCCACAGCCACCGTAGTCCTCCATAAGGAAAGCAACAAAATCCCAATGAAGAAAGGGAGATACGATCTCTCCAATGCTATTCACAGCGTGCTTACAGGAGGTATTCAGAGACCTGGATTGGGAAGAATTGGGCATAAAAGTTAATAGAGAATACCTTAGTAACTTGCAATCGCTGATGATATTGCCTTCCTTAGTAACTCAGGGGACCAATTGCAATACATGCTCACTGACCTGTAGAGACAAAGCAGAAGGGTGGGTCTAAAAACTAATCTGCCGAAAACTAAAGTAATGTTTAACAGTCCTGAAAGAGAACAGCAGTTTACGATGGGTAGCGAGGCACTGAATGTGGTAAGGGAATACATCTACTTAGGGTAGGTAGTGACCGCGGATCCGGATCATGAGACTGTAATAATCAGAAGAATAAGAATGGGCTGGGGTGCGTTTGGCAGGCATTCCGAGATCATCAACAGGAGGTTGCCATTATCCCTCAAGAGGGAAAGTGTGTAACAGCTGTGTCTTACCACTACTCACGCACGGGGCAGAAACCTGGAGGTTCGCCAAAAGGGTTCTACTTAAATTGAGGACTACGCAATGAGCTATGGAAATAAGAATGATAGGTGTAACGCTAAAGGATAAGAAAAGAGCAGATTGGGTGGGGGAACAAACGCGAATTAATGACATCTAAATTGAAATCAAGAAAAAGAAATGGGGCATGGGCAGGACATGTAGCGAGGAGGGAAGATGACCGATGGTCATTTTGGGTTACGGATTGGATTCCAAGGGAAGGGAAACGTAGCACGGGACGGCAGAAAGTTAGGTGGGTGGATGAGATCAAGAAGTTTGCAGGGACAACATGGCCACAATACATGACCGGGTTGGTTGGAGAAGTTTGAAAGAGGCCTTTGCCCTCCAGTGCGCGTAACCATGCTGCTGCTGATGATGATGAATTCATCGGTAATCTTTGTAACAAATCCATGAATCTTCAGCTCATTTATGCAGTTTTTTTAGTTTACGTTTTTTTACGATTACGTAATTTAAAGGACCCATCAAGACGGCTAGCACGGTGAAGCATCAGACAGCAAGAATACGACATCACTGTAATCTACAAGTCCGGACGCAAGCACTCTGAGGCCGATTGCCAATCATTGACCCGTCGCCGCAAGACGACTAGGATGACGACGCCTTCCTTGTAATAATTAGCGCAGAAGGCCTCGTACAGAGTTTAGAAGGAAATACCGACGCTGTCCCTAGGGAGTTTAAGCATGGATTGTCTTCTTTCACGCTTCAAAACAACCTACTCGTGAAGAACTTCTCACCATTCCGCGCCAATTACCTTCTTATTGTTCCGTCAGCGCTGCTTTCAGAAATACTGCACGCCCTACATGACGATCCTACTGCAGGGCACCTCATATTCTCCCGGACGCTATCGAGGATACAGGAAAGGTATTACTTGCCGCGCCTGACCGCCGACGTCGCCCGTTACGTCAAGACATGCCGAGACTGTGAGCGACATAGGACACCACCGACAAGGCCAACCGGATTTCTACAGCCGATCGAGCCTCCTTGCCGACCTTTTCAGCAGATCGGGATGGATTTGTTGGGACCGTTTCCGACGTCAACATCCGGAAATAAGTGGATCGTCGCGGCGACGGATTACCTCACCCGCTGCGCTCAAACTAAAGTTCTGCCGAAAGGTAGCGCAGCTGAAATAGCGAACTTTTTCCTCAAGAACATCCTGCTGCGACATGGTGCCGTAAAGGTCCTCATCCCCGACAGAGGAACGGCCTTTACAGCATAGCTAAGCCAAGCCATTTTGCACTATAGCCCGACAAGCCACAGGAGGTCAACTGCCTACCACCCGCAGACGAATGGTGTCATGGGACGCCTGAACAAGCTCCTCGCCAATATGCTAGCAATGTACGTAGACGTCGAGCACGAGACCTGAGATGTCGTCCTGCCATACGTAACGTTCGCTTACAACACGGTGGTGCAAGAAACAACACAGATCGCAATGTTCAAGCTGGTTTAAGGCAGGAACCCGACGACTACTCTGTATCTGTATTTCTAGGCAAAGAACCATAAGCGAGAAATTCCTTTCCACGTTATAGTGTCAGAGAAAAGGACGTGGCAGGTCTGTGTCGCTAGTTACCTACAGAACTGCTTAGCTTCACTAGTTTTTTTCAGACCCCTTTTGCTTGCGGAATCCACAGGCACTAGTTCAGTATTTGAGAGAGGAAACTCCTGGTGGTTGTACAGCTTTTAGTATGAATATCGAAGACCTGTATTATTCATTTCCGCATGACGGGTTGCTAAATTCTGTAAATGGGTGCATTAAAGAGCAAGTGCAAGAGTCGGCTTTTATTGACAGATGGGGTGTTTCTACGGGAGCTTTTCTAGAAATTCTCTCAATGTACTTGAAGTTGACGCTGGTTGGGTGGAGAGATGGCGTTTTTCTGCAGAAATCAGGCATTTGTATTGGCTGAAAGGTTGCCCCTATTCGTAGAAATAATTACCTGACTAAGGTTGACAGCTGCTTAGAGAAAGCCTTAGGTGATAGCGTTGTCAAGATATTTCGTTACGTTGATGAGTACCTGATTTTCTGCAATAGGGAAGAATTCGATTCCGCTGCTACCTCATTAGGTGAGCAATTTAAACTTTATATGGGAGGATTAAAGTTAAGTAAGAAATTTCCACAGCGACGCCTAATTCAGTTTCTTGACTATTCCTTGACCTTCGAACAAAATCACGTTTGTTGGCAGTACTCCCCGTGATCTTCGAAGCCGTTGCTAAAGTTTCAATCCAAAGTTTCAATCCGAATTCAATCAAAAGTTGCAAGTAGATATGATGTTAATGTTGATTTAACTGCTCCCAATAAGCTAGGTATGAAATGCTAGCCGCACAGAGGAAAAAGCAGCAGGTAAAATGCAAAAAAAGAACAGATATTTGTCCAGTGAAGCACAGTAAGAACAACAGTTTTACTGACTGTCGTATGGGTGTGGTTTATAAAATTCCCCTTAGCTGTGGCCAGTTCTAGGTAGGGCGAACGGGACGGTGTGTCACTCAGAGGCTAATGGAATATAAAAGGTCGTTAACCGGTGAATCGCCTTCTAATCTTTCCCTACATTGCCAAGATTGTAACTGCATTAGATGAATGCGCGATATTTTACAGCCATAAGAATGAAGATACGCGTCTTATGGCAGAGGCATCGCATATCTATAATGGTGCAAGTGTGTGCGTGAGTCAGCCTTCGATTACCTTACATTAGGAATAGGTTAAGTGTCTTAACAGTTATCTCTCACGTAGACCAGCACATGTACCCGACTGACACGTGGCATTCCTGCGCTTGCGCAGATGAGTTTTGTGTCATCTTTTTTCGCCTCAGTGCTCCCTTCAGTTGAAAGTCGGCGTTCGTCTTGTCCACTTCGCTACTCTTGTGTCCTGTACGTCTGCACGCCTCGTCTTTTTTTGCATAATATTTTGCCCATAGTTATAATATACCGGCATGTGCCGGGACATAAAAAATTCCACTTCCAACACATCAGATCTTCGGTCTCGCTTTATTGACTTCGTTTGCAAAAACAAAGATTTTTCTGACAAGGTGGTGTGATGCACGCTAAAAAAATGAGCAGAAGTGAAAGGTGCATCACATATACAAGAGTACTAAACACAAAAGTTCACAGACGATGAAATAAAAATAAGTGCTAGCAAACGCGAAGGCCGTTTCATGTACACATATATACAAAAAGAAACAACGTTTCTATATAACTCCCTCAAGACCGAAATGTAGACGAGCTTCTGATATACGCACTAAGATATTGCACAAAACTGGACGAAGTGTATGACATAGTCATGACAACTATAGAAACGGAAAACTCACTGGTAATGGGAAAAAGAATGACACGCAAAATACCTAAAAAATAGAATAAAATGCTAACATTGTTTGATTCACAGCCATACAAAAAAAAATTACCGACGATTACGTTACTTCCTAATGCGAAATTTGAGCGCAGCAAATAAGCTGTTTCACCTTTTCGATAGATTGAGGCAAAGAAATCGAGCAACACATGTATATGCTATCACAGAATTTTTTTTTTTATTTTTCACACGTATTCCTTTAACAAAGACTCCACTAACAGTTCTTGACAGTCATGAAGGAAGCTTTGTGGTCGGAGAAATAGACTGATATATGTTCGACTTGGTACACCAATGCTTGATTCTCAAAGATGAGATCTATACAAGTGCCTCGCGAGGTTGTCACAGCCGTGGGACGCGTTACGAGCGAGAGGAACGGGATGTTCTCCCGCATAAGTGTTAGGAAATTGCTGTTTGTCTTTATGTCAAGCCGCCACCGATCTGGCTCTCTGATTGCCACCGCACAGGGCGAACGGCAGCGGCAATTTCGGCTCGGGCGGTGCACATATACAGATCCGCCGCCACCGATCTGGCTCTCTGATTGCCACCGCACAGGGGTTGCATTGGAGGAGGAGCGAAGAAAGGAATTAAGTTCGAGCCGGCGCTTTGACAACCGGAGACTCGCAGGAAGAGGGGGGAGGGGGGCGGCGTGTACACCCAGCGGCAAACGATGGGGGCAGAAGCGCGCGCAGCAAGCGGACAACACGATAAAGGGAAGAGGGAAGAGATAGCAGCGACTGACTGATGTCGCTGACGCCGATAGTGAGTCAACCCCAGCTGCGGAGTTGGTTTCAGGGACAACGCCGCCGATGCCGACACAAACAATATGATACCCTCGCTTCCGCAGCGCTAAGAACCAGGTCTAGCCGTGGGAAGGTGGTCACGTATTCGTCGACGTGCCGGGGCCTACGTGAAATAACCGGCGCGTCGGCAACTGAAGAGCACCCTATCCGCCACACAAGAACAGGGGGGGGGGGGCCCTTTCCTCCTCTTTCTGCATGGCGGCGACGGTGTTCTATGCAGTCACGTTATCTTGACTCTCTAGCGGCGTCAGCGGCATCCAGCGGTATCAGTCGGTCGCTGCTAGCGCTGGGGGGATGAAAGGGGGGCGGAGCTGGTTACGAGGCCGACGACAACGCCGACGACGACGCGAAACCCAGGAACGGACGCCAAAGAGCTGCGCTCTAAATAAAGGAGCTTACTTATAAACATGCACGAAAGTATATGATGTGCGTGACATGTTCATTAATACTGAACAAAATGAAAAAGACATGGCAGAACAAAAATAACAATCTAATAAAAACTGAAATACACATTATCACATTATTTTGCACATGGCCACAACTTGAGTAACGGTGGCAAGGTGGAAAAGAAGGCAGTCTACTTTTGCAGCAGCACATAGAAAACATTCGCAGAAAGGCCTAGTCCTTAATCTAAGACCAGGTAAAATAAGCTAACAACACGACTTTTCTTTCGCCCCGAATGCAATGATTAGCAGTAAAATTACGTCACTTAAGGAACTACTAAGTCGTATCTACTGGGCACTCCATTCTATAAGAAACACGAACTGCAAAAATCTGCCTGCTACAGTCCCAACTATACAGTCTTTCCCTCCGTCGCCGTATTTCTAGCCTGTGCCTATTTCACAAATTTTATTATTCCCAGCTCAAACAGTAGCCATACATCTGCGCAGCGCCATCACGCACGTCTCACCAAATTGGTCGTCCGCTGAAAGTTTTACGCTAACGTGCCAGTCGACTGCATTTTCCAAGTCATTTTTCCTCCGAGCAGCACGCAAATGGAACGACCTTCTCCATGAAATTGCAGACATCACCTCTCCATCAACGTTCCTAGAAAAAGCTACATCCCACCTGTCATCATGAAAAAAAAAATGTTTTGCTTTCTCATGTGAACCCCGCGCCTTATGTGAAATCACCACGGGGGTCATTAAGGAAATAAAAATGAAATAAAATGAAAAATGTGGAAGACTTGCAATGCTCGTGCTTTGCAGAAGAAAAAAAAGCGTATCATGCTTACACATGAAGGTTGTTTGCGCGGTTTTCCCATCGGTGATTACTGAGATAATGCACAAACACGAACAGTAATTTTCAGCTGTTAGCACGTTTGTCGAACGTGACACACAGAAGAAGCACTGAGGGCGGAATGGAAAGCTGGGCAAGTTACTGAAGTTGCAGAATGAGACTTGGTACAGAAAAACACAAGTCATAGACCAGGTGACAATAAACGGGGAGATTTATTTGGCTGCTGTCTCTACCGGCAAGGGGGAAGTGTAGCACAATCAAGGCGCAACGACGTCCGGAGGCTCATAGAGCACACACATGGACAGGGCTGTGTTCGTGTACAGGCGCCTTCTGATGTCCTTGGGTCGGGGCGCTCACCTGCTGTCCTTAGGCACCCGGAACAACCTCGTAGTGCTTGTTCTTGAGGTATTCGTGCACCACTGCACGATGCACGAGCGGTACGAGTCGGGAAACGGGTGAAACATCGCGGAGCACAAGCACACAGCTACCGGGGACCACGAAACTGACGAAACTAGGGGCGCTGGGGGGAGGGAACTCCGCATTGCTGCAATTGGCCGTTTTCGAGCAGACGTTCTTTCGACGCTAGCGCCAAGGTCCCCTTCAGTTATGGCCCTAACCATTGGGCGACGCAGAAGCAAAATGGCGGCGCACACGATTCTTTACGTAGTCATGGCAACAGGAATAGCAGCCGCGCGGCGCCTCCTTTTCCAAACGTTTTTCTTTTCTTTTTGTGTTTATTATGCTGACCTGCTTTCACCCTTTCCCCCATGCCGCGCACGGGGAAAAGGCGCACCACGCGCCAGCTCGCAAGCAATGCGCGCGCTACGGAGCGCATTGGCATTGCTTGCGAGCTGGCGCGTGGTGCGCCGTGGGCTATGCGTTGGCACGCAGGCAGTCTTGGCCATACTTATATTATACCAGCATGTGCCGGGACATAAAAAAAAAACTCCACTTCCAACACAAGAGATGTTTAGTCTCGCTTTATTGACTTCGTTTCCGAAAACAGATTTTTCTTACAACGTGGTGTGATACACGCTCAAAAAATAGGCAAAAGTGAAAGGGGCACGACATATACAAGAGTACTAAACACAGAAGTTCACAGAAGGTGAAATAACAAAACAAAGCGCTAGAAAACGCGAAAGCCGTTTCATTTACACACACATAAAAAAAAAACAAGATTTTTATATAACGTCCTCAGGTTTGAAATTTAGGCGAGCTTCTGATATATGCACGAAGATATTGCACAAAACTGGACGACACGTATGACATAGTCATGACAACTATAAAAAGGGAAAACTCACTGGTAATGGCAAAAATAATGATATGCAAAGTACCTAAAAACAGAATAAAATGCTAACATTGTTTGATTGAGAGCCATACCAAAAGAAAGAGCTTGCTTATAAATCTGCACGAAAGTATATGAAATGCGTGACATGTTCATCACTGCTGAGCAAATTGAAGAAACATGGCAGAAAAAAATATAACATTGTACTAAAAGCTGAAACACACATTATGACATTATTTTGCACTTGGCCACAACTAGAGTAACGGTGGCAGGGGGAACAGAAGGTAGTCGGCTTTTGCAATAGCACAGAGAAAACATTCGCAGAAAGGCTTATTCCTCAATCAAAGACCAGGTAAAATAAGCCAACAAAACGACTTTTCTTTCGACCGCAATGCAATGCTTAGCAATAAAACTACTTCACTTAAGACACTAAGTCGTACCTACTAGGCTCTCCTTTGTGTAATAAACACGAACTGCAAAAATCTGCATCCAGGACACTTGCAATGCTCATGCTTTCCAGAAGAAAAAGAAAGCGTATCATGCCTACACATGAAGGTTGTTCGCGCGGTTTTCCCATCGTGGGTTACTGAGATAGTACACAAACACTGACCGTAATTTTTCAGCTGTTGGTACGTTTGTAGAACGCGATACACAGAAAAAGCACTGAGGGCGGTATAGAAAGCTGGGAAAGTTATTGAAGTTGCAGAATGAGACTTGGCACGGAAAAACACAAGTCATAGACCAGGTGACAATGAGAAGGAACATCTATTTGTCAGCTTTCTTTACCGGGAAGAGGCAAGTGTAGCACAATCAAGGCGCAATGACGTCCGGAGGCTCATAGAGCACATACATGGACAGGGCTGTGTTCGTGTACAGGCGCCTTCTGATGTCCTTGGGTCGGCGCGCTCACCTGTTGTCTTTAGGCACCCGGAACAACCTTGCAGGGCTTGTTTTTTGAGGTATTTGTGCACCACTGCACGATGCACGAGCGGTACGAGTCGTGAAACGGGTGAAACATCGCGGAGCACAAGCACGCAGCTACCGAGGACCACGAAACTGACGGAACTAGCCACGCCGGCCAACGCACAGTAGCGCACGCTTCTCGATAACAGTGGATAACGAAACATGACACGTCATGCAGCGGGCGGTGCTGGCTCCGGGCCGACGGGGCCGCATGGCGTGCGCGCGGAGACAGTCGAAGGTGAGGGCGTTGGGAGGGAGTAACGAGGGAGGCCAATTGGAGAGGAGTTGTAGAGGGCGAAGGGCTCAGCCACCTGGATCGGCGCGCGTGCGCGCGGTGATCTACGAGGCAATACAAGGGAAACGAATTTTTGCTTTCGCCTAATACAGAGATGGCGCCAATTACCTCTGCCACCGAAACCGGGGAGTTTCTCCCCACTGACGAAACTACCAACGCCGGTCAAAGCACCGCAGCGCACGCTTCCCGATAACAGCAGATAACGAAACATGAAACGTCATGCAGGGGCCGAATCTTATAACGGTTCGGAAAACGAACCGTCCGCTTCGCCGCTTACGTCATTAGATGTGCCACTTCCAAGCCGGCGGTGGAAGAAGGGAAGTACGCGACCAATAGATGAGAGGGTGCCACCTCTGAAGTGTACGTCGTTATTGGCCTCGAGCTCCACCACTGGAAAAGCTGGCGCCACCGTCGGCGTGACGTGCTAGGAGGGATCACGTGGACATAGCGGCCGCGTCGGCTGCTTCGGGAGCGCCGTAGCGAGCTGAAAACGAGTTTGAATTCCCTCGTACGCTGCGGTCCTCATTTAGTGGCGAAATTTTCCCGCTTCGAGTGTCTCCTTTACAACGCTTGAAAGCACTACAATAGGTAGTGGCTGCCTTTGAAGGCGCGCAACGTGGTAGGCTACTGCTCGGTGCCGCAGGGCCGGACGCACGTAACGGAGGCTATTCACATGTAGCCGCAGGACAAGAAGCTGCGTGAAGCTTGGCTCGCGAAACATAAAACCGGCAAACAGTCATCGGCTACAACTCGGGTATGCAGCAAGCACAGACGCGAGGAAGATTTCTGCTACGGCGCCCGGTCTGTGATGTTCTGAAAACGCGCACTGAGACGCTCGCCCGAGTCTGCTGCACGACTAATGTTATGACGGTTTGGTTTATCAACTTGTCGATGCTATAGATACTGGCAAGTTCAGTGGAGTGGAAAGGCAGCGGTAAGAAGCACATTTTAAAAAAGCATGGCATATGGTCATGTTTGTGTTATGAATTAATGCACTGGTTCACAAAAAAGGAGCAGCGGGAAATTGCACGCTGAGAACACCGATAAGCATACAGTGCGACGCAACTCGAAAAATAATATTGAAAAGTCAAAGAATTTAGAAGAAGAAAAAATATGTAGGCGTCGAAGTCTCTACAATGAAGTTATTTTTGAACAGATCTGATAGCTGCCACGCAACAATGGTTGCTTGTATACTGTCAAATGCTCATATTCTGCGGCCTAAAGCTCATGGCACGGTGCGAGAACGCGCCCGCGGAGAAAGCGAAACAGTACGCAGACAAGCATGCAGACGCGCAGTCGGTCGCTGCGAATCTGCGCGATCGCTGCATTGAGGCTTCTTTCTATTACGCTCCATTTAGTTATACAAACACTATAAGAACATATTTCACATAGTTTGCTCTCCGCGTTTACCTACCTTTCACGCAAGAAGCCGGTTCGGGAGACTCCATCGCGGCGACCGCGCGCAGTGGCGTTCACTGTCCGTATTCGGTAAAGAGATAGCGTCTGTAAACGATTGTGTGCTTTCAGTTTGCCCAAGATTATTATTTAGACAGTAAACAACTTCTCTCGTTTCGAAAGTACTTACGGAAATGTCCGGGATAGCTCGCGCGTGGTGTTTTCAGTGAGCGCTGACAGCAAAACCTATGAGGAGCGCGCCGCGTGATCCCTCATACTACGCCAGCGAGGCGCTTCCGATAGATGGCGACTCCGTAACTCCTCGCCGCCAATATGACGAGCTAATCGAGGAATCGCAGAATGTTTCTGCTTGCTAAATGAACGTAAAATATAAATATTATACGCCAAGTTTTGAAGTATAAACTTGTGGTGTCGGGCGTTTACGCAATGCTGAAGTAATTTATTAATGTCATTCTTTTTCATTCTCAGCCCACAAGCGGTATCCTAAGCGTAAATGAGTTGGCCACGGAGTTGGCAGAGCGCAGGGCTATGTCGTCTGCTACCAGGAGCTCGCACGATGCATGCAACAGGAACGCACTACGAGCACTTCTCAAGTAGCTAGCACGACAAAACCGTGAACTGGTTCTTAGGGACACCTTTACTAGCCGACTTTATCAATTTTCCTTCTTTTTTCGCCTTTCGTCATCGGCTCGGACATGACTCGCTCGCCGCCGCGCTGCGGCTATCCCTGCGATCTGCCCCACGGCGCGTCGCGTGATACAAGCAGTGGAACCTAAATCGAACATTACGGTATACGGGCCCTGCATTGCCTGCGCGAAGTCAAATCGAAGAGTGTGGTGCTGACGGTGCGCGCTGTGCCGCGAAATTGAGAAACAAAGTATGGCACTCCCGAACTAGAGAAAAAAGGGCAGCCAAATAAGAGAGCTCCACAATACCTTCCCGTCCTGACTGTATAGTTTTATCAGCCGAACGAAGGAAGCGCTGAACCAGCCTAGGTTGAACCCTTCTGGATGCTGAACGGCGATCTGCGAGCTAGTCGCACTGGCGATAGCACTGGGAATTCGATCTCACCATGCAAATATCTCCTTGGCATTGACTTTGAAGCTGAAGTCACGGCAAAGCTGACCCAGCCCTTCAACCGGCCAACAGAGTAATTGCGAGCGCAACTTTGTGGACAATGCCGGCAGCAGAGATCTAGGCAATTCCGATTAATGCTTCGCGTCCGACTGAGCTCTGGGAGCTGCAGGCCGGTGCCGATGAACCGCAGC
This sequence comes from Dermacentor variabilis, assembly GCF_050947875.1. NCBI lineage: Eukaryota > Metazoa > Arthropoda > Arachnida > Ixodida > Ixodidae > Dermacentor > Dermacentor variabilis. The sequence continues at coordinate 3,073,416 of NC_134574.1, read as the reverse complement.
GCGCAATATCCCTTCCTCTGCGTGGAATGGCCACTCGTACGCTTGCACCCGAGTCTCCTCCATTTGATAGCGCAGCCTGCAAAAGGTCTACTTAGAAAGCCAGAAAGGGCGGTGCAACTCATTATCCGTCACTTCTTCGAAAGCGTATCGCATTTCCAGCCGTGGTCGACACCGAACGAGCAACGCCAAGCAGACGACGAAGGCAAACAATAGCCTCCGAAGCAACCAACGCACGCGCGCGCGACGCCCGCACGTCTCCGGGGACGCGCGACCGGCGCGCGCGGCCAGGGTCAGAAGCCAACAGCCAAGCCACAGCAACGGAACCCAAAGCGGACTACGCCTTCTCCGGTTCCTACGACCGGTTCGCTTCGAAGATGATTGACAGATGGGTGACGTATTCGAAAATTGCGATACCGCCCCGCTGCCTCTGACGACCTGTGACGTAATCAAAATTTTGGCCAATCAGGTGAGGCCAAAGGAACGGTTCCCCAACCGAACCGTTATAAGATTCGGCCCCAGCAGACTAAGCTGGCGCCGGGCCGGCGGGGCATCACGGCGCGCGCGCGATGACCGTCAAGGTGAGGAAGTTGCGAGGGAGTTTCGAGAGAGGGCGAGGGAAGAGGAGTTGGAGGGAACGGCTCAGCCACCTGGATCGGCGCGCGTGTGCGCGACGACCTACGAGGCTATGCAAGGGAAACGAATTCTCGGCTTCGCCCTCCTCATAGATGGCGCCAATTACCTCTGCCACCTAGTGTTCCGGTATATGCTCCCGCAGGGAGCAGAGTTGCGCATAGGTCCGGTTTATGACCCAGCTCTGCAGTGGAGCCACTCCTCGCGCGCGCAGGAGGCAAATGCCGCGCGGTGTTCGATTTGCTTTTTTTAGAGCGCAGCTCTTTGGCGTCCGTTCCTGGGTTTCGCGTCGTCGTCGGCGTTGTCGTCGGCCTCGTAACCAGCTCCGCCCCCCTTTCATCCCCCCAGCGCTAGCAGCGACCGACTGATACCACTGGATGCCGCTGACGCCGCTAGAGAGTCAAGATAACGTGACTGCATAGAACACCGTCGCCGCCATGCAGAAAGAGAAGGAAAGGGCCCCCCCCCTGTTCTTGTGTGGCGGATAGGGTGCTCTTCAGTTGCCGACGCGCCGGTTATTTCACGTAGGCCCCGGCACGTCGACGAATACGTGACCACCTTCCCACGGCTAGACCTGGTTCTTAGCGCTGCGGAAGCGAGGGTATCATATTGTTTGTGTCGGCATTGGCGGCGTTGTCCCTGAAACCAACTCCGCAGCTGGGGTTGACTCACTATCGGCGTCAGCGGCATCAGTCAGTCGCTGCTATCTCTTCCCTCCTCCCTTTATCGTGTTGTCCGCTTGCTGCGCGCGCTTCTGCCCCCATCGTTTGCCGCTGGGTGTACACGCCGCCCCCCTCCCCCCTCTTCCTGCGAGTCTCCGGTTGTCAAAGCGCCGGCTCGAACTTAATTCCTTTCTTCGCTCCTCCTCCAATGCAACCCCTGTGCGGTGGCAATCAGAGAGCCAGATCGGTGGCGGCGGATCTGTATATGTGCACCGCCCGAGCCGAAATTGCCGCTGCCGTTCGCCCTGTGCGATGGCAATCAGAGAGCCAGATCGGTGGCGGCGGATCTGTATATGTGCACCGCCCGAGCCGAAATTGCCGCTGCCGTTCGCCCTGTGCGGTGGCAATGAGAGAGCCAGATCGGTGGCGGCGGATCTGTATATGTGCACCGCCCGAGCCGAAATTGCCGGTGCCGTTCGCCACTGCGAAATTATCTGCCAGTTCTTTCTGAGCCATGAGCGAGACGACCGATGGAAGTCCTCCGTCTGCTGCTGCTGCTGCTAAACGAGCTGCCAGAGCAGAGGCCCAGCGCCGTCGCCGTCAGAATCCAGAGGTGCGTGCCGCCGAAGCAGAAGCTTACCGTCGCCGCCGTCGAGATGATCCAGGAGTACGGGAAATATAAAAAAAAAATTCTGTGATAGCGCATACATGTGTTGCTCGATTTCTTTGCCTCAATCTATCGAAAAGGTGAAACAGCTTATTTGCTGCGCTCAAATTTCGCATTAGGAAGTAACGTTTAGTAAAGCAATGAAGGGGGCTAGTTGGTGAACGTTCATGGTTATATTGCGCTCAGTTTTACAAACACGATATTAAGGAAGGACAGGACGTGGACGGACGAAGCGCTTCGTCCGTCCACGTCCTGTCCTTCCTTAATATCGTGTTTGTAAAACTGAGCGCAATATAACCATGAAGGAAGTAACGTAATCGTCGGTAATTTTTGCCTGCTGGTCGCGAGCTACATGCGGTAACTGTACGCAAGCGCTGAGCAAGATGACACTTTTTAATGCAGGCCAAGCTCGAATGATTGACGTAGCTGTAGAGGTACCAACCCCCCGAAATTTTTAGTTTGTGTGTACATATATACACGCACATATATGAACGCACGCACGAATGCATATAAAGTATAGGACCCCCTCGATCCCTCTAAATAAAATCCTCACTACGCCCGTGGCTCGCACAGCTTAAAAGTTCGCGTGCAAAAGCGCATTACCTTGCAACAAAACGCGGTGCGATGTTTTTGAGCACGCATGTGATGTTTTCTCGCGGAGGCCGAAGACAAGAAATGTTTTAAAGGGTGTTTAGAGAAAACGTCATGCACGTGTGGTAGACAATTCTGTGAGCACATTTTGGCTGCCGTAACGAGACGAATAATGGATATTGCCAACAGAATGATCGTGCCTGCAATTATGTCAGTGACCGTTGACCGTCATTCATCACTAAACGTCGTTCACAGCAGCTGCACGTTTTCGATAAGTGTGGTGCAGACACGTACATTTAAACGCATTTGAAGTGTTCACATGCGCACATCTTATGCAAAGCTTATTTTTACGATTCATACCGCAAACTTAACAGCTGCTTCGTAGCAGCAAACCTTCAAGTGGAAAAAGATGCAAGATGCACGAACTTCTAGATCAAATTTATTTCGTACAAGGGAATGGATGAGCAAAGGCCAGTGGCAGCAGTTGATGCGTGCTGGTTCTTGAAGCCTTGGGGGGGGGGGGGGGGGGTGGCTGAATTCAAAGCCACTGGAAAGGCAACAAGTTATTAAGAGTAACAACAGGTTATTTTTATTGGACCAGCTAATCACATACGATGACAAACTGGCAAAATAATTATTCACACATTGCAGACACACATGACAGCACATTTTTCTCTATCTCTTCATACTACTCAGGTTAATTTACTATAAAACAGAGCTTATTAAACGTACAAAAATAATTTCACATTCCTCACGTCGACTAAGGCTGATCGAACAAGCAAGATATTGCGGGCACTGAACGCCGAAGCTAACCCAACTGTCCTATAAGCGGGAGCGCACGGTGTTTTCGCTTACTACAAAACAATGAACACCAGCACATCAATCGACTTTACATGGAATATCAGAACGCCGACAAAAAAAGAAACGGAGCAGAGAAAAGCCATGGTGCAGCGGGCCAATTTCACCGGCTAGTATTTACTCTGTTCTGAACACACTTTTCTGGAGCTGCATAGTTAGAACAATCGTACAAGCAACAAAGCTAACTGAGCGAGTTGTTAAGTTAACATTCTTGGCGTATATGTGCAGCGCTACACAGACGTGTCGTCCTTTCTTTGTACCGCGTCTGTGTCGCGCTGCACATATACACCAAAAATTGCACAACTGAACAATCTCTCATGCCAGGCGTACGCATTTCAGCGTTTACAGCAGTGTTAATCGAGATGAATGCCGCTTTAGTTTACACAAGCCGAACTCACCTCTGTAAAGAAGGCGAACGGACCTCGCATATGCTGGCCCCTTTCGGAGCCGGCCGGTCTCGTCCGTCCGCACGGCACCGCGTAAAAAGCTTTGCCACCTTCCATGCGATCTGCGCAGTTTGGTGCGCCGCAACCCGTCACACTGCAATACAAGTGTAAAAATGATCTGCTTCGTAGCACTTCACCGAAGTCATTAACTCATTGCGCTCGAATAGCGTACTGCGACCAGGAGCCGATCGTTGCTACGCGCCCTCGACGGTCCGCTGATTGCAATTTCGATGGCACTGACAGAAACGAGTCGGCGCCGTGTCCGTAAAGTTGGCTTCGGAGCGGGCGTTGATCATTTGACGTCATTTTCCACCACGTAATCACGCTCGGCGAATAGCAGTGCGAGCGGCGCCGGAAAAGGTATGCGCAACTCTTCTCCCTGCGGGAGCATATAGAGGACCACTACTGCCACCTACTGCCACCTAGAGTCACTGGGAAAAAATTTTGCCAGCGACTCTATGGCCGCGCTCACTGCGCCCCGCGCGGCGGCGCATCGAAGCAAAGCGGCTGAGGCGCACACGGACACAGGGGAGGGGCTTCGCGTCGTCTGCTACAGCGCTGGAGCGCGCCGCCTCTTGCTTTTCTGTAAAGTACACTTCGCTAGACCCAGGTGACTTAGTGCCCGAGGCGGCATTGTGGGAAGGCGCACTTCACTAACTGGAGCATTTTCCAGCTGCTTCCGTCTACAGCTTGTGAACAGCCTCCTTAATCAAAATGCATAAACAGAAACAAGCTTCTCAGAACATAAATCACTTAGCATGTTTTTCATAAGGGATGAGGGTAAAAATACAGTAATTTTTTCGCGCTCTTTTTTAGGCTGGGGAGTAGAGCCGACGCTTGCTAGTCGTGTCAGGGACGTCACCCAGCATGAGGCTGTTCTTAATTTCTCGATGGGTGGAGGTCGGGTTTGCAGCAGCCACCGCAACAATGGTCACTTTTTGCCGGGCTTTACGGGGAACATCAGGAATTCTTCCATCCTTCTTGTAAGCCTGGACGATTCTATTTAGTTTTCAGTGGCCTTTTTGTCATCTCCGATATAACGCGTTGAGAATAGTTTTGTAGGCACAGATCTACAATGCGTCGTATTTCTTTTTCCAGTACCCGCGACGTGCCTAGTTTCCAAAATGCACCAGGGAAATGAAATTATCCTGCACTGTTACAGCGTTTTTATCGCCCAAGTGCCATGACAACCAGCAACCGAACAAAATGCAATTCATCATGCAAGTCGACGAAAATGCGTTTAATGGAAACACCTCTGGGGCCTTTCGATTTGGCGAGTCATCCCAGAATTTTTAACTCCTGAGCGGCCAGTCACTCAGTTGAGTAGTCGTTGGCTGCATCGCATCATCATATTAAGCTAAGATGGGGTAGCATGACCTAAGCAAAAAAAAGAAAAAAATGCGGGGAGGGGGTGGACTCGGCGGTTGATCGGGCTGACGCACATGGTCAGTTAAAAAGTAGACTGGCGCCACCACAGCAATCTGGCTTGGGCCGGGCTTAGCTTTTACAAGTGGCGAGCCCGTTTGCCAACACCACCGGCATGCTGTGGGCAGACGACACCGGGCCGGCCTCACGACCGCCGGTTTAAATATCGTGGCCGCGTTCGTCCAACACACGGACCGGCCGCTTCCCCACGACGGCAGCAGCATCGCTTGTCCGTGGCAAGGGTTCCTGTGACGTATTCATAGTGTTTTACCCACTCAGCCCACCCCACCCCCACCTACCCACTTAAAAAAAAAGATCAATTCCTCCTAATCTCCAAATTTATGCGGTCCCCACCTCTATGGCGTAACTCAGAGGCCACGTGTCGCTTCGGGACGTATACCGCACAATTGACAAATTATTATATGCAAGTGAGAATATGCATATGGCCCATTCCGAGGAAGTACTAAAGTGAAATAGAAGCGAATAACGACTTCATTACCCGGCAAGACTTAATTTAAGCTAGAAAACAGACATGTAGATTATAGATTTTCCACTCCAATTACCTATTCGAAACGGACGGAAACAGCATTCGCATGCGGCTTGCATTGAGTCCAAGGAGAAAAAGACAAACAACCAAAAAACGTTGGCGCCAAATGTTTTACTTCACCTAATCAATGTAATCAAATAACTGACCAACGATTCCTCTAAATGAGAATGCGACTTCTCGCGTCAGGCAGCCGTCAGAGGACCGGCACCGCTTCGCTGATTTTACCCAAACTGTGTCAACAAAAATGAATTTAGTTTTTTTATCGGATGTAGAAAGATGAAAAGGGGGAGTAAAATTGCCGCCTAGTCTGTTGCTATGCCGGGGAGAGCAATTTCATACATCGCGTAAAGCGCTCCATGCTCTCCTACCAGCGACATTAACGCGTCAATAAGAGAGTGCGAAGCAGCGGATATCACTTCTTAGTTGCTGTTGAAGTAATAGTATTGCCCTACTTAATGGTAAAATCCATGGCAAACATGATGATGTGTGATTGAGCAATCGCCCTCTAACTGTCTGCGAAATTTATAGCTGGTTTCAGCCGTTTTCTTAAGTCAATTAACCACATTCGTTCTAGCATCAAGACATGCGCGAAACGGCGCGCTAGGCTCATCACATGATGACTACAACCAAGAGCGCACCTAATAGGTTTCTCGGTATGCACTACAACAAGTGCTGTGAGAGTAAAATAAAAGGGCCCCAGCCTAATAAACAGTGCGAAAAAATTACTATATTTTTGCCCTCATCACTTATGAAAAACAAGCTAAGTGTTTTATGTGGTGAGAAGCTTGTTTCTGTTCATGTATATTGATTAAGCAGGCTGTTCACAAGCTGTAGACGGAAGCAGCTAGAAAATGCTCCGGTTAGTGAAGTGCGCCTTCCCACAATGCCGCCTCGGGCACTCAGTCACCTGGGTCTAGTGAAGTGTACCTTGCAGCAAAGCAAGAGGCGGCGCGCTCCAGCGCTGTAGCAGACGACGCGAAGCACCTCCCCTGCGTCCGTGTGCGCCTGCGCCGCCGCGCCGGACGCACTGGCGCCCCGCTATGGTCTAGCCACCATAGCCCCGCCGAGCGCGGCCATACAATCACTGAAAAAAATTTCAGAGTACCGCATTCTTTTTCCGCGAGCCGCCGACGCGTTCATTGGCCCAATCGTACCACGTGACTTTGGGGTGGCATATACCTTCCAAGCGCCTTGCGGGCCGGCTGAGTTAGCGCAGGTTCCCTACGTTTTTTTTTTTGTGTGTGTGTGTGTGTGTTCTGATTATCGTGCTCGCATTTCACTGCAAGGAAATCATGCCTGGCTGCTGCGCCTTCCGATGCAGCAAACGAACCGATTCTGGAAAGACTTCTTTTTCTAGATTCCGACCGGGAAAAATGACTGAGAGCGCCGCTCTGTGTGGTTACACAGAATAGGCCGGGAAAACTTCAAGCCTGCAAAAACACACGCATGTGCGTGGTATCAGCACACCTTGCTTGTGCTTTCCGGCACTGTTAGAGAATATATTTAAGCGAAGTGCACGCGGTGTTAGCGATGCTACGAAAATAGGAGTTCATTGCGGGGATCGTTCGCGTCTTGCACGCTTGACGCGGGTACACATGTACAGTACGCCTTTGTTGCTCAACACACGCGGCTATTCCGTGCTCGTGGCACGCGAAGGAACACTTGTCGCGCGAGAATTCCGCCTCCTCACGTGCACCAGGTACTCGCATGATTTCTCCGCACACGTGAGCGCGCTCTCGCCTCGAGTCACTCGACCCATATGGCACTTGTTTTTCTCAGATCGTGACGATCGCAGTCAATAAAAACGTGTTCAATGCGAGGCCCGTGATACTTATCCACTTATCCTTTGCTCATATATACATATGCATTTCGAGCTTGAAACCAATGGCAAGGTGATATTCACAACACATGCTTCAAATTTTGAGCTTGTAAGCCGAGCACATGCAATGAACTGCAGTCAGCATGCATATTATGTTTTATGTTGAAATGCTACGGTGCATACCCAAATAATGTTAAGCTTGATGCATAACAAGAAATACAAAACAACAGAACACCCAGTAGCTTTAGTTTCACTGAGTCACTATGCATGTTACATAAACCGCTCTAAAAGCACAATAATTTTATACATCGCCTATGTAACTTAGAAAAAGAAAGTGTTGCGTCACCAGTGGGCGTTCCTGCTTTTTTTTTACACAGGCAGCAAATCTTGGCAGTCTAAGAAAAAAGTCATAAATAAGTTGAGAAGAGTAGCCGCTTTTTGGGGGGTGGGGGCGCACTAGACAGTCGTGTTCATAAATCGCAATGTAGCGAACTCTCGCTCATTATCAGTGTACAGAAGTAAATATACGTTGCTGTAATTACGCAAATGGCTCACATTGGCCTTCCACGAGATTTGGTGCGCAGAATGGTCATTGAAGTTGGTTTTTACGCCTGCTGTGCACAGATCGTCTTAGGATCACGGCCAAACACCGGTGCGCACACGGCAGTCGCATGTGTGTCGTGCGTATACGGCGGACGAAGTCGCCCGGCAGAATCGAGAACGCGCGGTATCAGTTTACGAACCAAATTAAATGCATCCGATTTAGCTTGTGAAATTATACAATGAACGTACGTGCCTGTGACACTGTCAAGTGTTAGTTTCGTCCTGTTTCGAATCATTCAATAGAAGCCGACGGCGGTCCACGATGTTCATGACCAAAAGCACAAGCTTGCCTCATTCCGGCTCGAAGTGACGAAATGTTTCCTTTGAAGCTTGCTCCGCGGAAACAAAAAAAAAAAAAACGCCTGCATGAGCTCCCGATAACAGCGCTAAGCTGCTGCCTACAATCGTAGCATAGTTCCAGCGGTAAACAAGATCGGCGTGCAAAACAACTACCGGCTGCATTACTTCGCAGAAATAACAAATAAATTTCGTTCTTAGCAACCATTATCTCCGTGCACAAAGTATTTGTACTTCAGTAAGCACTTAACCCGATGTGTTACCTAGTATCAAGCTCTTCCAACACGGTGGCCTGCCCGCGACGCAGTCGGCTTGGAAGGTATATGGCTTAAGTGTTTCCCCCAGAGCAAAAAGAACAGAAAAAGAAAAAGGGGGAGGCCCGCACCACCTTGCGGTATAACGGGCTTAACGCCAATTAAAATATAAAAAATGAGGGATCATCACGAGAGATGACCCATAGGAAATTTGGATACAAAAGCCAATATTTGAAAAAAAAACAAATTAGGAGCTGAAGCCAATGATATCATTGAGGAAGTAGTGAAAGACGAAGTAGGTCACCAGGAATAGCAGCACATATCTACCAGGGGCATGCTCCTTTAGGGAGTAATGAGCCTAAGGCTCCGGCAGTGATGCGCGATCATTGCGATGCTGCATCTTTAGTGTATGTCAATGCGAAAAGAGGTCAGTCGGCTCCGGTGGTAGTGTGTCTCCCGGCGGTTGTGCCAAGGGACAGAAAGCGGTGCCCGGGACAGCGCCGCTCGGCGTGACAGAAGGCTGGGTCCGGAGGAGGCCCAGAGCAGCAAGAACTGGTGGTGACCTGGAGCAGCTACATCAGACATGCCCGGGTTGGGCAAGGAGGAGGCAAAGATACATAAGGCGTGCTGGTATTTTTAGAAGAATAGTACTCGGCAGGAGAAGGATAGGAAAGAAAGGAAGGGAGGTAATGGAGATGAAGCATGCAGTTAGTACCATTGGCAACGGGGTAAAGACCCCACCACGGTAGGCATGTACAGTGCTAAGGGCACGAACAGACATGCAAAAGTAACATGAAGGCGTGCCAGAGCGAGTAGAGGGAGGAAGGGAAGTCATGTCGCATCCGGAAAAGGTATTGTGGCAGGATGTGCCGGCACAGAGCGCACGATGGCAAGAGCAAACTGTAGTAATAATGCACGGTGTCGTTTAGTATGTAGTAACGCCGAGTATACAGCTGGCGTCACCTGTTCGAACCGCGAGTGAGCGCACATTTGTGCCACGATCGACGCAGTACGCGGGCACTCGGAGAAATAATGTTCCACTCCCGCGCACTCCGCTCCACAGGTACAGAAATCAGTGGCACTGAGGTGAAATCGATGTAGGTAATAGGGAAAGTGCCCATGTCCCGTGAAAAGGTGAACGAGGAGGCGGTGACCGCTCAGTGTTGCCTGTCAAATGCCGACCTTTGCGGTACTCTGAAATTTTTCCAGTGACTCTACTGCCACCGAAGCCGGGCAGTTTCCCACCGCAGCGGCCAGCAGACCTAGAGAGCCCGAACACAGCCTATTTGCATGCGATGTGGGAGAGGAGGGCTTCGCGGCAAGCCTTCTCATCCAGGCGGCGCGCCTTCTGCCTCTACCTTATAACCTCATCATTGACGTAATGGAGCCATTGTTTTATTTGTGAATTATTTCCAGTTGGATATCTGGCAACCGTCAGTGGGGGAAGCGGCGCTGCCGCCGCGTATCGGCATGGCACCGGGTGCCCCAAGGGAGGTATAGGGAATTTCCGCACCCTCGCTTTACTTCCCTCTCCATTGCTTCCTGCTTCTCTTATATACTTCGTAGGTCGCTCACTATAGCGTGCTGTCCAGCATCTAAATTATCAACGGTTTCTAATACGGATGCTAGAGTGTTAGCTCACCAATCAAGACCAGGCCCTGGGTTAGATTCTACGTCACTTGCAATCAACAACAACGTCTTCGACAAAGCACAACACAGTCGGGAAGCAGCAAGGAACTAACGCCCATATCTTTCAAGCAACTTCACTGGGCACGGCACCAAAGCAAGACATCTGCTGTCACATCTAATGCAAAAAGCATCGTAAGGTAACTAACGTGGAAAAGTATCAAGCGTAAGTTCCACATGCTGGTATCAGTGCCTGCCCAAGGGAGTCATTCACAGGCGGGCGTCTATATCCAGGGACACGTGAGCAGCCGATAGCAGTAGCCCAGCGTTGTTGCCAGACGATGTTCCTGGTTGCGTCCAGACTTGTCCAAAGGGGCACTGGGGTCGAAATGAGCGCCGGTGCTTCAGCTGCGCTTACACGCCAAGAACCGGGAGACCGGGATAACGTGCCGACGAAAATCGCTGTCTTGAAAAGTACGGAGCTTAAGTTCCACGAGCTGTCATCGGTGCTGTGTCCAAGGGAGTCATTCACAGGAGGGCGTCTATATCCAGGGACGCGCGAGCAGGCAATAGCATTAGCCACGGTGTAAGACATTAGCCAAGCGTTGTTGCCAGGCGAGGTTCCTGGTTGCGTCCAGACTTGGTCAAAAGGCCACTGGGGTCAAGTTAGCGCCGGTGCTTCAGCTGCGCTTTCACATAAAGAACCGGGAGACCGGGATAACATGCCGACGAAAATCTCTGCCTGGAAAAGTATGGAACGGAAGTTCCACATGCTGTTATCTGTGCGTGCCCCTCCGACAGCGTCCATGCCATAGACAACTTGGTAGCAGGTACGCCTTTGGCCACCATATACGACGACGTGAAAAGCACGTCCTGCAGCGCTTCGAGCCATTGAAGCAGAATAGGCTTCAACAGCCGCAGAGTTTTCTACAAAAGTTACTATAGGGAACTATGGCACTAGTGTCTACGGGAGCTCCTATGGGAGCGGTTGTACCAGCATGAGAATTATGGGAAGTGCATGGATTTGACTAAACTTCGTCTTTTTGGCTTCAAACCGGCTTTGTGACTTTTTAAATTCGTCATTTTCAACAGTGTATTGTGTAATAAATAATTAAATAAACATCAGTAAAATTGTCAGGCGACAGGATTCGAACACAGGAACTCTAGCGCAGAAGCATGATATTGAAACCATTAAGCCACGGACGCTATTTTTTTCTTTATTTCCAGCTTGGCTACAAGCCTCAAAAGTGTTTGTGATCATAGATCACACTGGTTTTATATGTGTCAAAGTATCAAGCATTGACACCACAGCTTCATCGCAGCCATTCATCTTGTACACGTCACGTACCTTCACAACCATTTCCACGAAATATTCATACACAGTTCAGCCTTTAACATCACAATGTCTATATGCCAACAGACTACGCCATATTGCGTGCAGTCCAAGTAAAAAGATAACATCCATCTGTTCAAAATCGCGTTCAGGGGGTAAAAAACGAATGCCTTGTGGATTGAGGGGTAGGTCTGTCTTTAGCGTTCTCTGTAATATATCCCAAAAGAATATGGCATTATTACAATGAAAGGAAACATGTTCCATCGTTTCAGCTTTGTTGCACAGAAAGCATCTGCTTCCCCATGGCACATAAATCCCTCTTTCCTCTAGCCACGTTTTAACAGGCAAGGTTCCCGTGTGAAGCTTGAAGAAGAATGTTTTAACCTTCGCCGGTATACATATATTTTAAACCCTTTTAAGTACGTCTTGCCCAGGCCCTTCTTGAAGAATTAACCGATACAATGGAACAGGGAACACACCTTCAATGAGATCTTTCATAAGACGCTTTCTTTTTACATTGGAGAGGTACTCAAGGGGAAATCTCGCCCTAAGGAAACGATAGGACGTTACAACTTCACGCAAGAACCTTGAAATTGTGTAGGGAGGGCCAATGGCTGAAGAAACAAAAAAATCTGGCATAGAAACTGTTAACATGGTTTAAAGAAAAACACAGAAACGGGTCTCTTTCATCCCTTATCAATATGAAACGTGATACAAATTGCTTAAGAAACAAGTGGCACACCGAAAGACAACCTTTCTTTAATCGACGAAACAAATTTGTCCTTGATGTTCGCTCCCACGTAGAACACCAGATAAATGTGGCAAAGATTCGGTGAAATTTTTGAATGTGCTTACTTGTACAATACAGTGCCCGCAGAAGATACATAATTTTCGCAACGAGAAAAACATTACTAATAGTGGCACGTGCAAAAATCGACAATTCACGGCCACCCCATGCTTCGGCCATCACATGCATTTCATCCGTTTTTTCGAGCCAGAGGGACTCGTTCTCACGATACCCATCCAAAGGTACCCCCAGATAAGTGCTAGGTGTCGTGAGCCACCGAATATATTCAAAAACAACGGGCGTGGCATTCCAATGGCCATGCCAGAGACCAATACTCTTTCGCTTATTGATTTCACAGCCGCTTTTCTCGCAAAACCTTTCAGTAATTCTTAATAATGAGCTAACACTCTCCCTATCTGCAGCAAATAGGGCAACGTCATCGGCATAAGCTAGAGCACGTACTTCACAGGTCTGTATCTTAAACCCCCTGATTTCTGTACTATTAACTATTTTTCTACGAAGCGGCTCCAAAGATAAAGCAAAAAGTAAAGGACTTAACGGACAACCCTGTCGAACGAAAGAGAGTACTTGTATGCTTTGTGATAGTTCACCATTAACAATTAAATTGGTACATGAGCTTTGATATGCCATTTTGATACCTTTACACATGACGGAACCAAGCCCTACATAATTAATTAATAAAAAGGGAACACTATGTGGTACCATATCAAAAGCCTTAGCTAGATCTATTTGCAGCATCGCTACCTTGAGGAGAGCGCTATCGCAATATTCTAAAATGCTTCTAGCTGTATGAATATTTCTAAATATTTTCCTACCTCTGATGCCGCATGTCTGATGCGGCCCAACTAACTTCCGTATAACTCCCTGCAGCCTTGCTGCAAGAACTTTCATGAAAACCTTGTAGTCAACATTAGGCAACGTAATTGGCCTGTATCCCGTTACTTTACGTAGTATATTTTTTGTTTGCCTTTTGGGATAAGTACTGTGTGCGCACGATTGAACGATGGAGTTAAAGTCCCCCGCTCGAGTGCCTCTGAAAATACTTCATGCAATGCTGTTGCCATGTCCGTCTTGAACGCCTTGTAAAATGCCGCGGTAACGCTATCCGGACCAGGAGATTTGGCCGAGCTTAATTCCTCAATAGCCCTCACAATCTCTTCCATACTAATATTCATTTCTAATAAATTCGTTTCCCCGCAGGGGCGTCTGTGTCAGCAGGCGTTTGGTGTGTGGCGACACCACGTACCCGAGCACACGAGGGTTGGACCCTCCCGCGTGTAGCCGTGCGCGGCTTAGCCGTGTGTGGGGAAAACGGGATCCTGGGGGTTGAGCCGATGCTGGGTGTTTGGACCTTTAAGGCCCCCCGGCGGAGGCAACACACCTCTTCGGCCTCGGCTTCACATAGGCGGCAGCTCCAGACTGACCCACCTGGAGGAAATCGGCAGTCGCCTTTTCCTGTCCTCCTCTGCAATTTTCGTCTTTCTCTCCCACTTTCTCATCTTTCCTGTCTTCTGTTCATTTCTTTTAACTTCCTATTTCCTGGCGGCCAGGGTGAACCTTGTTTAATATATCCAGTCTTGGGTATATATATATTAGGTTATAATGGGAACGTACCGCTGGCGTACGCAGAATAGAATTTTTCTAATCCTGTGGCTACGCCAGTGTGACGTAAGCTACGCCAGTGTGACGCGGCAGGGGGCAGCGCCACACCGGTCTCAGGAATCTACAGGGTCCACGTCCGGTACCCCTGTAGAGACCCCAACCGCCCCCTTGGTGGATGCAGCCAGTGCTGCTCCATCAGAAACGAAGACGGGCCGGCAGACCACACTGCCGCAGGGCCCGAAGCTGAACCGTACCCCACGGCCCGAGACGCGCGTCTCGGCGCCTGGCTCTCGATCATCCAGTGCCTCGGAAAAGGAGATGGAGGTCGATCCAAAAACCCCGGCGTCATTGACGCCAAAAGACCGGCGCTCCTTGGAGCGCTTACAGAAGGAGAAACATATTGTAACTCCGGTGAGAAAGGGAAATGTAACCTGAACGGTTACCGCCCTTTATGTGGGCAATACGCTTTTTCAAAACACGTCACCTACAACTTGTAAGCTCACGCACATAATTAATTTTTTTTCCAAATATAATAAGATGGCTTTTATCATTCATTGGAATTGCAGAGGCCTAATCCACAATCTAGGTGACATCAAAGATATTATAAGTAAATTATCACCATTGGCATTCTGCCTCCAAGAAAGAAACCTAGGACCCAAACATACACATTTTCTTAAAGGTTTTACTGTCGTAAGAAAAGACCGCGAGCACTCCAGTCGTTTATCAGGAGGTGTCGCTATTGTCGTCCAAAGTGGCATTCCCACACAGAACGTTTTATTAAATACTCTGTACGAGGCAGTAGCTGTCACCGTTTTGTCATTTAAGACTGTCACCATCTGTTCATTGTACATTACTCCCCATAGCCATTTCAAAACTCGAGATTTAGAAGATTTAATTGACCAGCTGCCGGAGCCTTTTGTTTTAGTTGGAGATTTTAATGCTCACTGCACTCTTTGGTGTAGCGATAAGAATGACCAAAGAGGACAACTTATCGAAAATTTTATTTTGACCAATAACATGTCTTTTAAATTCAGGTGCACCAACTCATTTTTGACCGAGTTCACGTACATTTAGCTGCATTGATTTAGCATTCTGCTCTCCCGACATGTTTACCGATTTTAAATGGGATGTACTGGAGACGTCATATGGCAGTGATCATCTACCGGGTATAATCAACCTCACCTGAACACTACCCATAATATCTCACAAACCGCGCCATTGGAAACTACAAATGGCAGACTGGTCTGTTTTCACAGAAAGTGCCAGGCTGGAGGAGCTTACTTTAACAGATTTAAACATTGACGAAATTAATGAAAAATTTACTAACTGTATTATTTCTGCAGCCGAAAAGGCCATTCCGCAATCTTCTGGCGTTGTTCCGAAATAGCTTGATCTTTGCTGGTCACATGAATGCACCGTAGCTAAAAAGCAGCAAAATAAGGCCTGAGGAATCTTATGCAGGTACCCAACATATAACAACCTTCTAAATTTTAAGCAAGCCAAAGCGAAAGCTCGCTATATCCGGAGACAGGCAGAAAGATCTCCCTGGCAAAAATATGTATCGACAATTAATAGCACCGTCACATCCAAAAGGATGTGGGAACAGGTCAGGAAGTTTAAGGGGGACTACACATCATACACGATACCGATACTTACACCTTCAGGAACTCAACCAACACTACAAGAACAAGCGAATATACTTGGGGAACATTTTTATAACATCTCTAGTTCGGCTAATTATTCAAACACGTTTTTAAAATACAAACTGTCAGCAGAAAAGGAGCAGCTAACAACTACCTGTATGTCAAAGGATGAATACAACGCTCCATTCACGGTACAAGAACTTAACAGGGTCCTCTGTACTGGCAAAACAACTGCAGTAGGTCCCGACCGGATCCATTATTCCATGCTTGAACACCTGCCCCAAGTATCCGTAGAGGCTCTCCTCGAATTTTTTAACAAAGTATTTGGATCTGGAAGCATGCCAAAGAGTTCGAAAAACGCAATAGTAGTGCCCTTCTTAAAAACAGGTAAATCCCCCACATCCCCAAGCACTAAAGAGACTAAAGGAAAACGTGAAATCCCTCGATGTACTTGGCCTGCAGACCAACCTCACCTCACCTGGCATCCGTGCGTTTAGGCCAGTCTCAGCGTACGAAAAGAAAACCTTGAACATTGACGTTCGCGGAAAAGAAGCGAGTGTGATGCGTGCGCGTGAAACTAAACTACCTTGAACAATAACTCATCATTCCTTCCGCTATTCTCACCTTAGCCTCCTGCAGTCTAGGGAGGGAACCCTTGTATCTACCATCCGTCACCTCGCCTTGCCTCCCCGTGGGGGTCATTGCCCCCTTCTATTTCTTTAAACGGAGGTGACTGCGCGACTTCAGCGCCACTACTGCCACTCGGAAAACCTACTTTTACTTTTGAATTAAGCCAGTCGACTCTCCGTTCTCGACCTATCAAAACGTGTATTCCTTGCCTACGCTAAACCGAGCTCCCAACAAACTTCCTCGACACGACGACCTACATAGAAAATAGAAAACTGAGAATGACACTTTAATGCAGCCTACGAATAGCCAGCAATATATATAGACTGCACCAGTCATCACTCACTACACTGTGTGCGAGGAATTTTTGTCGGACAAGCGAAATGAATAGGAAGAATCTGTAGTGAAGACAACGATTATATCCATCGCCTAAACGACCCTAAATCAACGCTAGCAGAAAGAAACTATGCACAAGTACCTCGCGACAGGGTTTACGACGTTGCGTCATGATTGGAGAGGTGGTCGGAATTAGCTAAGAAACACCCTACACCAGAACTTGAGAGACGTCCAGCCTTAATAAAACATTCTAACGCCCTGCCAGTAATAAACATCTTGCCAGTAATAAATACCACCTAATATTATCAAGGAACGGGCGCCTGAGAAAAGTGCTCTCCGTGGTACCAAGGGTGACTTATCTCCGTAACAGAAATTTTAAAGACATGTTAGTGCGCGCAAAAATCAGGCAACATCATTCCCTCGCAGTAAAAGCACGTTCATGCCCCAGGTGCAATAGGCTGCCTCTACCTTCAAAGTTACCTTCAAATTAAAAGCACCGCAGATAGTTATTCACACGAAGTAAATAGCTGTACATGCAGGAGTTCCGATTTAATTCTTGTCTGCTAAGACATTTATTAGCAACGGATGCAGGCGAATGGGTAGCAGTCACAAGCGTTCTGCCAAGGGCAACCACGAGCTCATACCGGTAGCGATGGTGCTGAGGTGCAGGCAACTATTCGTTACAATCGCCCTCCGGAGAAATAGGCGCCATCGTTGCGGCTTAGGACGAAGAGACTGCTACTGAGTCGTAGTACGGCTTAATGCGGGATACGTGGAGAAATTCGCGGCCGCGATGGCATAGGTCCGTCGATGGCGTGAGTGGCTTTATGATGTGAATGACGGAGGACGTTTGCTTCAGTATGCTGTGGGGTCCAAGGTATCTTGCGAGAAGTTTTGCGGAGAGGCCAGGTGTGGTAGCGGGTACCCGAAGCCGTGCGAGAGAGCCACGAGAAAAAGCAGGTGCAGAATGGTCGGCAGGTAGACGGGATTGCTGCTGCCACTGGTCCTTGTTGGAAAAAGAGCAGGCAAGCTGGCGACATTCCCCGCCATGTCGAGCAGCTTCAGATAAAGGAGTACTTTCGGACGTGTCAGGTGTATGTGAAAGAATGGTATCGAACGTATTAGACGGTTCTCGTCCGTATAGGAGAAAGTAAGGCGAAAATTCAGTAGTTGCCTTGGCCGCAGCATTTTACGCATACGTTACGAAAGCGAGAACTTGCTCCCAGTTTGTATGATCAGAGGAGACGTACATCGAGAGCGTATCGCCAAGATTACAGTGAAGAGCTCGGTCATGCCGTTAGTTTGCGGATGGTACGCTGTACTGGTGCGGTGCACGATTCCGCATTCGTCGAGTAGTGCCCTCAAAGCATCGGAAAAAAAGCCATGGTCTCTATCTCAGAACTCAGAAGTTCGCAAAAGACACCGTGGCGAAGAACGAAATGTCGTAACAGAAACGATGCAACGCCGCGGGCGATGGCAGTCGGCAGAGCGGCTGTTTCAGCATAGCGGGTCAAGTGATACACTGCAACAATAATCCAGCGGTTGCCTGTTGGAGTGGAGGGTAGCGGTCCGTATATGTCTATACCAGCACGATCAAATGGTCCACTAGCGCAGGTTAGGGGTTGTAACGGGTAGAATTGTCCGGGAGGTAATTTTCGGCGTTGGCACTGAGCACAGGAGCGAATGAACTTGCGGACGTAGTTAGACATGCCACGCCAATAAAATCGGATGCGTAGTCGAGCATAAGTCTTGAAGAGGTTGGCATGCGCGCACTGAGGGTCTGCGTGGAAAGCGTCGCAGATAAGGTCCCGCAGATGGTGGGGGATCACAAGAAGCCACTTCCAACTGTCAGAAAGTTAGTTACGACGATAAAGAAGGCCATCGCGAATGCAGAAGTGGGTAGCCTGGCGGCGAAGAGCGCGAGATGGTAGGTGGATGGATCAGAGAGGATGCTGATGAGAGCACGGATTTAGGGATCCTTGCGCTGCTCCGACGGCATGTTGCGCAGCGCATGAGATATAAGTGTGGGCTCAAGGGCTCATAGGCAAGCTCAGTGAGCGGTGAGCGAGAAAGGGCCTAAGCACCCGTGTGTTTGCGGCTGGAACGGTAGAGAACGCGGATGTCCTATTCCTGTAGCCCAAGGGCCCAGCGAGCAAGTCGGCCAGATGGGTCCTTAAGGGTAGACTGCCAAAAAAGGGAGTGATAGTCAGTGATGACAACGAAAAGGTGACCATACATATAAGGACGGAATTTTCCAAGGGCCCAATTATTGGCCAAACACTCCTTCTCTGTAACAGAGTAATTAGCCTCGGCCTTTGTTAGACTTCGGCTCGCGTAGGCAACGACACATTCATCAAAGCCCGCTTTTCGTTGCGCGAGCACGGCGCCGAGTGCGACGCCGCTGGTATCGGTGTGGACCTTAGTGGGGGCTGCAGGATCGAAGTGGCCGAGGATAGGTGGCGTGGTTAGCAGGTGGCGTAATTTTGTGAAGGTGTCATCGCAGGCGGGCGACCACACGGAAAGTTTCTTGTCACCACTTAGAAAGGCTGTCAGGGGTGTACTTGGAAGCGAAATTTCGTATGAAACGTCGGCAATACGAGCATAAACCAAGGAAACTTTGAAGCTCCTTTAACTTCTTTGGTTGTGGAAAGTCGGTAACAGCGCGGAGGCTTGAGTGAATCGCGAAGGATGCCGTCTTGTGATGCAACCTTGAATGTTCCTTCTGTAAGATACAAACTATGAGCGAGATGGCCCAATCAGTGAACGTCAGGTTAAACAGACATCGCGCGGGCACAGCTAAAGAACTTCCCAAAGCCATCGCCGAGCATTTATACCAACATAGGTTTTTCTATCATATTGGCTGTGGCGGTGGAGCGCAAAGGACACGGCACTTATCGCTCTTTCGGTGTTTCTCAGGTTGGCTGGGGACCCAACGCTACTAAAACCGGACTGTAGTACAACGTTTCTTGGACCTGCCCAGCTGCTTCCATCTTCAGTACTACGCTACCTGCCGAAAGCATTTTCATTGCCTCTGCTAAACTGGACATTTGAACTTCGCGCCTTCTGTTCGCAAGCCGGACCACGTGTGCCGCCATCGTCGTCAGCGAAGCGCAGCTCGTAACTGAGCCGGGGGCGTTTCCTATCATATTGGCTGTGGCGGTGGAGCGCAAAGGAGACGGCACTTATCGCTCTTTCTGTTTTTCTCAGGTTGGTTTCTTTCTCTAGGTTACTCATCTTTCAACGCACTCTTTCCGCTACAGCCAATCTACAAATTTTTGTTCATTTGTTGTTCTTATTGCCCTATTTTGGAAAGGCATAGACCTGTACAGTTGCAAACTATGTCGCGTTGCTGTGAATGTCGCTCTGTGATAGATGAAAGCGAACTGTTTCTGACTTGTTCACAATGTGAATTTTCGTATCATGGCGGTACCTGCTCCAGCGTTGCCGAAAGTGCCATTAAGGGCAAACGAGATCAATTCAAAAAGACTTTGAAGTGCGAGTCTTGCAAACCTACAGGAAGTAGAAGCTCCTCCTCTGCCAAAGCGTGTAAGAATGAAAGTGAGATAATCAAAAAACTTGCTGAAATGCACCAAAAGCTAAACTTGCTCGTTAGTCTGCCAAGCAAGGTAGACGGGATCGAACAGTCCATCCGAACACTTTGCAATCACTTTGATGAAATTCAAAGAAGGCTTGAGAGCCACGAAAAGGGATTAAACACTGTCAAACAGAAAGTAGAAAAAATAGAGAAGTACGCTTCTCCTAAGGAGCTCGATCAGATTCAGGCTGACATAGACGCATTTGAGTGGCATAGCAGACGTCTTAACATTAGAAAGCTTTAGAATTGGGGGCGCAAGGCTCTGGGCCCCCAAGCCGCGTTGCGTCGGTTGCTCTTGGGTTTAGATGAGCAGCAGAGTTTGAGGATTGGGTCGAAGGCAGACAGCGTTGGGTTGAGCGCTCGGGGCGCCGCAGTGTGGAAAATAGAAAGGGGCTTGAAAGAAAAAAAAAAAACAAAATGAACCTCTTTTCTTACAAGTGAAAACGAACAGAATGCATTTTTGAGCAAAAAGAACGAACAATAAAATGTAAGAAACTGTGTTAGTACCGGTTAGCATAACGAATTAAGTGTGCGATTCTAAGCCAAGCAAAGCCAATCGAAGCCAAGTGCTCTTAGTTGGTGTTTTCTTGTGACGCGCTGCGAAAAAGACTGCGGGTTCACCCGCGTGAAATAGCGAAAATCAGTCGAAGAAAATAAAGTTTGCTCTGCGACCATCTGGTGTACGCCATCGGTGTCACCCGCGAGGGCGGCCCAAGACGGCTTGGGGGCCCACGCTAGTTTTCGATTCTTGGGTCTTGGGTTAACGCGAACGCAAGAACCCGAGACTGGCTTGGGTTCTGTGCATGCGAACTTGTGGCGCGCAATTTTCTTGGGTCCCCAAGCCGCTTGGGCCCCCAATTCTAAAACTCTCTATTGAAATACATGGTGTACTTGAGGCTGACAGTGAAAACCTACTCTAAATGGTAAATGATCTTGCAAAGAAGCTTGAACTTCAACCTCTATCTGAAGAAGATGCTGTGGCAGTTCATAGGCTTCTTTTGTGAGTGTTCAACTGCGGCAAAAAACATGTCTTTCATAGGCTTCCGGCAAAGCAAGGAAAAACGCGAGGAATTATTATCCGTCTTGCACGGCAGGAACTGAAGGATGCATGGATTGCCAAAAGGCGAGCCTTAAGGGACAACCAGGGCAACATCTTCATTAACTAAAACCTAACCTCTCGCTCGAGGAAGCTCCTTGCCACTGCCAAAGAACGGGCAAATGAGGCGGGGTACAAGTTGGTGTGGCACTCAAATGGAAAAGTTCTTATGAGTAGGGAAAACGGTGAATCGTCAGTTGTCGTTAAGGGTGAAAATGATGTGCGCGCTCTATTGCAATGAACGCCAATTTCTTGTTGCTATCATTTGACTCATTGGCGAAATGAATCATCTGGGATGCATTGGCAAGGAGGATTGGTTCACGTTCTTGGCCCCTCAAAAGAAGGGACTGTCTTTCATATATATATAAACATTCAATCAGTGTCCAGCAAGCTACCTGAATCAGAAACTTTTTTTCTGATATAAATAGTCAGTGCAATGTTGTCATGCTAAGCGAAACATGGTATTGCTCTGATGATGTTGGTCGCCTGCCTTGCAAAAAAGTATTTCCTAAAAACCGAACCTCGCGTCGCAGTGGAGGAGTATCTGTTTTGATAGATGATTCTCTAACATGTGAACTGTTAGCGGAATATTCTTGTATGACAAAAAACTGTGAAATGTTGTGTGTCCAAGCTCCGGGTGTACTCTTTGCAGTATGTTACCGACCGCCGGATGATTTATTGGAACCTTTCTTCATTTTTTTTAGAGCGCATGCTAGAATTTGCGTCTGAAATCAAATATAAAGTGGTCTTAGGAGCAGACTTCAACATTGATATGAGTTCCGATGGGGCTAGAAAAACGATATTTCAAAGAATTTTTTTGTCAAGCGGATGTATAAAAGCAGTTGCAACCTTCGCGAGATTAACAGAAACTACGAAAACCACTCTTGATCTTTTTATAACGAACTATAATCCATTCTTAGTAACTAGTGGAGTCTTAAACTGTCCTCTCAGTGACCACAGGCCACAGTAATGTTTTTCCATACAAGAGCAAACGAAACCGAAAAAGATAACACTGAAAATACATTTCAGACAATAAACGAGTACACATTAACTGCCTTTCAAGATGCCTTGAGACAGGTATCTTGGAAAGAGATTTTTCAACAAAACGAGGCTGAGCCAGCATACAACATTTTCTTAAAGAAATTTTCAGCTGTTTATGAGCAACATTTCATACATAAGAAAATAAACCACAAGGCTTATCGGAAGCCTTGGATCACCAAAGAGCTTCTAAAAAAATAAAGAAAAGAGATATACTTTAGGCCAGGTTTATTAAATCTCGAAAAGGCGAGGATCTAAAATGCTTGAAAATTTTTAGAAATAAATTAAATAAAGAGCTAAGAAATACAAGAAATCGCTATTATTTACGTACTTTTTCTTCATGCGAGGGACCAACAGAAGATGTGGAACAAGTTAAATGAACTAATGGGACGCAAACAGAACACTGAACCTATAAAGAAAGTTTCTGTGAACGGATGCCTTTTAACCGGAGATCATTTAGTTGACGCATTTAATGATTACTTTACAGACACTGATTCCCATTCATCACTAAGCCCACCATATACATTTCAATTCGCTGCAACTATGGACACTATTTTTTTCCAAGTGACCACCCCTACCGAGGTTTGTTCGGTCTTTCTCAAACTGAAAAATTCATGTAGCTCCGATGCTGATGGCCTCCAAATAAGACCTCTCAAACACGTAATTTGTGACATTGCACCTGAGTTAGCTAATATCTATAAATTATGCATAACATCACGTACTTTTCCCGAAAAAATGAAAATTGAGAAAGTAATTGTGTTACATAAGAAAGGTGACAAGCTTGATTAAAAAAATTACCGTCCGATTTCTATTTTCACGCAGTTTACTAAAAGTCTTGAAAAAATCATTCTTTACCAATTAACATCTTTCAGCAATAAACATAATCGAATAACAGACGCTCAATACGGTTTTCAACAAGGTAAATCAACAGAACTAGCACTTGTAGCACCGAAAGAATATACACTGCACAACCTCGAAAATAAGTTAGTTGTAATTGGTCTATTCATAGACTTCACAAAAGCGTTCGACTGCATAAATCATGACCTCCTAATACTTAAGCTTGAAAGATGTGGCATCAGGGGCGTTCCTCTTTAGTTACTGACATCCTACCTTAGAAATCGACAGCAATATGTCTATAAACACTAGCATATTATCTACACGACAAATACAAACAGGTGTCCCTCAGGGAAGTATCCTTAGTCGATTTTTGTTTAACCTCTACATAAACGACAAAGTTCTTATCCACCGAGAAGCAAACTTCATAAACTACGCAGATGATACGAGTGTTTATTTATCAAACTCTTACAGGCCTCATTGGTGCAGCGAACAACCTCTTAACCCATCTGTCAAAATGGAGCCAGGACAACTTTTTAAAAGTAAACTCGAAAAAAACACAAGCAGTCATCTTTAAAACAAGAGGTACATGTACTCCATTGACCCACAACATATCTTACAACTCTGAGAAAATAGAGGTTGTTGACACGGTAAAAGTACTTGGCGTATACTTTACCGATACATTGCAATGGGACGCTCCCGTGGATTTTGTACTCCAGAAACTGAGCCGCATAACAGGTATACTCCATCGAAATCGCTACCTTTTACCAACGTCAGCTAAATTGATCATTTATAATGCACTGTTTGCCTCACATGTAAATTATTACCATCTTGTATGGGGCACATCAGCTTCCAATTACTCTAAATACTACTGATGCAAAAAAAAATACTACGCGCTATCGCAAATGTGCCATACAATTCGCACACTGAGGGTCTTTTCCCCAGGGGGCACGACACCACGACTAGAATGAAGCCCTTACCATTTATATTCTTCCAGGCTGCCATGCTGCTCGGCGTTGCTGTTCCTGCACCAGTAATGAGCATGCTTTCCCGCGGACAAGTCACGGGGGCAGCGCCTCCCCGTCACTGGACGCTACCGCCAATTTTGGACCCGGCGCAGCTAACCGGCTGGCAACATCTATGGGATACCAGGACCGGCATCGCTATTTGCAAGGAGCGCGCCTTATATAAGCTGCTGCCCACCGACTGCGCGCTGGGGCACGACACCACGACTAGAATGGAGCCCTTACCATTTATATTCTTCCAGGCTGCCATGCTGCTCGGCGTTGCTGTTCCTGCACCAGTAATGAGCATGCTTTCCCGCGGACAAGTCACGGGGGCAGCGCCTCCCCGTCACTGGACGCTACCGCCAATTTTGGACCCGGCGCAGCTAACCGGCTGGCAACATCTATGGGATACCAGGACCGGCATCGCTATTTGCAAGGAGCGCGCCTTATATAAGCTGCTGCCCACCGACTGCGCGCTGGGGCACGACACCACGACTAGAATGGAGCCCTTACCATTTATATTCTTCCAGGCTGCCATGCTGCTCGGCGTTGCTGTTCCTGCACCGGTAATGAACATCCTTTCCTGCGGACAAGTCACGGGGGCAGCGCCTCCCCGTCACTGGACGCTACCGCCAATTTTGGACCCGGCGCAGCTAACCGGCTGGCAACATCTATGGGATACCAGGACCGGCATCGCTATTTGCAAGGAGCGCGCCTTATATAAGCTGCTGCCCACCGACTGCGCGCTGGGGCACGACACCACGACTAGAATGGAGCCCTTACCATTTATATTCTTCCAGGCTGCCATGCTGCTCGGCGTTGCTGTTCCTGCACCAGTAATGAGCATGCTTTCCCGCGGACAAGTCACGGAGGCAGCGCCTCCCCGTCACTGGACGCTACCGCCAATTTTGGACCCGGCGCAGCTAACCGGCTGGCAACATCTATGGGATACCAGGACCGGCATCGCTATTTGCAAGGAGCGCGCCTTATATAAGCTGCTGCCCACCGACTGCGCGCTGGGGCACGACACCACGACTAGAATGGAGCCCTTACCATTTATATTCTTCCAGGCTGCCATGCTGCTCGGCGTTGCTGTTCCTGCACCGGTAATGAACATCCTTTCCTGCGGACAAGTCACGGGGGCAGCGCCTCCCCGTCACTGGACGCTACCGCCAATTTTGGACCCGGCGCAGCTAACCGGCTGGCAACATCTATGGGATACCAGGACCGGCATCGCTATTTGCAAGGAGCGCGCCTTATATAAGCTGCTGCCCACCGACTGCGCGCTGGGGCACGACACCACGACTAGAATGGAGCCCTTACCATTTATATTCTTCCAGGCTGCCATGCTGCTCGGCGTTGCTGTTCCTGCACCAGTAATGAGCATGCTTTCCCGCGGACAAGTCACGGGGGCAGCGCCTCCCCGTCACTGGACGCTACCGCCAATTTTGGACCCGGCGCAGCTAACCGGCTGGCAACATCTATGTGATACCGGGACCGGCATCGCTATTTGCAAGGAGCGCGCCTTATATAAGCTGCTGCCCACCGACTGCGCGCTGGGGCACGACACCACGACTAGAATGGAGCCCTTACCATTTATATTCTTCCAGGCTGCCATGCTGCTCGGCGTTGCTGTTCCTGCACCAGTAATGAGCATGCTTTCCCGCGGACAAGTCACGGGGGCAGCGCCTCCCCGTCACTGGACGCTACCGCCAATTTTGGACCCGGCGCAGCTAACCGGCTGGCAACATCTATGTGATACCGGGACCGGCATCGCTATTTGCAAGGAGCGCGCCTTATATAAGCTGCTGCCCACCGACTGCGCGCTGGGGCACGACACCACGACTAGAATGGAGCCCTTACCATTTATATTCTTCCAGGCTGCCATGCTGCTCGGCGTTGCTGTTCCTGCACCAGTAATGAGCATGCTTTCCCGCGGACAAGTCACGGGGGCAGCGTCTCCCCGTCACTGGACGCTACCGCCAATTTTGGACCCGGCGCAGCTAACCGGCTGGCAACATCTATGTGATACCGGGACCGGCATCGCTATTTGCAAGGAGCGCGCCTTATATAAGCTGCTGCCCACCGACTGCGCGCTGGGGCACGACACCACGACTAGAATGGAGCCCTTACCATTTATATTCTTCCAGGCTGCCATGCTGCTCGGCGTTGCTGTTCCTGCACCAGTAATGAGCATGCTTTCCCGCGGACAAGTCACGGGGGCAGCGCCTCCCCGTCACTGGACGCTACCGCCAATTTTGGACCCGGCGCAGCTAACCGGCTGGCAACATCTATGTGATACCGGGACCGGCATCGCTATTTGCAAGGAGCGCGCCTTATATAAGCTGCTGCCCACCGACTGCGCGCTGGGGCACGACACCACGACTAGAATGGAGCCCTTACCATTTATATTCTTCCAGGCTGCCATGCTGCTCGGCGTTGCTGTTCCTGCACCAGTAATGAGCATGCTTTCCCGCGGACAAGTCACGGGGGCAGCGCCTCCCCGTCACTGGACGCTACCGCCAATTTTGGACCCGGCGCAGCTAACCGGCTGGCAACATCTATGTGATACCGGGACCGGCATCGCTATTTGCAAGGAGCGCGCCCTATATAAGCTGCTGCCCACCGACTGCGCGCTGGGGCACGACACCGCGACTAGAATGAAGCCCTTACCATTTATATTCTTCCACGCTGCCATGCTGCTCGGCGTTGCTGTTCCTGCACCAGTAATGAGCATGATTTCCCGCGGACAAGTCACGGGGGCAGCGCCTCCCCGTCACTGGACGCTACCGCCAATTTTGGACCCGGCGCAGCTAACCGGCTGGCAACATCTATGTGATACCGGGACCGGCATCGCTATTTTGCAAGGAGCGCGCCTTATATAAGCTGCTGCCCACCGACTGCGCGCTGGGGCACGACACCGCGACTAGAATGAAGCGCTTACCATTTATATTCTTCCAGGCTGCCATGCTGCTCGGCGTTGCTGTTCCTGCACCAGTAATGAGCATGCTTTCCCGCGGACAAGTCACGGGGGCAGCGCCTCCCCGTCACTGGACGCTACCGCCAATTTTGGACCCGGCGCAGCTAACCGGCTGGCAACATCTATGTGATACCGGGACCGGCATCGCTATTTGCAAGGAGCGCGCCCTATATAAGCTGCTGCCCACCGACTGCGCGCTGGGGCACGACACCGCGACTAGAATGAAGCCCTTACCATTTATATTCTTCCAGGCTGCCATGCTGCTCGGCGTTGCTGTTCCTGCACCAGTAATGAGCATGCTTTCCCGCGGACAAGTCACGGGGGCAGCGCCTCCCCGTCACTGGACGCTACCGCCAATTTTGGACCCGGCGCAGCTAACCGGCTGGCAACATCTATGTGATACCGGGACCGGCATCGCTATTTTGCAAGGAGCGCGCCTTATATAAGCTGCTGCCCACCGACTGCGCGCTGGGGCACGACACCACGACTAGAATGGAGCCCTTACCATTTATATTCTTCCAGGCTGCCATGCTGCTCGGCGTTGCTGTTCCTGCACCAGTAATGAGCATGCTTTCCCGCGGACAAGTCACGGGGGCAGCGCCTCCCCGTCACTGGACGCTACCGCCAATTTTGGACCCGGCGCAGCTAACCGGCTGGCAACATCTATGTGATACCGGGACCGGCATCGCTATTTGCAAGGAGCGCGCCTTATATAAGCTGCTGCCCACCGACTGCGCGCTGGGGCACGACACCACGACTAGAATGGAGCCCTTACCATTTATATTCTTCCAGGCTGCCATGCTGCTCGGCGTTGCTGTTCCTTCACCAGTAAAGAGCATGCTTTCCCGCGGACAAGTCACGGGGGCAGCGCCTCCCCGTCACTGGACGCTACCGCCAATTTTGGACCCGGCGCAGCTAACCGGCTGGCAACATCTATGTGATACCGGGACCGGCATCGCTATTTGCAAGGAGCGCGCCTTATATAAGCTGCTGCCCACCGACTGCGCGCTGGGGCACGACACCACGACTAGAATGGAGCCCTTACCATTTATATTCTTCCAGGCTGCCATGCTGCTCGGCGTTGCTGTTCCTGCACCAGTAATGAGCATGCTTTCCCGCGGACAAGTCACGGGGGCAGCGCCTCCCCGTCACTGGACGCTACCGCCAATTTTGGACCCGGCGCAGCTAACCGGCTGGCAACATCTATGTGATACCGGGACCGGCATCGCTATTTGCAAGGAGCGCGCCTTATATAAGCTGCTGCCCACCGACTGCGCGCTGGGGCACGACACCACGACTAGAATGGAGCCCTTACCATTTATATTTTTCCAGGCTGCCATGCTGCTCGGCGTTGCTGTTCCTGCACCAGTAATGAGCATGCTTTCCCGCGGACAAGTCACGGGGGCAGCGCCTCCCCGTCACTGGACGCTACCGCCAATTTTGGACCCGGCGCAGCTAGCCGGCTGGCAACATCTATGTGATACCGGGACCGGCATCGCTATTTGCAAGGAGCGCGCCTTATATAAGCTGCTGCCCACCGACTGCGCGCTGGGGCACGACACCACGACTAGAATGGAGCCCTTACCATTTATATTCTTCCAGGCTGCCATGCTGCTCGGCGTTGCTGTTCCTGCACCAGTAATGAGCATGCTTTCCCGCGGACAAGTCACGGGGGCAGCGCCTCCCCGTCACTGGACGCTACCGCCAATTTTGGAACCGGCGCAGCTAACCGGCTGGCAACATCTATGTGATACCGGGACCGGCATCGCTATTTGCAAGGAGCGCGCCTTATATAAGCTGCTGCCCACCGACTGCGCGCTGGGGCACGACACCACGACTAGAATGGAGCCCTTACCATTTATATTCTTCCAGGCTGCCATGCTGCTCGGCGTTGCTGTTCCTGCACCAGTAATGAGCATGCTTTCCCGCGGACAAGTCACGGGGGCAGCGCCTCCCCGTCACTGGACGCTACCGCCAATTTTGGACCCGGCGCAGCTAACCGGCTGGCAACATCTATGTGATACCGGGACCGGCATCGCTATTTGCAAGGAGCGCGCCTTATATAAGCTGCTGCCCACCGACTGCGCGCTGGGGCACGACACCACGACTAGAATGGAGCCCTTACCATTTATATTCTTCCAGGCTGCCATGCTGCTCGGCGTTGCTGTTCCTGCACCAGTAATGAGCATGCTTTCCCGCGGACAAGTCACGGGGGCAGCGCCTCCCCGTCACTGGACGCTACCGCCAATTTTGGACCCGGCGCAGCTAACCGGCTGGCAACATCTATGTGATACCGGGACCGGCATCGCTATTTGCAAGGAGCGCGCCTTATATATGCTGCTGCCCACCGACTGCGCGCTGGGGCACGACACCACGACTAGAATGGAGCCCTTACCATTTATATTCTTCCAGGCTGCCATGCTGCTCGGCGTTGCTGTTCCTGCACCAGTAATGAGCATGCTTTCCCGCGGACAAGTCACGGGGGCAGCGCCTCCCCGTCACTGGACGCTACCGCCAATTTTGGACCCGGCGCAGCTAACCGGCTGGCAACATCTATGTGATACCGGGACCGGCATCGCTATTTGCAAGGAGCGCGCCTTATATAAGCTGCTGCCCACCGACTGCGCGCTGGGGCACGACACCACGACTAGAATGGAGCCCTTACCATTTATATTCTTCCAGGCTGCCATGCTGCTCGGCGTTGCTGTTCCTGCACCAGTAATGAGCATGCTTTCCCGCGGACAAGTCACGGGGGCAGCGCCTCCCCGTCACTGGACGCTACCGCCAATTTTGGACCCGGCGCAGCTAACCGGCTGGCAACATCTATGTGATACCGGGACCGGCATCGCTATTTGCAAGGAGCGCGCCTTATATAAGCTGCTGCCCACCGACTGCGCGCTGGGGCACGACACCACGACTAGAATGGAGCCCTTACCATTTATATTCTTCCAGGCTGCCATGCTGCTCGGCGTTGCTGTTCCTGCACCAGTAATGAGCATGCTTTCCCGCGGACAAGTCACGGGGGCAGCGCCTCCCCGTCACTGGACGCTACCGCCAATTTTGGACCCGGCGCAGCTAACCGGCTGGCAACATCTATGTGATACCGGGACCGGCATCGCTATTTGCAAGGAGCGCGCCTTATATAAGCTGCTGCCCACCGACTGCGCGCTGGGGCACGACACCGCGACTAGAATGAAGCCCTTACCATTTATATTCTTCCAGGCTGCCATGCTGCTCGGCGTTGCTGTTCCTGCACCAGTAATGAGCATGCTTTCCCGCGGACAAGTCACGGGGGCAGCGCCTCCCCGTCACTGGACGCTACCGCCAATTTTGGACCCGGCGCAGCTAACCGGCTGGCAACATCTATGTGATACCGGGACCGGCATCGCTATTTGCAAGGAGCGCGCCTTATATAAGCTGCTGCCCACCGACTGCGCGCTGGGGCACGACACCACGACTAGAATGGAGCCCTTACCATTTATATTCTTCCAGGCTGCCATGCTGCTCGGCGTTGCTGTTCCTGCACCAGTAATGAGCATGCTTTCCCGCGGACAAGTCACGGGGGCAGCGCCTCCCCGTCACTGGACGCTACCGCCAATTTTGGACCCGGCGCAGCTAACCGGCTGGCAACATCTATGTGATACCGGGACCGGCATCGCTATTTGCAAGGAGCGCGCCTTATATAAGCTGCTGCCCACCGACTGCGCGCTGGGGCACGACACCACGACTAGAATGGAGCCCTTACCATTTATATTCTTCCAGGCTGCCATGCTGCTCGGCGTTGCTGTTCCTGCACCAGTAATGAGCATGCTTTCCCGCGGACAAGTCACGGGGGCAGCGCCTCCCCGTCACTGGACGCTACCGCCAATTTTGGACCCGGCGCAGCTAACCGGCTGGCAACATCTATGTGATACCGGGACCGGCATCGCTATTTGCAAGGAGCGCGCCCTATATAAGCTGCTGCCCGCCGACTGCGCGCTGGGGCACGACACCGCGACTAGAATGGAGCCCTTACCATTTATATTCTTCCAGGCTGCCATGCTGCTCGGCGTTGCTGTTCCTGCACCAGTAATGATCATGCTTTCCCGCGGACAAGTCACGGGGGCAGCGCCTCCCCGTCACTGGACACTACCGCCAATTTTGGACCCGGCGCAGCTAACCGGCTGGCAACATCTATGTGATACCGGGACCGGCATCGCTATTTGCAAGGAGCGCGCCTTATATAAGCTGCTGCCCACCGACTGCGCGCTGGGGCACGACACCACGACTAGAATGGAGCCCTTACCATTTATATTCTTCCAGGCTGCCATGCTGCTCGGCGTTGCTGTTCCTGCACCAGTAATGAGCATGCTTTCCCGCGGACAAGTCACGGGGGCAGCGCCTCCCCGTCACTGGACGCTACCGCCAATTTTGGACCCGGCGCAGCTAACCGGCTGGCAACATCTATGTGATACCGGGACCGGCATCGCTATTTGCAAGGAGCGCGCCTTATATAAGCTGCTGCCCACCGACTGCGCGCTGGGGCACGACACCACGACTAGAATGGAGCCCTTACCATTTATATTCTTCCAGGCTGCCATGCTGCTCGGCGTTGCTGTTCCTGCACCAGTAATGAGCATGCTTTCCCGCGGACAAGTCACGGGGGCAGCGCCTCCCCGTCACTGGACGCTACCGCCAATTTTGGACCCGGCGCAGCTAACCGGCTGGCAACATCTATGTGATACCGGGGCCGGCATCGCTATTTGCAAGGAGCGCGCCCTATATAAGCTGCTGCCCACCGACTGCGCGCTGGGGCACGACACCGCGACTAGAACGGAGCCCTTACCATTTATTTTCTTCTAGGTTAGTTACCTTAAACGGTGTTCTTGCCTAAAAACATCGAATCGCTGCCTGTTCGTGGTATCGTGCCCCTGCGACTTGTTAGTCATGCTAGCAAGTCGCAAAAACTATGTTTTCTCTTGTCTCAGACACTTGTTATTGATGCTTTCGGGTGATATTGAGTCCAACCCTAGCCCGGATAATGATGCTGTTTTGGCTACTGTATTAGCAATCGTCCAGAGAATTGGATCCGGACAAGTAGACATTCGCAGCGAGCTTCAGGTTATGAATCTGTGGAGGGCGTCAGTCGACGTTGAACTAAAGCAATTGTCAGCCAGGATTCGGGCCGTTAAAGTAGATATAGTTAACGTAAAAAGTGCCCATGCCTCTGCAGTCCCTCCACCGTCCGTACCAGAGAGCGTCGCACTACAGCTAAAGAAAATAGAATCGCGCTGCGACGACGCTTAAAACAGGCAACGCCGATCCAATTTACTTTTCTTTGGCATCCCTGATGACCCTGCAGAGACATGGTCGACTTCTGAGAAATATGTTATCTACTTGTGTTCGGAAATTCTGGGTATTACCATTGTGTGATCCCAGATTGAACGTGCTCACCGCCTTGGACGACATCAGCCAGATAAAGTTGGGCCTATCATTGTAATGTTCATGCACTTTAATGACAAAGATAACGTTATCGGATTAGGTAAAAAATCTAAGGGCACTCATTATGCTGTTCGGGAGGACTTTTCGCTACAGACGCGTATCGCCAGGAAAAAGTTTCGTGAGTACGGCAAGGCTTTAAATGTTCCTTTCAAGCTTAATGTTGATAGACTGCGCGTGGGCGACATATATTATGTGTATGACTCTGCGTCAGACACGGTCATGAAATCACCAAGATAGCTAAACCGTAGGCCGACTTCACGCACTACTCTCAACTCTTGTCAAACTTACACCAAGCAGTCTCAGTTACCTCTTTCTTTATCTGGTTCATTTACAAACATTAGAAGCTTGCTTCCGAAACGTGACCAACTTTGTTCTTTCCTTGACGATAGTAACTCTGATATCGTTGTCCTAACAGAAACTTGGCTGACCCCTGAAATTAATGATACAGAAATATTTCCTGATAACAACTCTTACAATGTTTACCGCCATGATCGTGGAACTAAAAGGGGAGGAGGCGTCCTGCTAGGCATAAAGCAAAAGTTTTCTTCCTTTCTAATTGATTAGAAATCTGATCTTGAAATTGTTCGGTGTGCATACTCATCATCATCGACTAAGGTACTTATTGGTGTGTGTTATCGACCACCTGACTTTCGCCATTCCTTTGTGGATGAATTTCGCAGTAGTATAGCTATTTCCTTCTGATTACATGTACATTTTTGGAGATTTTAATTATTCCTTAATTGATTGGTCTTCCTTGTTTTCTCCCTGCCGTAAATCTATGAACTTCCTTACCTTGGCTTTAGATCTTAAATTATTTCAGGTCATTAACGAACCCACTCGTGGTCAAAATTTGTTGGACTTAATGCTTACCTCTGCTCCTGATACAGTCGGACAAATACTCACCCTCGATGAATTCAGTGATCATAAATTACTACAAATACCTCTTTACATACCACTTAAAGATGTCAGCTTTACGTCCAAGAAAATAAGGAACTACAATAAAGGTATGTATAAAGATATGAATTTCGATCTTGAAATGTTCTTCCGCCAAGAGAATTTATGCCCTCTTTCTCTGTACGTTCCGTTGATGAAAACTGGACTCTTTTCAAAGAGAAAATATCTTCGCTAATTTACAAGTATGTCCCATTGATTACCATATCTAATGGCAGGACTAACCAATGGTTCAACAAGTTCCTTTGTAGGTTAAAAAATAGGAAAAAACGCTTATACCAGAAAGCCAAGCAAAACCCGACAGCTTGGGTTGAGTACAAAAACTTTTTAAAAACTTACTGCTCTGCTATATCTGCTGCCAAACATAAATATTTCAACAGTGATCTACACTCACTCCTCAAATCGGACCCAAAAAGGTTTTGGAAAACAATTTCACCGGACAATGGCTCAACTCGCATGTCCCTGCAGGGAGCCAACAAAATACCTCTAGCTGACCACGATTGCCCTGTAGCTTTCAACAATTTTTTTTCATCAGTATTTACGACGGAGGATCAGTCCACTGTACCCCTTATCACTGAACCCGACTACCCTTACATGGAACCTATTAACATCACCGTCGAAGGTATATCGCGTCTAGTTACAAACCTCAAATTATCTACATCTGCCGGTATTGGTAACATTAGCTCGAAAATACTAAAAGGCACTGTCTCCGTTTCCAGCCACATATTACTTCACATATTCCGACAGTCATTATCATCCGGTTGCCTCCCTTCTGACTGGAAAATTGCTAAAGTAGTGCTTGTATTTAAGGCGGCGGGAGATAGAAATTCGCCTTTTAACTACCATCCTATCTCCGTAACTTGCATTTCTTGTAAATTACTTGAGTATATCATCGCTTCTCATGTCTACAGCCACCTTGAGTCAAATTTTTTCTTTTTTACTAACCAACACGGCTTCAGGAAAGGGTTTTCATGCGATTCACAGCTATTTGAACTTACAACGAACCTACATTTTAGCATGAATAACAACAAACAATCCGATTGCATTTTCTTTGATTACTCAAAAGCCTTTGACCGTGTCGCTCATTGTCGTCTAATCTCGAAATTATCTTCACTCCGGCTAGATTCGGTAACTCTTTCGTGGCTACGGAATTTCTCGTCACTTCGCCAGCAGTTCACAGTTGTTAACAGTTTGTATTCACCTCCTTGCTATGTGACTTCCGGTGTTCCACAAGGCAGTGTTTTAGGACCCTTACTATTTCTAATATACATCAACGACCTGCCTACTAACATATCTTCTTCCATCCGTCTTTTTGCTGACGATTGCATAATTTACCGCACCATTAATTCTATCGACGACCACATCGCACTTCAAAATGACCTCAAGAATGTTTCTGATTGGTGCAGTACCTGGCAAATGCCTCTTAACGAATGTAAATGTAACATTATCACTTTTAGACGTAAGCATGTCAACTCTCAGTTCACCTACTTTCTTAACTACTCTCAGGCCTCGGAAGCATCTTCATATAAATATCTCGGAGTTCACCTCGCTCCTAACCTGTCCTGGGCATCCCACGTCACCGCCATTTGCGCCAAAGCCTCACGAACTTTGGGGTACTTACGATGAAACTTAAAAAACGCCCCATCCATTATCCGCAAGCTTGCATATGCAACATTTGTCCGGCCTCAAGTAGAATTTGCAAGCCCTGTGTTGTCGCCTCATCAAAAATATCTAATCAATATGCTAGAAGCCGTACAGAACAGAGCAGCACGTTTTATTTCTTGCGATTACAACTATTCTCATAGCGTAACTGAAATTAAACAGAATCATGACATCATTTCACTTGAAACTCGCCGTTGCATCGCACTTCTCTGTTTGTTCCACAAGTACGTTCATGGTAATAGGCCGTCTCCGCTACCTCTCGAAAGGCCTTTGCGCATGTCAAAACGCCTCCATAACAATTTCAGTTACTCGCGCATCTTCGGTTACACATTAACCTTCAACAGCTCTGCGCTTCCACGTGCCATTTCTCTGTGGAACGATTTGCCCGACACTATCGCTTCCTTAACAAACCATGATTCTTTCCTCAACCAAGTCAGCAGTCATCTTTCAATAACACCCTTTTAATCTGTTCACCAACTTACTGCTTTTCATTGCTATTTCTCAGCTGCATCGTGGTTTTTACTGCGCATCAGTTACATTTTTAAAGTGCTGCATCTCTTGTGTTTGAATGCTTTATAGTAGAAATGTATAAGTGCCACTTGCTACATAATATGTTCACTAGCTCATATAGTACTGTTTCTGTTTATACCCCCCCCCCCCTTACGTCATGCTCCTACGGGGGCCTGTAAGGCCATTATAAATAAATAAATAAATAAATAAATACAACATAACAAAATGTCATCATCTCTACAAACCCTCCTACGCACCTACTACTTTCAGGTAAAGAATAGAAGCAACTTAATAACAAACATAGGAAACTTAAAAGAGAATACACCCACATATGAGACGCGCCGCCATGAAGAATGGCTCATACGCTTTTCGAGAACAAATTACAGCCATCAAATGGTCGCAAATACCTTGTCACGGCTACTAAATTCTTATCTAGAAGCCGGCATTGACATCCATGCCTTGACACCATCGGAGCTCATCTGTCTGGCAAAAACTACGATTTAAATCACCGTGGTTCAGTAAAAGCACATGTACTCACAGTGAAAGAAATGTAATTCCTCTAATTGATGTAACCATTGCTCTTTATTTTTTTTTTCATTTCGGAAAGTGTTCTTTGCCACCGGTCTGCCAATACGTAAAGGGGGCCAGGAACCACTCAAGCTGCCAATAAGCAGCTTTTTCCTTGGCCCCCTCCATTTGCCTGTAAATGGGCCCAAATAAAATGAAATGAAATGAAATAAAACCATGTGATAACTATGATGTGCTTATACTCTGCATCTGACAGTAAAATTTACGTTCTGCGAGAGACAGAAAATAAATATAATGCTACCTCATTCATAGGTTCAAGGCATTGCAACCAATAGGCATAAACGTTTCAAAGGAAGCTTTAAAATCCATTGTCTATGTTAAATTTCAAAGCACAGACAATAGCACCTAGTTATTATTTATCTCTTCATTCATTTTGTTCTTTTATTTATATATTTCTTTTTTTCACGAGCGCCATTTCCTGCCTCTACATTTATTATCTGAATTGAAGTCATAGCGCTGGATTGACACGGACAAGAAAGACGGCAGGACATGCGCTAAGAAAAAGAACGTCTTTATCGCTTAGCTAAATCATCTGCAAGTAAAACAAATTGGGAAACCTATAACGTTGCCATCAAGTGTATTTAACTGCACTAAAAATGCTAAAGACAAATGTTTATCTCATTCATTAGCTGAAATGCTTACGACAGGTGTCCGAAAGTTTTGGCGTGTCATTAACCTGTCTTCTGATAGCTCTATCACCTTGAAAGACGGGTCAGGTGACGTCACTCCAAATGACGCTTCCACAAACATTCTAAATGAATCATTTGCAAATAATTTTTTCACTTCATTGAACATTCATCCACCACACACATACCACTACCACCATCTCATTATGCAACTCATAGCTCCTGATTTCTCTGGTATTGCTAAGGTGATTGATGACTGCCTTTAAACTCAGCTCCAGGTTATGATACTATTAATATTAAATTTTTGAAAAGCACTAATAAATTCGGTTCTGTAATGCTTGCTAATATTTTCCAACAATCAATAAACAATTGTACACTGCCGGCTCAACGGAAAATAGGGAAAGTGGTTCCGTGGCATAAGTCTGGTAACCAAAGCTCACCCCTGAATCACCGCCCAATTGCGCTTACCAGCACCTGTTGCAAACTTCTTGAACATGTAATATTTACAAATCTCGTTAGCTTTCTTGAATCGAACTCATTTTTCACCTCAGCTCAACATGGTTTTCGCAAAAAAATTCTCATTTAAATCCAACTAATATATTTCACTCATAGATTGGCATTTTGCTCACCTTGACATTTCTAAGTTTTGTAAGGGGTGGCGCTGGCTAACACTCCCAAGGTTGGTTCTAGTAACAACACATAAATACCCAAGAAAGTGGATGAGGAAACGGCGCCGCGGTAGCTCAATTGGCATAAGCATCGCACGCGTAATCCGAATACGTGGGATCGTTCCCCACCTGCGGCAAGTTGTTTTTCGTCCACTTTCATTGACATTAAATTGCCATTTCTTTAATTCAATTAGTAAGTACAAGTAATTTCCCATATGTTGTCCTTGGTGTCTTTGTTAGCTTCTCATAATGCTGCTATAAGTGATTGCCATTTATAACCCTTCACAACACCAAAATTCCTCGTCAAGAAGGCGTCTGTAGTTGGAATAGTATCCCATATTAATAGTATGCCCTTGTCTCCAAGAAGCTTACCGCACAATTGAAAATATAGGACTTTTTTTTCTTTCTTTGCGCGTATTGAGGTCTTTACTAAACGCATTAGGAACAAGTGTGATTTTTTTTATGCCACAACACATAGTAGTACACAAGGAAGTTTCTCACAATTAAGCGACAATGGGAAAGAAGCATCGCTTCTACATTATGCAGCTTAGACGCGCGCTGTTTCCTGCCGTATACATGAGGAAACAGTTCTTTTAAGGCCTTGTGCATCTCATAAGTAAAAAAAAAATCTGCTGCCTAGCATGACCGAAAAACTTACCGTCCGGCGTTACGGCGCGAAAATTGATAGTGCCACCCACGACCATCGATGGGACTGGAGCCCACGACCTGTGGTGGGAGTCGAACCTGCAACCATTGATCGGAGTCGAGCTCACGGGCTTTGACTTTAATTAGGACCAACTTAATTTAGGCACTGGAACACACAACATTTCGTAGGAGCTCAAACCTCGACCGGGCCAAAATTCAATGGCATCCAAATTTATGGTGCCACCATTGATGGTCGAACCCATGAATATTGGTGGGAGTCTACCCCACAACATTTAGTGATAGTTAGGGCAAAGCCGATTAGGGCACTCGAGCCCACGACCTTTGGTGGCAGTCGATCCGACGTCTGGCGCAAAATTCACTAATGGGAATTGAACCCACGGCGATTGGTGGGAGTCTAGCCCACGAACTTGGAGGAAGTCGAGCCCGCAACCGTTGGCGTAAGTCGAACCCACGACATCTATTCTTAATTAGTATATAGGTGATTAAGGCACTCAAACCCACGGAGTTTGGTTATTATTATTAAATTATGGGGCTTTACGTGCTAAAACCACTATCTGATTATGAGGCACGCCATAGCGGGGCACTCCAGAAATTCTGAACACCTGGGATGGTCGAAATTCCGCAGTCATTTGACTTCTTAAATTTTACTGTGTGGTACTTTACCCAAATGCAACTTGAAGGAAATTGCGATGCCATTGAATATGCACCTGGGGTTCTTTAACGTGCAAATGAATCTATGTACACAGGTGTTTTCGCATTTCGCCCCCGTCGAAATACGGCCGCAGTGGCCGGGATTCACCCGCTGTGGTTGCTCAGTGACTATGGTGTTCGGCTGCTGAGCACGAGGTCGCGGGATCGAATCCCGCCCACAGCGGCCTCATTACGATGGGGGCGAAAACACCCGTGTGCTTAGATTTAGGCGCACGTTAAAGAACCCCAGGTGGTCGAAATTTCCGGAGTCCTCCACTACGGCGTGCCTCATAATCAGAAAGTGGTTTCGGCACGTAAAACGCCATAATTTTTTTTGGCCGAGATTCGATCCAGCGCCCTCGTGCTTAGCAGCCCAACACCATAGCCACTAAGCAACCACGGCGGGTACGACCTTTGGTGTTAATGGAGGCAAAGTTAATCAAGGCACTCCAATGCACGGCCATTGATGGGAGCCGAACCCATCAGCTTTGTTTGTAATTAAGGCAAAGTTGTGTCACTCGAACCCTTGATGGGAGTCAATCGGGCGTTGTGGCACCAAATTAAATGGCACCGAAATTGATGGAAGTCGAATCCACGACCGTTGGTGAGATT
Source organism: Dermacentor variabilis (assembly GCF_050947875.1). NCBI lineage: Eukaryota > Metazoa > Arthropoda > Arachnida > Ixodida > Ixodidae > Dermacentor > Dermacentor variabilis. The sequence goes on along the minus strand of NC_134574.1, from coordinate 3,033,638 downwards.
CGAACAGACGACATTGGTGGCAACGTTAATTAATGCACAATTAATTACGGTTGAGGCAATTTAGCTAAGGCACTCGAGCCCATAATGTTTGGTAGGAAAAAACAATAGGAAATAACAACGCATTAGAATAAAAATGCCAAGTAATGTGTTATGGATGTCCGGTGAGTGCGCAGGCTTTCACGTTCACCATCCTTAGTATATGCTAAAAATAATGTCAGCTTTTTATTAGAGCCTCGCGGTGGAATATCTGTTCTTTCTATTTGTGGAGGTAGCATCGTGCAGGCAGCGTCTTACAAATTAAACAGAAAGCAGACACAATTCCTTATGAAGGAAGATTACAATAGCCAAATCACATTTCTTTCTCATACAATCATGCAATAAAAATGCTTGAGTTAAGTAGCACGTATGTGTATATCCAAAATCAAGAAAGGGGTTGACAGATGGAATAGCACACTGTGGCATAGAGATTATAAACAGAGATAATCTGCCTAAGAAAGGCTGGCCAACGTTTCGATAGGAGGGCCTATCTTCGTCAAAGGCGGCCTCGTAGTAATAATAATAATATTTGGGGTTTTACGTGCCAAAACCACTTTCTGATTATGAGGCACGCCGTAGTGGAGGACCACGGAAATTTTGACCACCTGGGGTTCTTTAACATGCACCTAAATCTAAGCACACGGGTGTTTTCGCATTTCGCCCCCATCGAAATGCGGCCGCCGTGGCCGGGATTCGATCCCGCGACCTCGTGCTCAGCAGCCCAACACCATAGCCACTGAGCAACCACGGCGGGTCGGCCTCGTAGTCCTCGGCATGTTAGTTTTAAAGAGTTAGCACACGTCACGTGCGGTTATCGTCGGTAGCGGCTGGTTGTAAAGGGAGAGTCTTCAAAGATAATGAGCGCTGTCGCCTGACGTCTCTGAGCGGGGTTCCTAATCATGCAAACGCCATTTGTGCGGAAGCGTCAAGGACACTGGCGTATCAGCGCCGGAACCTGCGGAATTCCTCTAACAATGTTCGAAAACTGGCCTATCTAACAATATTGCGGCCACAGCTAGAATATGCAGCATCCATGTGGTACCCGTATCAAAACTATTTAATAAACTTGCTAGAATCCGTACGAAATAGATCCCCTCGCTTTATTACACGTAACTACAGTCCCCTTTCGAGCGTAACACAGATTAAACTTGATATCTATCTTGAACCATCACATGTTCGTCGTTCAATCGCTCTTTTATGCTTATTTCATAAATATCGCCACTGCACCAAGCAATCTGCGTTACCTCTAGAAGCGCCGTCACGCATTTCCAGCCGTTTACCTAATCAGTACAGCATCAAGCGCATATACGAATAACACAAGCCTTCAATTCATCAGCCCTTCCACGTGCCATCGTTCTTTGGAATGATCTTCCTGATAATATTGCATCCATATGCAACCATCAATCATTCCATGATCAGCTGTTCGAATACTTTCAAGTGACATCGTGACGCTAGACCTTCTCTTGTATTATATATCCCACGTTTTGCCTATTGCGTTTTTGTAAACCCTGCTTTTTTTTCTTGAGCCATGTGTCAGACACGTGTGCTGTATTTGTATTGACACGTGTACTTATCTTTATCAGGCGACCACGTTTCGTCGCCTAACAAATGTTATCGCACAGCGCGGGACGCGCGTGCATATATCCGAAGTTTCTGGAAAGTTATCGATGCTTCTATTCGCTGTCTGTTGTCGCCGAACCTTGTGTTATCTGATTTCATCGCGTGACTCGAACGGTGTAGAACTTTGTGGAAGGCATGCGGGTCCCAACCATTAGTCTGGAACGTTCGTCGACTGCTGTATAAAAGCCGACGCGTTTGGCCCGCTGATCAGATTTTCGACGATCGCCGACCGTGTTCGCCGCTATCGTTGTGCCATAAGTGTAGCCTGTTTTTGTGGGCGCAGGTTCGCCCAATAAAAGTTAGTTTTGTCTTTCACAGTATTGCTACTGTGTTCTTCAACGTCACCACCACGTGACAATATCCTTCAATTATTTTGTGTACTTTGCTCTTATGTTTGTTGCTGCTTTATAGTACTAGCCCTGTGCAGTGCTTTCCCTTTTCCTTTTCGACCTGTATATTTTGCATTTCTTATAATATCCTTGTTCGTCCCCCTTACTCAATGGCCTCTGGGCCCTGTAAGGTATTGTAAATATATAAATAAATAAGACGACGGGACAAGAGCGGGAGAATGGGCAGGCGGGGAGAACAGAAAAGTAAGAAAAGGAGAGAAAAGAAGACACCAAGAGAAAAAAAAGAACAAGAAAAGATAAAGAAGGGCATGGGAGGGTGTTGAGGAAACGGGAGGTAGGTTAGGGAGCATTCAGGGGTGTCATTGGCGGCATGTTCTTGTGGTTTTAGAAATGCCGGTCAAGTGGTCAATGCAACAGTAAGAAAAAAGCTTCAAAAAGACATCAGTCGAATGAATGACTTTAGTAGCGTAGCAGCAGTGCGTCGAGTAACTTCGAAGGAGCTAAGATGGCGACAAGCAGTCTGGGGTGCAACGCATGGGGTAACTTGAAGGCAGTGGCATGGTCTTTCCAAGGACGTTAGCCCCAGTAGCTCAACGTAGGTGCGCTTACGGCGGTATACAGAAGTGACGATACCTTGTGTGGCTGAGGCGCCGAAAAAGGTATCCTGGCGTCTGGGACATTAGAATGTCTTGATGAGGGTGTTTCAAAAAATAAACAATGAAAACAGACAAAAGAAAGGGGGGGGGGGAACCGAAACCGGAATAACAAATAGGAGAGTGACGGGAGCAGAAGCGGGCGGGGGCAGGTGCACTTGGGAAAAGGGGGTCATGCAGTTGACATAAACGTAAAACATGAAAAAGTATAATAAATTATGTAGTAGGCACGAAAAAAATTTACGAAATGCGGGAATAGGTGAGGTTAAGAATTAAAGTTAGCTGGTGGCTTAATGCTTTTGTGCCTTTATTGATGACATGAGAATTTCAGATTTGTGTTTCCGCTTCTAAATATTCTAAGTTGCCCCGTGCCAAATTAATTCCCGTCGGATGTAGGCAACTAACATTGTGTATGAGATATGATTCGGTACATTTCCTTTCGCGAGGTGAACGGAAATATGTTTGTAGTATATAGATCCTTGCTTTGTCGAATATATGTCTATTTTCTTTGAAGTGGCTGGCTACTGCTTTAGGTAAATTGTGTTTTGTATCCGAGCATTGACTGTTGAGTATTGTATCAATTGGTTGTACAGTTTCACCTATCTATTGTTTGCTACAAGTGGCACGTCCTAGACAGTAGACTACGTTGCTTGATGTGCAGGTGAAGCTCGAAGTTACCTTGTGGGAGTAATTTGACGCTGTACTTTTTACTGTAGAAATAGATTGAATATGTTTGCATGTAGAGCACCAGGGGCGGCCACAGGGACTGGTTCCCAACTGCGTGTTTGTGCTTAGTTTGGCGTGTACTTAGTTTGGGATAACTGTGTGTCTCTTATGGGTGCGAAAATGTTATTTCTATGCCAACACGAATTACTTCAGACGTTCTACTTCTATAGATATATGTGTTTCAAACTTGAATGCATCAGATTTGAAAGCAAGAGCATTATCATGATCATCTTAAAAGTTTTTGTGCGCAAACAAACAGGGACGAAGAATAGAAGCAACACAAGGACGAGCGCTTTCTATCAACTGGTTTTATTTTTGAAGACCCGCCTGCTTAAATACCCACAGATCTGCGCGATCTAGTCAATAGAGCATGGCTATAGCGCATATAATACACACAGATCTGCGCGATCAAGTCAAGAGAGCACGTCGATAGTACATATAACACTTGTGATAAAAAGACGTGGACCAAAGCCACCCGGTCAACATAAAAACAGCAAGGTGCATGAAACAACCACTTACGATAAAATGCGTTAAAGATGTGATGACAGAAGTGAATTTTCTTTATCCAACAATGAAACAGAAGGATGGCTGATGCATTTTTCTTTGTTTTTCAATCCAGTGTGCTTCCGCAATTTCCCTCGCGGTTTGATTCCTATGCCTATACAATATGTCGGTGCTACTAAGACAAGGTGAGCAATCATGTTTTTGGCAGTGCATTGCCAAATGCGTACTAGGGCGACCTTTCAGACTAGACAAGTGTTCCCTTAACCTCGTGTTAATGCATCTCGCAGTCTGCCCTACGTACACATGACCACATGTCATAGGAATCTCATAACTAACGTTCTTCGCGCAATCAATCAACAAATTGGTTCTTGCGCGGATGTTTAGCAGTACATTCTTTCTTTACGTCATCCTTTCTTTCGAACTTATTTTTAAGCTTAGAGCACACACTACCTGTTTTGTTTTTTGCCTAAAATACCACTTTTACTGCGTAACTACCAGCCACCTTTTTAAGTCTGTGTGAAAGGCCGTGCACATACGGAATCACTGAAATCTTGGAAGCTACATCCTTCTGCCTTTGATTCCTTTTGCATTGTCCTTTATCCTGTTTAAGTTTTTTCATTAGTCTAGGGCATGACGCCAGCATCACAGCGAGTGGGTACCCAGCCTTTCTCAACCTATCAACTTGCTCAAAAAATGCAATCTTTACAGTGTGGTGACACGAATTTAACAAGGCTGACCGGAAACACGAAATGACTATGCCATTCTTCACAAGCCTGGAATGGTTTGATGCATAGTTCATTAGCGGTTTTCCAGCTCGGGGTGAGAATGACCAACACACATGTTCCGGTAGGAATTCTAACTTGACATCAAGAAACTGTAGCTTATTATCTACCGGCCCTTCAGAAGTAAACGTTAAGCCCCTGCCCAGAGAATTAAAGGCTTCTACAACTCTATTCCTGAAAGCACCCTTGTCTACATGACAGGCTAAAATCAAGTATTCATCGACATATCTGTATACCTTATTTACTACACCTCCTAAATCCTTGGCAAACTCTCTGTCTATGCTTCCCCCAAAAATGCTACTTGGGATGGCAGCTACCTTTGACCCGATGCACACACCCCTTGCCTGTATATACGTTTCACCACAGAATCTCTACATGTGCATTCGCTAAATAAAAATGCAGAAGTTCAAGAAAGAATTCAACGGCCATGTCGCACGTTTGCGGAATGACACTTCGTCATTCTCATTTGTTATGCAATCTTTAATACTGCACAGTAGGGGCCCATGCGGTAAGGACTAGTAGAGATCTTGAACATCTATGCTGAATCGCCAGCTGCAGCTTGTACTATCTGATGCCAGAAAATTCACAAGGCCTTCCGAGTTTTTTAATAAGTACGGATCCTGTACTTCTAAGCAATTCAACATTTTTTGCAGGAACTCCGTGACCATAACCTGCCAACACCCTCGCTCGGACACAATTGGCCTAAACGTAATTCCTTGCTTGTGTGTTTTCGCCGTCAAAAATATCTCCAGTTTCATTCCTTTTCAGTTCTTTACATCTAACGCAAGCTTTTCTTGGTCACATTTTTTCAATAGCTCCACCGCCTTCTTTTTTACGTTTTCTACATTCACGTCACATTCCTTAAAGCACTTGTTCACCGCTAGGAAAGCCTTTTCTAAGTAACAATCATTTGGTAAAACAACCAGAAAGCCTTCCTTGTCTGCTTGAACAACACGCAGATTATTCTCAACCAAATACTTAGCAGTCCTATCAACATTGGGTCTGGATCTAACGCTTACCGAAGCTTTGGCCACCCCGTCCGCACATTCCACCACCACATCGTTCTTTTTCTTTCTCTGGTACACTCCTGGCAATGTCCCTTGTAAGTGCTAACCTGTCAACGATGTCGATCCTCGGTTCCATGCAGAACTTTGGCCCCAACTTGAGTACCTGTTGATGCCGTTCTTCCACCGCTACACCCCCTAGTAATAGAAGGCGTCCCTCTTGCACTTCCCTTTTCTTCTTCTTCGGCCTAGAACACGAGGTTAGCACTAAACTAATTAAAGAAGTGCTTGGTGTAACATTTTCCGGTTTCGAGCGAATTCACCGCTTGGGAGAGAAGAAGGCTAACGAAGCGCGCCCCGTGATCTTCAAGCTGTTCGATTACAGAGACAAAGTCAAGATACTTAAGAACTGTTTTAGACTGAAGGGTTCCAAAATCTCTGTCAGCGAAGATTTTTCTCTGGCGGTACGCAATATAAGAACAAAACTTTGGGATAGTTGCAAACTAATTAGAGAAAAGCATGAAAACGTCAGACTCGTTTACGATAAGATCAAAGTAAATGATGAACTCTTTGCATGGGATGAATAATTAGGCGAGAAAATAACAGTAAAAAAGTGTCTCCTCGAATTGCCGAACGACAACCCTGCTAATTAAAGAAAAAACTAACTATTCCTAATATCAACGCCAGGAGTATAGTTAATAAGACGGTAGCACTTGAGGCCTTGTCTCTTGAATATGAACCTGATGTCATAACCATTAGTGAAACTTGGCTGTCATCATGTATCTTGACCAACAATATATTTCCCCCAGGTTATATAGTTCTTCGCCAGGATAGATGTACACGTGGCGGTGACGTCGCGATTTTAGTGAAAAACGACATTCAAACCACACCCCTACCTAACATTACCGGCGCAGAAGCACTGTTTTGTAGGATCACGATCGGCGTATGTTCCCTTTATGTTGGTACAATGTACAGAGCATCGAATTCTGGCTCGGAGCCATTACATATATTGTCTGATTAGATACAGCGTCACTTTCAAGGGGACAAAAAGGTTGTCCTTACGGGGGATTACAATCTACCAGGTATAAGATGGGATTCGTACGATGATGGTGTTGTCGATAAAGACAGCGCTGAGGCGATACTTGATATGGCCTTCAATAGTCGTTTAAAGCAAATCATTCAGGAACCTACACGTGTCACTTCGTCAAGCAGCACAATTCTTGATCTAACTTTTGTGAGTGAAAACATTCCTGTAGAGAACATATCGTGGGAAATAACTGACGGAATTTCGGACCACAAGGCAACTAAATGCTGTCTATCAGTGCCGCCGTCAGCACGTTCAGAAAAATTGATTACATAAATATATGATTGGAAAAACGCAGATGATGTCAGCATTGTTGACGCTTTTAACACTACCCCAATTTTTCTTGTCTTTTCCATGATAATTATGTGACAGTGGATGAATTATGGGAGATATTGAAGACTTATATGGAGCAATGTGTATCCAACTTTCTACCCATAAAAAGAAAAGAAAGTGCACAAAAGAAACGCTTGGATCACAAGGAATATAATACATATGACACGTAAAATGTCAAGGCTGAGGAAACTTAAGAATAAGACATCAAATCCCTAGTCCTCTGAGAAAATTAGTAAATTGGCACATGGGTTGAGCGCAGTGGTAAAACAAGCAAAACATACGTACAGTGTATCCTCATAGAATAAAGAAACAACTTTAGAAAAGGAAACTGTACCTTCCACAGTGGTTCGAAAATAAGAAGCGGCAGCGCATGGAACTTAGCGCGGGGCCCGACAGATGGCGCTTCTTAAACAAGAAGCGGAAATGCCTCTTTTTTGTGCAATATCCAATACGGCCGCTTTGTGCCGGTGGCGCACGCTGGGTACGCGCCGTGCTCGCCTTGCTGGCGTTGCGGCATGCCTCAGCTGCCGCCTTTTAATTGCCAGGAGACTAAAGAGCCTCTACTGACGCCCATACAAACAAGCCATAAGTGAGTGAACAGAACGTGCGACTTTATTGGCAGAAGAAAAGCAGTGCATCTTCTCGTACGAGAGCAGAAATAAAATTTGCATTTCGAGATACGCTGATGCCGTTAACGCGAGCTCGTAAACTGCTCACTTTCATCGTCGTACATGGCAATATGGTAACGAGCGAAAATTAGTTGCGCAAGCAAATTGGGCAGTGCACCACCTGTCTGCATCGACAGTCGCGTAACTTGCACTGCCGTAACTGCCGCAACCAACACAGCGACATGGACTAGTCGGCATTTTAGCGTTACCTCATTTTCAACCTGCACGTTTATTTTTGCTCTTTCGGGGGCCGCTAGTGTGTAACTCAAACTTACTGCCCAACATTCTCAATATGGCCCGCAGCACGGCCGATGAAGGCCCAGAAGCATAGTTTGCCCGCGGCTGCAGCAGGAAAGGTCCAATGGGGAGAGCACCAATTACGGTGCATATAAATGGGGAGTCTTTGTCGCTGTGCGGACTGCAGGAGCAGACGGTTACCTCGGGAAACTGTTGCCCATGCAGCTGACCAGGGCGCCACATCGAAGAAACATAACACGGCGGCCATTATCAAATTAGACTGAATTCAATCACCGCATAAGGTTCAGACAATACACTGCACATTGGCTAAGATCCACGTGACAACAGTGGGAATTCACGCAACTACAGGTCGTTTACAGCACATTCAGCTATCCAACTTCAGGCACAGTGCTTGCCTACGTCGCACATGGTGGTCTAGTAACGAGTGACAACCAGCAGCGCAAGCAGATTGGACAGTGCCCCACCTGTTTGCATTGACAGTCGCCGTAACTTGCACTGCGAATAAATCAGGTGACGCAGGCACCTGCTGCCATAGCCAACACAGCGACATGAATTACCCGGCATTCTAGCGTTACCTCCTTTCCTACATGCACGTTTCTTTTTGTTCTTTCGGTGACCGCTAATGTGTCGCTCACACTTGGTGCCCCACCTGCTCTCAATATGGACATGGTCCGTTTTGTGGCAATAACCATATTGCAGGCCTTTCCACCCATGTGGCTATCATACACTTCAAACCATGTAAACATGTGTGATAGTCTCCTTACACGCCAAATCGCAGCCAAAGAAGGCCACATGCACACTTTACCCACGGCTGCAGCAGGAAAGGACAAACAGGGAGCACCAATCGCAATACATGTAAACAGGGAGTTTGTGTCGCTGTGCGGACTGCAGGAGCAGGTGCTTACCTCGAGAGGCCGTTGGCTAATGCAACTGACCAGGCCGCCACACCCGAGAAATGTAACAGTGCAACTATGGCTAAGTGGGACAACACTGAAACAAGACTCTGCAATCAAATCACTTCAGCATACTCTAACATAATGCTCAATTTATACATTGGCTATCATCCACATGACAACAGCGAGCGTACACCCACACGGGTGGCTTGCGGCACATTCAACCGTCCGACTGTAGGCATGGTGCTTGCCTTCGTCGCACATGGTAGTCTGGTAACAAGCAACAACCAGCAGCGCAAGCAGATTGGACAGTGCATCCCACGTGTTTGCACCGACAGTCGCCATTGAAGATGAGCAACTTGCATTGCGAAGCAATCGGGTGATGCAAGCATCTGCTGCCGCAGCCAACACAGTGACATGGAGTGCCCGGCATTTTAGCGTTACTGCATTTCCAACCTGCGTGTTTCTTTTTGTTCTTTCGCATGCCACTGATGTCTAACTCACACTTGGTGCCCCACATTCTCTAAATATGGGCATGGTCGGTTTTGTGGACATCACCATTTTGCAGTCACTTTTGCAGGCCTTTCCACACATGTGGATATCAACTTCATAAACTTAGAACCATGTAATCATGTATCAGGTCTCTTTGATGCCAAATTATGGAAGGCCACAAGCAAAATTTGCACACGGCAGCAGCAGGAAAGGGCGGAACGGGGAGCACTAACCACGGTGTGTGTAAATTCGCAGCCTATGTCACTGTGCGGACAGTTGGAGTCGGTGCTTGCCTTGAGAGACTGTTTCCCAATGCAACTGACCAGGCTCCCACATATGAGAAATGTAACATGGTGACTAGTACCAAGTTGGACAGCAGCGAAACCAGCTTCTGCAATCAATCACTTCAATGTACCTTGCACAATAACACAGGCTGTCGAGCAAGAATAACAATCCTGAATGAGACTAGGAATTCAATATGGGAATGAGAAAGCTTGCATTCAAGAAAGAAGCCACTCTACCTTGCAAGCACTGAAAGCCAAAAACATTAAGAAAAGTTGAATGCTACATAGCACGCAGTGTAAATGTTAATGCAAGACACACGCCAATGCCGCATCAGTTATTTCAGGAGAAAAATTGCACATGGCAACGCACACTACAAAATACTGCTACAGATAGGTTTGCTTCTAGACAGTGACTGGTATTAAATATGAGCAAAGAATCAGTTGACCTTCAATGTTTGGATGAGAAACAGGAATGATCTCTAACAAAAATGTGGAATGAAAAAGCTGACATTCATTGAAACAAAATTATACTTGGCATGAATTGGCAAGGCCACGAAGCTCACCGAGGAAGGGCAAACTGACGGAACACTCTTGTCCAGCATCATCAGTGCTTGTTGAGAGGTAGCAGGTACATCTGAAGACACAGAATTTTTGTTGTTGAGGTACCTGGATGACTTGGCCAATATCTGTGCTGGTGGAATGATGGCGGAGGCTCTTTTCACTCTTCGAACAGTCGTCTCTAGACTTGATATCTCATCCAAATTATACTGGAATGGCTTTTTTGTTCCTGGTCTTGCGAATTCAGCTCCAGCCCCTTCCTGTTGGTGTAGATGGGGGCTCCCGTGATGACCGAGATGTACTTGGCACAGACTCTGTTGGGGCAGAACAGTGGCACATGAGATACAGCAGAGATTATCTAAACTCATGTAGGTGTTTTCTTTTATGCTTGAACCAGTTATGCTGAAATGTAAACATGAACAAACGTTCAGATCATCAGCTACAAACAAATGACATGTATCTCAATACTAGCAAATCAATACAGCATATATCAAGCCTATTTATTTCTGTACCAGGTGTTGTTTACCTTGCAGTAGCAGCCAAAGTCCACACAGTGACCTTGTTGTAGTAGGCAGCAGCTTCTGTTTAGTGCATGGAGTGTGTAGCTTTATACTGGTGCTGTCCTCATTACTGCATGTCTGGAACAGAAATTTTGACTGCATCAGAAATTGAAAAAGCACAATTTTGTAATATAAAATGCGAAAAGGTGCGACAGATACATTGTAATAGTTTGACTACAGAACACATGCAAATGTGCACTGTTTGTTCTAGGGTGCTTAAGCAGTATGGTAAATAAATATTGTTACTTTCCGTAAAATTGATGTCTGCATAACTACAATGCATATCAACAGCTTAAGTATTATTAAGAACACAAATGAGAACCTTTGTGCGCACGTTTATACACTAGAAGAGATCACACTGCTGGTTTCACAAGCAAATAGATGAAAGACATGAAGCTATTAGAAATGATGCATTCTTTTTGTGCATGAACCTGATGCACCGCTTCACTACTGCAAAAATATTCTGAGGTAACCCAAAGTGAACAGCAAGAACATTTGGAACCAACAGGTACGAAATATGGCTGAACTATCATGCGTGCAACTGTTTAATACATTAAATTCAGTACATTAGCTTCAGTTTATCAAAGGGTTATTCGGTTCTGTGAACAAAAGAAGTTGCAGGCGGCCTCAAAAAAAAAATATATCGATAAGGCTACTCAGTCACCCATGGCTACGGCTACAACGAGATGAAAAATGCGACGCGCGTTCCGATATCGCTTTCTCTTTCGTGAATGTATGTATAATGATGGCCTCGCAACTGAAAGTTTATTTCGGAAACAGCAACGGAGGGTCCTGACTGCCCATATGTAATGCAGCATCTAGTTCGTGAACTTGCCTGCACCTGTAAATTAACGAGACGAATAAATTACATAGCGATTGAAGCAGCGATGTTAAACGACTCCCCGGTATTGCTGTCCCCAGTCGCAGCAGGATCCGGCTCCCATTTCGATGCAGACGTGTTCCACACGGCTCACGACTGAAACCCAGCTTTCGGGCTTACACCCCAAGTTAAATAACACCAGATATCTAAGCGCAATAAACTGGTTTTAGCACAATATAACCAACCGATGTACAAACCAAGGAATCCGTACATGCCGTGAACGCGAACATACCGCTAAAAATTTTAAATTCAGGCCAGAGGTCACGTGGGAGCTCGATGATGCTGAGCTTTATTTTGCGTTTAAAATGGCGAAAAACAACAAAGTTTGTAATAAAGAGTACAGTGTAAATTAGGAATGATAACTTTGTACTCTTTATCATGTAATAGAAACGCTTCGGTTATTGTTAAAGAAAGTTTGTAGGTATAAAATTGCGCTTACTACGGCGCCTCTAGCGGGAGATAATGCGCTCAACGCGAAACCTTTTTAATTGGTTTACTATGCTTGTTTCTTTAGCAGCGCCGCGCGGTCGATTTTTTCGTCCTCTGTGGCCATTTGTTGAACTTGAGAGTGTGCGGGGCCTGGTATCCTTTATGAAAGGGAACACGCGAGGGCTTGGCCCGTGCGCTGCGGAGGCTGCTTAGAGCGCGAGCAACAGGCAGAAAGGGGAACAACGTCTGCTTGTGGCGTCATCTGTTGGCGGTCAGAGTAGCCCAGCACGGCCTATAGGTAAGCGCCTGTTAGCATTACCTGGAACCCGTCTCCCCACTCCTCGCATGACTATTGCGCAAGGAGCGGGGACTGCAGCGCAACGCCTGCTGCTAGCAAACCGCGTTGGATACGCAAACGCACTGGAAACGTGGAAGCGCCAACATACGCCCGGTAGTTATTAGGTACTCCTGGCGTACCTACATTAAAGCGAAAGCATTATAGGGCGTCTTCCCTCGGAACTTTGTTCGTCCGTCCGCCCTTCCGTCCGTTTTTCTGTCTAAAGCGCGACACGTTGCACTGCATGCATAGGTGTACATGAAGTGCTACGGAGGTGTGCATGAGAATGACATGACTACGTATGACTAATGAGATTTTTGATTTTGACTATACATAGTGAATGCTGGGCGCTATAAGTATAAGTAACGTTAATAAAGACTAAGATTATTTACAACTAAATTAGTTAAGTGTAATGGCGAATGATTGAGGGTAATTATGAATACTGAGGCTAAATAATATCAATTTATGTTAAATTATTAGACTAATCAGAGGTCACTAAAGTTAGATCAACGGCGCCTAATCAAGAATCAGGGGACCTTGAGGTTAGTTAGACCTAATTAAGTAAGCTTAGTTATAATTACATGTATAAACGTGTTCGTCATAACCTTAACTAAGGTTAATTAATTACGTAATTAAGCAAACATGGTCATTCTAGAAATAACTAAGTCTGAATAATAAATAAAAAATTAAGTTTCTTTGCCTAAGCTAAATTTTTCCCTAAGTGCACTTCTCTCCTAAACCACTCCGAATCAGGTGAGGTTCATGCTATGGGGGGAGTGGGTAGCCAGGGCTCCGTACTGCAAAAAAGTACGCAGACACTCTACTGGAGTTGCCAATGTGTTTACAAGCCTACCCCAAATTTAAGTTGGCCCCGCCCCAAAATTTCAAGTTGGCCCATGGCGCATCCCGAAAGTTAAATTGGCCCACTTTCAAATTTATGTTCGCCGACGCCCAAATTTCAAGTTGGCCCACCCCTACTATAGGCTTCCCCATGCATATTTTGTGGACCCTATACATCTCTATTGCTATTCTCCCTAATCAATATTTTTAAACTGCTCCTCATCGCTTATAAAGCTACCAGTCATCTACATTCAAACTACTATAATGATTAAATGTCGTAACTTCTCACATTACACATTTTTGGGCAGATACAAGACATTACACTTTTCGCGTGGCAGACAGATCTTGCTGCGGTACTCGCCAAAGAATGCTTACGCATTAAAATACCCCGGCACTGCCTTTTAACTAGCGGGAAAATTTTGTTCATTCCACGCTTCCAATGTGCTAGCGTACCAAGTGCGGTTTGATAGCAGCAGAGGCTGCGTTGCAGGCCTAGCCTATTGCGCATCCACCTGGCGTGGGAGGCAGGCCAGCAGCCTCTCGCCTAGCAGCCGTGCCTGCTTACTCAGGCCGCCAATAGATGGCGCTACAAGCGGACGTGCTTAAAAAACTTTAAAAGATAGACAAATACCAGATAGTTGGCGACAAAGTAGAATGAATTTAATTTATAAATGGGTGGGGGAGATAGACAGAATTCACTCGTATAGACCGTTGACCATTACATCGGTAATATACAGGCTAGCAATGCAGGCAATTAAAGCTTCAAGCATGGGCGTTGAATAATGGCATTTTGGGAGAGCTTCAGAATGGCTTCAGAATAGGTAGGCGCTTGGATGATAACTTGTTTGTTCTTACTCAGTCTATTGAAATATCAAAAGCAGAAAGCAGACCGTTCTATGTGGCCTTTTTAGTCATTACAGGAGCCTACGACAACGTAGACCGCAACATTTTGTGGGATATTCTGGCAGGGGAAGGCTTAGGTAACGATTGTCTACAGCTTTTGAGAGAGATTTACCTAGGAAATACCATTTGCGTTGAATGGGAAGGGATGAGGAGCTAGAAGAAAGTTAATATCAACAAAGGACTGAGGCATGGGTGCCCTTTATCCCCGCTGCTGTTTATGATGTACATGGTGAGGATGGAGAGGCCGCTAGAAGGAAGTAATATCGGGTTTAATCTCTCAAACAAACAGGCGGGTACAGTAATAGAGCAGCTACTCCCAGGTTTATTTTATGCGGACGACCTTGTGTTGCCTGCTAGCAGGCAAAGTGATTTGCAACGTCTGGCTAATATCTGTGGACAGGAAGGCAACAATTTAGGTTTGAAATTTAGTGTTAGAAAATCAGGTGTTATGGTATTCAATGAAAACAGTGAACAGACAGTGGAGATACAGGGCCAAGGAATACCTTGGGTAACAGAATATAAATACCTTGGTATATGGATAAACGAAGGCAATGGATACATGAAAACAGAGGAAAAAGCATAACAGTCAAGGGGAAGAGAAATGCAGCCATAATGAAGCACAGAGCGCTATGGAGATACAATAGGTACGAGGTATTCCGAGGTATGTGGAAAGGGGTAATGATTCCAGGACTTACTTTTGAAAATGTGGTTGTTTGCTTTAAATCAGGGGTACAATCAGGACTCGACGGGAACCAAAGGTCAGTGGGTCGCCTTGCATTGGACGCTCACGGGAAGACTACAAATGAAGCTGTGCAGGGGGATATGGGCTGGACTAGTTTTAAAGTGAGGGAAGCTCGCAGTAAAATTGAGTATAAAGGACGGCTGAGGAATATGGAAGAAAGTAAATGGGCTGGGAGAGTGTTCAGGTATCTGTACAGGAAAAACATTGATTCACAGTGGAGGAAAAGAACTAGGAATCTTACCAGCAAGTATGCGGCCTGTAGGGTGGACAACACAGCAACAAAGAAGGTCAGGCGGAAAGTCAGAGAGGGTGAATTAATCTCATGCGTGGCGGCAATGGAAAAGAAACCTGCCATGAGTAACTACTTAAGAGGAAAAAACGAAATAGGAAAGAAACCATTTATGATAAGTCAAAGGGAAGCTCATTACTTTTCGAAGCGAGATCGGGATGCCTTAGAACAAGCACCTATAAAGCGAGATATAAGAAGGAAAAAGAAGCATGTGCTTGCTGCGGTAAAGCTAGGGAAACTACGGAGCATGTTTTATTAGCATGTGAAGACGTCTACCCAGCGGTCGATTTAGGCACCACTGGCCTCCTTGAAGCCCTTGGGTTCAGAGGGAGCAGCGGTAAAGCAAACATGTTCGCAATAGACATTAGTAAGAGGCGACTGGAGGATTGGTGGAAGAAAAGTAGGGAAACGACAAAAGACGGAGACGTACAAAAGCACAGTTCGCATAGGGCCGGGATCAGAAAATTTGGGCGTGGTAGTTCATACTGTTTTTAGAGGGCAGCTCTTTGGCGTCCGTTCCTGGGTTTCGCGTCGTCGTCGGCCTCGTAACCAGCTCCGCCCCCTTTCATCCCCCAAGCGCTAGCAGCGACCGACTGATACCGCTGGATGCCGCTGACGCCGCTAGAGAGTCAAGATAACGTGACTGCATAGAACACCGTCGCCGCCATGCAGAAAGAGGAGGAAAGGGTGCCCCCCCCCCCTGTTCTTGTGTGGCGGATAGGGTGCTCTTCAGTTGCCGACGCGCCGGTTATTCGTTGTCCCTGAAACCAACTCCGCAGCTGGGGTTGACTCACTATCGGCGTCAGCGGCATCAGTCAGTCGCTGCTATCTCTTCCCTCCTCCCTTTATCGTGTTGTCCGCTTGCTGCGCGCGCTTCTGCCTCCATCGTTTGCCGCTGGGTGTACACGCCGCCCCCCTCCCCCCTCTTCCTGCGAGTCTCCGGTTGTCAAAGCGCCGGCTCGAACTTAATTCCTTTCTTCGCTCCTCCTCCAATGCAACCCCTGTGCGGTGGCAATCAGAGAGCCAGATCGGTGGCGGCGGATCTGTATATGTGCACCGCCCGAGCCGAAATTGCCGCTGCCGTTCGCCCTGTGCGGTGGCAATCAGAGAGCCAGATCGGTGGCGGCTTGACATAAAGACAAACAGCAATTTCCTAACACTTATGCGGGAGAACATCCCGTTCCTCTCGCTCGTAACGCGTCCCACTGCTGTGACAACCTCGCGAGGCACTTGTATAGATCTTGTCTTTGAGAATCAAGCATTGGTGTACCAAGTCGAACATATATCAGTCTATTTCTCCGACCACAAAGCTTCCTTCATGACTGTCAAGAACTGTTAGTGGAGTCTTTGTTAAAGGAATACGTGTGAAAAATAAAAAAAAAATTCTGTGATAGCGCATACATGTGTTGCTCGATTTCTTTTCCTCAATCTATCGAAAAGGTGAAACAGCTTATTTGCTGCGCTCAAATTTCGCATTAGGAAGTAACGTAATCGTCGGTAATTTTTTTTTCATTGTTTAACCTAGACAGGATATTAGGCAGTATAGTAGCAAGAGCTTGGTGGCGCAACCCACCGCCCCGTTCCAAAGGGGACGCTCATAATATGTATCCATCCATCCATCCTTCCCCTTGCTGCCTGTTGCTGGCGCTCTCAGCAGCCTCCGCACAGCGCAGGCCACGCGCTCGCGTGTTCCCTTTCATAAAGGACGACACTGTATATGAACGTCACCCTTAGCAACTTCATCAAGACGGCTCCTCAAAAATTTTGGAGATATTTTAACGCGAAGATGCATACGCAAAACAATTTGCCGCCTAAGGATGCTTTCCAAAGAGCAAATCATTTCAATAACTTTTTAAAATCCGTTTTTACAGAAGGCAACTGAACTTCACCAGATTTAAACCATCAGCCGAGGGGAACCGGCGACATACTTGGTGATATAAAGCTAACGGAACCAGGTATACTTTTGCTGCTGCTTCACATCGACATTAAAAAATCTTGCGGCCAAGATGGGATTCCAAATACTTTTCTCAAGAGATACGCAGAATGGGTCTGTAAATACCTCTTAATTGTCTTTAAAAAATCTCTAGAATGGTCTGACGTACTCAAAGACTGCAAAATAGCAAATATTGTCCCGATACTCCAATCAGCTGACGCAACAAGCCCATCAAATCATAGACCGATCTCGCTACCTTGCACATCTTGCGAAATTCTCGAACGCATCATACTAAAACACATCGTAACCTTTGCGGAAGATAACTTGCTTAGCAACAACTAACATGGTTTCAGCAAAGGACTGTCTATTGTTACGCAACTGATACAAACTTCATGATCTTTCATACGTATCAAGCCAGCTTTCCGGGTCCTCGAACGTTAAACCGCGGAACGTCGGAGGCTCCCTGGGCTGCTGCAACACGACGGGGGACGATGGGGCTGCCATTGGGCAGGACTTGGTGGCGATCTTCCTGGTCGTCTCAGGCAAAAGTCCGTGCTCCGGGGGCAGTCCTTGCAGCCTGCGGCTACCTCGCTGGTTCTTGGCGACGTTGGTGTTGTCTTCCGCGTGCGGGCTTGGGTCACGGCATTGTGGGGGTGTCCGGTACATGAACGCAAAGCACCTCCACCAGATGTTACGTGGTCGTGACGTCAAAGAACACAGTAGCAATACTGTGAAAGGCAAAACTAGCTTTTATTGGGCGAACCTGTGCCCACAAAACAGGCTACACTTAAAGCACAACGAGAGCGGCGAACACAGTCGGCGATCGTCGAAAATCTTATCTACGGGTCAAGCGCGTCGGCTTTTATACATCAATCGTTGAATGTTCCAGACTAATCGCTGGGACCCGCGTGTCTTCCACCAAGTTCTACATTACTCACGTCGCGCACACATGCAATCAGTTTACACAAGGTTCGGTCACAAACAGCGGATGGAACCATCGATAACATTGCAAAAACTTACGATACATGCAGGGGCGCCCTGCGCTGTGCGATAACATTTGTTAGGTGGTGAAACGTGTCGCCTGATAAAGACAAGTACACGTGCCACAATGTATTTTCCCATGTCCTGCAACAGCCTCCAAATGGAGGGTAGCAGTATGTATGAAATAAATAAATAAAATAAATAAACCCCATCGCGTGCTCACAATCACTCCTTCCTAGGTCGTCAGTCGACTGGAATAATCTACCTACATCATTAGTAAGCATCAGTGACCCCACTCGTTTTAAGTATGCACTAATCAGCATAAAATAATGTATGGTGGCAAATGGCACAATTCGTACATATTTGTGAACATTGTCTGCTTGCTAAGTGCACTCTTTCTGTATTTTCACTTATGTAAGTATCTGTTGTTTGTTATGATTGCATTACTAGTTTTTGATATTGTTTCGTTCCTTGAAAATTCCTTGAACTGTATTCTCACCCCTCCCCTCCGCAATGTACAATTATGTATCTTGATGGTATCACAAATAAATAAACACTGGGCGCTGCAACAGCGCAACGGGCATGATGCTAAAAAACCCATTCTGTTTGCACTACAGTAGCGGCGGCTTTGTATTGCCGCCCGCTGGCACGAAGTGCCAGCTTTTCGGGGACTAAGCACCCCAAAGCTCTGCGTAATTCTGATCTGCAAACGTACGCACATGGGATACGCCCTGCCTCTGCTCGCCAATTTATCCGCCTCGTCATGACTCATGGCATGATAGCGGCACCGAAGATACCACGTCACGTGACAAATACTGCTGCTCTAAACGACGGGACGAGACCGCTCTTCGGCGGCGGGCAATGCAACAGCACAACGGGCATGATGATAAAAAACCCATTCTGTTTGCACTACAGGTAGCAGCAGCCTTGTATTGCGGCCCGCTGGTGCCACGCGCCCACTTCTTGGGGACTGAGCACCCTTAAGTTCTGCGTAATACTGATCTGCAAACCTACGCAAGTGGGATACTTCCTGTTCCTGATGGCCAATTTATCCGCCTCGTCACGACACAAGGCATCATAGCGAGACCGAGTAAAGCGCTTCACCCGACGAATACTGCTACGATAAACGACGAGACCAGACCCTTCTTCGATAGTGTGCAGTGTAGCAGCACAACGGGAATGATGCTAAAAAACCCATTCTGCTTTGCGCTACAGGTAGCGGCAGCCTTCTACTGCTGCCCGCTGGCGCCATGCGCCTACTGCCCGGGGACTGAGCACCCTTAAGTTCTGCATAATCCTGATCTGCAAACGTTCGCACATGGGATACACCCTGTCTCTGCTCGTCAATTTATGCGCCTCGTCACCACACAGATTCATAGTGACACCGACGATCCCGCTACACGCGATAAATACTCCTACATTAAAGGAGGAGATGAGACCATTCTTCGGCTGTGGGCACTGCAACAGCACCACGGGCATGATTCTAAAAAAACCATTTTGTTTAGCAATAAAGCTTGTGGCGGCCTTGTCTTCTTGCCCGCTGGCACCATGTACCAACTTCCCGGGACAAAGCATCCCAAAGTTCTGCGTAATCCGGATTTGCAAACGTACGCACGTGGGATATACCCTGTATCTGATCGCCAATTTATCCGCCTCGTCACAACACATGGCATCATAGCGACATCGACGATACCGCTTCACCTGACGAATGCTCCAACTATAAAGGAGGATTCGAGACCATTTTTCTGCAGTGGACACTGCAACAGAACAACGGGTATGATGCTAAAAAACCCATTCTGGTTTGCACTACAGGTGTCGGTGGCCTAGTTTTGCTGCCCACTGGCTACGATTCCCAATTCCCGGGGACTCTGCACGCCAAAGCTCTGCATAATAATGGCCAACTTATTCGCCATGTCACAATATGGCATCATAGCGACAACGACGACACTGCTTCACATGACGAATACAGCCACTATAAAGGAGGAGAGGAATACGTTCTTCGGCAATGGGCACTGCAACAGCACAACGGGCATGATTCTAAATATCCATTCTGCTTTGCACTACAGGTTGCGGCGTCCTTGTTCTGCTGCCCGCTGGCACCATGCAACAACTTCCCTGGGATTGAGCACCCCAAACTTTTGCGTAATCCTTATCTGTAATCGTACGCACGTGGGATACAACCTGTCTCTAATGGCCCATTTATCCGCCTCGTCACCACATGGCATCATAGCGAACCCGACGATACCACTTCACGTGACGAATACTGCTGCTATAAGTAAGGAGACGAGAGAGTTCTTCAGCAGTGGGCACTTCAGCAGAACGGGCATGATGCTAAAAACCCTTTCTGATTTGCACTACAGGTTGTGGGGTCCTTGTTTAGGTGCGCGCTGGCACCATGCGCCAACTTCCCGGGGACTGAGCACCCCAAACTTTTGCGTAATCCTGATCGGCAAACGGACGCACGTGGGATACGCCATGTTTCTGATGACAAATTTATCCGCCACGTCACAATATGACATCATAGCGACAACGACGATACTGCTTGACGTGACGAATATTGCCACTATAAAGGAGGAGCTGAGACCGTTCTTCGATAGTGAGCAGTGTAGCAGCACAACGGGAATGATGCTAAAAAACCCATTCTGTTTCCACTACAGGTGTCGGCGGCCTTTTTTTGCTCCACGAGCTACAATTGCCAACTTCCCGGGGACTCAGCAACAAAATGTTCGGCGTGATCCTGATCTGCAAATGTACGCACGTGGGATACACCCTGTCTCTGATCGCCAATTTATCCGCCTCGTCACGACACATTTCATAGCGACACCGATGATGCCACTTGACGTCATGAAAACTTCTATAAAAGAGAAGACAAGACAGTTCTTCGACAGTTGGCACTCCAACAGCGCAGTTGTCATGATACTAAAAAACCCATTCTGCTTCGCACTACAGGTTGCGGCGCCCTTGTTTTGCTGCCCGCGGGCGCCATGTACCAACTTCCCAGGGGCTCAGCAGGCCAAAGTTCTGCGTAAGGATAATCTGCTAATGTACGCACGCGAGATACACTCTTTTTTCGCCAATTTATCCACCTCGTCGCAACACATGGCATCATAGTGACGTCGACGATACCGCTTCACCTCACTAATGGTGGTACTATAAAGGAGGATTCGAGACCGTTTTTCGGCGGTGGGCACTGCAACAGAACAACGGGTATGATGCTAAAAAACCCATTCCGCTTTCCACTACAGGTTGCGGAGGCCTTGTTTTCCTGCCCGCTTACGCCACTTGCCAACTTCCCGGGGACTCAGCGCCCCAAAGTTCTGCGTAATCCTGATGTGGAAACCTACGCACGTGGGATACACCCGGTCTCTGATCGCCAAATTATCCGTCTCGTCACGACACGTGGCATCATAACGACACCGACGGTACCGCTTCACCCGACGAATACTTATACTATAAAGGAGGAGATGAGACCGTTTTTCGGCAGTGGGCACTGCAACAGCACAAGGGACATGATACTAAAAACCCATACTGCTTTGCACTGCAGGTTGCGGTGGCCTTGTTTTGCTGCCCGCTTGCGCCATGCGCCAACTTCCCGGGGACTGAGCACCCCAAAGTTCTGCGTAATCCTGATCTGCAAACCTACGCACGTGGGATACATCTTGTCCCTGATCGCCATTTATACGCCTCGTCACGACACATGGCATTATAGTAACAGCGACCATACCGCTTCACCTCACGAATACTGCTACTGAAAAGGAGGAGACGCGACCATTCTTCGACAGTGGGCACTGCCGCAGCACAACCGGCATGATGCTAAACACCCATTTTAATTTGCAGTACAGGTCAGTTATTATTCGTCTTCTAAATGCTTCCGCAGTGATGATCATTGGCTGCTGCATCTCTCATGCCCACTGGGTGTCAGGCGCATTTTGAGTTGCCTGGCGATTTTTTACTCGGTGGCGATATTGAGCAAAATAAATGCTGCATAAAAACTGGATCGCCAGGGCAAGTTGCAGTCAGCCATTGAAGAGATGAAGACGTCTCAAGTAAACGTGGAACAAAAAAATTCTGTCCTAACAAGTCGCATCGAGCTCGTTCGAAAGCAATTATGAACCGTGGCTGCGCTGAACAGCAAAGTTAATGACGTTGAGACAACTGTATCTGTATTGAACCAACAATTTACTTGCTTGGTTGAAAAGGTCGAAGACCTCGAAAACAGGTTAAGGAGGAAAATCTTTATTATTTTCAGCGTAGACGAGTCTGATAAGGATATTACCGAAGTGCTTGAAAAGGTAGTGACAGAAGAATTTAGCAGGTTATTGGGTGTAAATGTTGTCAGTATCGAAAGGATAAATATACTAGGTCAATAAATCGAAAATAAAACGCGTCCTGTTATTTTAGAATTTAGGACTACTGTGACAAAGCATCCATAGTCAATGTGTGTAGCAAATATATAGTGTAGTAGGTATTCTGTGTCAGAGGACTTTTCTAAAATGGCGCATGAAATGCGCAAATAGTTGTGAATAAGCGACTCGGAGGAAAAAGCAAACGGAGCGAAGGTAACGTACTATGTGATAAGCTAAACAATAATGACGTCAGGTATGTATGGGATGGGAAAAAGGGTTTTGGTTATCATCTCAATGCAAAAAAAGTGAAATTGACAACGCCGTGTAAAGCGTCGCTCGCTTACAACTCTCAGTGTTACCTGGAGGAGCATTGTAAACAAGTCGACTGAGTTTGAAGGACTTCCGCTGGTACGTAAACCAGATATTTATTTATTTATTTATTTATATATTTATTTATTTCAGTACTTTCAGGGCAAGAGGCATTACAAAGAGGAGGGGCATACAAAATCGGCGGCTTAAATTTTTTGATGTCGGTGATGGCAGCTTAAAGGCAGGGAGATGGTTCCAGTCATTTTCAGTGTGAGGAATAAATGAATTTATTCAAAGTCTACTTCGGCATTGCGGTATTCCTACCTTGAAGTTGTGTTCAGTGCGTGAAGATATATAAGACGGAGAGAGGAGTAACTAATCTTTGCGAATAGGGTTGGTACAATAAATTCTATGAAAAAGACATAAGCGGAAATATGTACGGCACAGAGAAAGAACGGGAAGGCCAAGTGCAGATTTCATTGCAGATACGCTTGCTGTTCGGGAATAATTTGAAACAATAAAACGGGCGGTGCGGTTTTGAACAGACTCTTAAGTGGTGTCTCAGAAACAGACTCTAAATACTTCTGTCTCAGAAACTGAGACAGCAGTATTTGTAAATAAAAAAATAAAGTTATCTGATTAGGGTCCCAAATAGTGCAAGCATATTCTAGTTTGGGGGTGCTATGCAAGATGCGCCGAGTTTCTCGTTCACCCGTGTTTTACCCGAGTTTGCTCGATGACAGTCAGTGAACGGAGATAGCGCGGAACGCGCAAAGACTGCAGGCAAAAAATATGTAGACAAAAAGCCGCGCATGACAACATGAGCGCACCCTGCGCGGCACGCTGCTTCCGCGTTTCAAGTGCAGAAGGCTGCACCACGACATGCGCCAGCGCCGCGTATTGTTATCAACGGATTATTGCAACTTAGCAATACCCTGACTGGCCCGCTGCCTGTCTGCACACTTGCCGTGAGCCGCTTGCCACGCCTTTCCCTGGCGCGCCAAGGGCGCGCCTCCTTTTTCGGGCACTATATTTCTATCCTTCATCGAATGAGAACAGGTTGCATGCGGCGCATTCTTGCACCTACGCTTTCGCTCAAACGAATACGTTAAAATACAGCAAATGATATAACAAAAATATTTATTTCTTTAGGTATTTGTTTTTCGTTTTTAATGCTAGAAATTTCTGATGACAAACGAAGATCGAGCGAATTATTAAATTTTGCCCTTCTTGCCACGACTGGCGAGTGAGGCGAATGCTTAGAAGCGGATACATTGGAGAGGGTTACACGCACGAGGCAGTTCATACGGTGAGAAGTCGCCTAGGGGCGCTGCACTGGTATTCTCAATAAAGTCACTCATGACCTCACCTTTTATAACGCAAAAAGGATCCATTAACGGTGTATGACCCATGGAGGGTCATGATCACTCTGGATCACTTTTTCTCTATTAGGGGAATAGAAATACAGCGCCGCGGTACGGCTGTTCATCGCAGGCGTTTCACTAGGTTACTAGGCCCCCGCTTTATCAACTAAAACCGACGCATTAGTCATAGATACGGGGGCAATGGCTGTCGCTGCAAAATGGCGGTACGTTATTTTAGGGCCCGTGGTTACGCAGTTCAGTGAAAATGTACCAGTTTATCTTTGTGCGCTAAGCCTCTGCGATACATTACGAAGTAGTGCGTGCTTCCCAGCGACACAATTCATCGCTCGTCATCGCTTGCGCAGTGAAGGTGCCTTTGAGCGCATGTACGCAGTATTTGAGTGTGTTGTGCAGTCCAACGTGCTTGCGGATACGGATGCGGATTACCTCTGCTGGAGCCAGCAGCGATCTCAGAAGAATATCGTAGCGACGCCGCAACAATCGCATTTCGGCAGGTGAGGACTCTTGTGGGCAGTTATGAAATGAGACTTCAAACGGAGAATGGTGTTGGAACTGTTGAGTGCGCAGTGCTTGTGATGAAGCAATGCCATTGCACTGGGTCCAGAAGAGCGAGCGATTCTCGGACGCTGATCGTGTTTACGACGCTGTGACTCCGATACATCACCGATGACAGAGCAGCCATCTCAAACGACTGCTGCGATACGCACTCCTCAGCATCGTCGTCCCCCTCGGCGCATCGGCGCCTTGCGAGCAGCTACAGTGATGTTCCGGTAATTATTTACTGTGCGCTATGTCGCCACAATGCACGTAATGAAACCATGCTGTGGGGCCATCTCAGCCCGAGAAGATGTATGCATAAGCCAGCGACAGTCAACGCTTTGTTTTTGATTGTGGTGCTCAGTACATCACCGATGACAGTGCGTTGTGCGGGTTTTATGTCGGCAGTCAAGATTGTTGATGCCTCTCAGCTGAACACCGCGTCGCTCTTGCCGAAATATAAGTTGGGCATGGCCCAACTGTGGTGGGTGCGCGCACAAGAGTTACATGCCTCGCACGGGGCGTGACCTCAGGTTTTAATTGACAGGCGAACTCGTGCTAAACTCGTACATCGCGAAACCCCCTCCGAGTTCAACTCAGGAACAAGGCGGCGGCAGCATCAGCCTGTGTCATTGCATGAAGCGGCAGCAAGCGGCAGTATGACCGTCTGGACCCGTTCACCTACATGACCCACGTAGAGTTTCAGTGTCATTTTCGCCTGTCGAAGACACCAGTGCGCTGCCTGTGTGACGAGCTAGGCGAACACTCTCGCCTGCGGAGGCAGCGTGGCGGGCTTCATTCGCCCACCGTCGTAGAGCAAGTTCTCTGCCCCCTCCGTTTCTACGGAACTGGGAGTTTTCTGGGAAGCGTTGGGGCCAAGCGTTACATTGGACGTCATCAAAATACTGTTAGCCGCTGCGTGAGAGATGTGTCTGACGCGCTTAACGATGCGGCAGTGCGTAAGCGGTGGCTAGCTTTCCCGAATACTGCGGCTGAGCGGGCATATATAAAACAATGCTTCCTACTTAGCGGGAACATTACGAACGTAGTCGGGTGTGTCGACGGAAAGTACGTAGGAATTAAGGCGCCTTCAATGTGAGCGTCACCGTGATTAGCATTGGAGCAATGTCTAGACACGCCACATTGCCAATTTTGTCACTTCTGTGTAGCCGACTTAAATTTTGTGTTACCGACATCTCGCGTGCGGCTGCCTATGATACTGACTTTTTCACTGGTTGCTGACTTTTTGCCGATTGTTCTGCTTGTTTGTCAGGGTGCCTAAATGGTTCATTTTCTTGGGAAAGAGGCTAATTAAGTATAAATAGATAAATGGATATCACAAATTGTGTGAAGTAACCTATGAATGCTAATCTCATAAAGAACTTGGGGTACTTCATTGGTGAAGTTACTTAGTATGCATAATGCTGAATTTTGGTCATATGTCATCTCTCGGCCGCACTAAGAAACAGCGAGGCATTGAACAATTTGCTGCAGCACGACATGTGGATGTTGCGCCAAGCCGGTTGTGCGTATGCATTTGTGGCGAAATGAAAATACATTTAGAAACTTAGTGTGCTGGCTTGCACGAAGAAAATACTTCATATTGTTCGCTCTGTTCACTGTTGGTGTATGTGCCAGAGGTTCAGTGTATCTGTTTTTTTTTCGGGGGGGGGCAGCGTTATTCTGTATGGTTGAATCATATATTTTCGTCTCATAATGGGGCTCTAATTCTTAAGCAGTACAACAATGCAGATCCAATGCTCTGCAGAACTCGGTGTGCGTGAAGATGTCATGAACCACCAAGGCAGAATTACATATCAGGAGAAATGTGGTGCAAATGCAAACGAAAATTGGGTCTTTAACCGGCCATGATAAAAATGAAAATTGCAGAGCAAATAGACCTTTTATACAGCTTTAGAGCAATGATTACACGAAACGTCATATGCTCAAACAAGTAAAACCTTGCCGCAATGCCAAAGTAGGATGAGCGACATGCAGCATATTTTGGCCTTGAACATGTCTTGTAACCGCTATTTTTATTGTAAGCCTTGCTCTCACACCATTCCCTCAGGCACTCCCTTTACTGAAACGTGGCACTGTCTTTCCATTGGTGTCATGATGATGATGGTGACGGCAGCAGTAAGGCTGGTTAATGCTTACCCCTTTGAGTCCTGTGAGTTTAGTAGTAAAGAATGTGGCACATGCATACACCTGTGCTGCAAAATTTAACACGTGATTTTTAGGAGAGCTAATTTGTGTTCGGACATTTCAAAGATGTGCACCATTGTGGCCTAATAACTAGAGCATTAGTGAGGTTGAAGACTGGGTGTGTTGCTATAGAAGCTTGAAGATGAATTGCACAACAGTTCGACGGGACGCAAAATGAGAAATACAGACAGCAGAATGCTCTGCTGAGTGTGTTACTCTTATTTGTGTGCCGTCGAATTGTTGTGCGATCCAACTTCAAATAGAACATTGGGCTTCTTTGGTGCAGGATCGAGGAAGTGTGAGCTATTCGACAATATGCCAGTGCCGTGCCACACAATTATGGAAGTCTGAATGTTTGCAAACAAAGCTTTGCTTTCAAATCCACCTGTTCATGTAATACAAGCACCGATTGAAAGAACCGTCATACAAAAATAATGGTGAAATCAATGGCCTGTGAAAATTGTAATTTGTATATTGACACTGTTGACATAATAGGTGCCATATCGGCCTCAGAATTGTACTGGATGGAGCAGTTTGTTTCCTTTGTGAAACACAAGCTTCCATTACATGCTGTGGAGATAACCAAGCTCAGTTTGTTTTGACGTGGTAGACAACATTCCCTGTAATCTATTTTTTATTCTAAAGAAGCGCCCAACGCCACCTCTTTTTCATGAACGTCATGGGAATATCTTGCGGGACCTTTTTACAGCTCCTCATAATGGAAGTGTGGCCAGCCAGCTTTGCTTGGATGCCTTTATAGATTTCTGTTCCCGATCATTGTGTGCTATCAAGTTGCTAAAGTCTATGCAACTGGTGCAAGGCATTACGTGATTCTATAGTCGGATACAACTTTAGGAAGCCGCGGAATCTACACTTTAAAGGCAGGTGAACACGGGCCTGCACCAATGGGCACACACTAGACTGACGTCGTGCCACCGGGCGCACTAATACCCGCTTGTTGGAGAGGGATTATTTCTTTAGACGTGGAGGCAATCGGCTGCTGCGCTTTGGACATCTGGGTGGGGCCTGTCCTGTCTTCTGAAGTTGTATCCGACTGTAGAGGATGCCGCTTTTCATACAACACAAAAGGACAAAGTGTACAATTATTTGTCCTATGAAATGGATACATCAGGAGTGAGCTATGGAAGGGCTTAAGCTGTGGGAAAATTAGTGCATGCAAATATATGACATTGTTAAAGAACATGTGGTATCGAACATGCATGTAATGGCACGTTTGAATCGGGGAGTCTTGCAGTCATAGACACAGTCTATAGGTGATTGCATTATTAAGCTCCTGCTGTTGCCTGTCTTTTCATGGTGAATTACACACACCATTCATCTTGTGGTTAATCTACACGCACTGTATTCTTGCAGATAGAAAGAACAAACAGCACAATGATGTGTACGCTGCATTAGCCTATTTTCATTTACATGGTCCAAGAGTGGCACAGGCTATGTTACGTTTTTGCCTATTTTGAAGAGACACCAAGTGCATGTTACAAGTGTCCTAATACGCACAGCACAATCTTTACTGCAATAATTTTATTCATGTTCTTGAATAATAAGCAAAATAATAAACTGAAAGCTCCTTTATAAGGTGCCTTCTGGGGGCTCGAGTGGAGAGCAGTGAGGGCACCTATACAACTGATGCAGAGCAACCCTCTGGAGCTTTCACACTCTCAAGAGCACGTGCCTGGCGCTCGCCTTCTGCTACCACGCAGTTGAGTGCCTCCAGCAACAGAATGTGTTGCTGCAAAAAAAGTGGATTATTGGAATGAATCAACCGCATATAAACCATTATTTACAAAGAACAATGCTTGTTGCACTATTTGTACTAAGTGCCCTTATCTGTGGAAGCCTTTAGTGTAGTATGCACAATAAAACAATTTGTCAGGACAACGTTGCTTTATTTTTCATAACTGGGGTTGTCTTTTTCAGAGCCATTTGTCCTGTTGATTTGTGTGCCAGCAGCTGAAATGTCCCCGCACCTTCACGAGTCTCTACTGTCACCACCACAAACCTATTTTTGTTCATTGCAAAACAAATGCATCTCCCTACAATCTCGTCTTATACGAGCTGATTGCATCTTATGCCTACAAACATCATATTTTTGCCCCATTACGCAATTTTCTACCATCCTCGGCTGCAGTACTCTCTCCTTGACATCCTTTCTGTCACGCTTATGTAATCACCCGGTGATTACATAAGCGTGACAGAAAGGATGCCGATTCATAACAGTGTTATGAATCGGCAAGAAGTGATTGAAGACGTGCATGGCCTGCCTGCCGATTCCATATTTTTTCTTAATCTCAACTAGCATATCAGTTGCCATGGTTTACTACGCCACTGTCTTCCTGCCTTAATGCTATCTGCAGCAATTTTTGTTACTTCGCTTCTTGCACAGTTTCAAGAAGCGAAGTGCACTTGAGTGCACCCAAGTACACTTAAAAAGTGCACACTTCTCAAGTTTCATTGTAACCTCCAGGCTTATGTCCCATATTGCATAACCGGTAGAATGCAATGATTCTAAACTTTTTTCAAGGATATCGGTAACGTGCCGATCACGATTCGGTAATGCATTCTATGTGCTGTTCAACCCCGGAAGAGAGAGAGAGAGAAACAACTTCTTTTAGCCGCCTGCAGAACGACACTATGACTAAATGGCGCCGTGACGCGGGCCCTGACGTCTTCACAGCGGGTGGTCTGTACTCAACTCTAGCACGTGTTACTCCCACGGTCGGTCGCCCTGAGGGGCAACGTTCCGTCGGTTTCGCTCAGCCTTTGTCTTTCAAGAGCCGCCGATACCTGCTGGACGGCCCAGGTTTGGCTTTCATGGTCGTAGCACTCCGCCGCAGCCGCGAGTCGCGGCGGAAATTTTTGTATAAGTTACCTGCTTTATATCAGTACCTGCTATTGATATTTCACCTGCATAAACATACTCTTCCATAGATTCTGCGGGCTTAATGTCACTCATGAATTTCTGTTATCTCAACAAGTTAGTGAAGGTTACCTTCATTTTTCCATATTTTCGCGAGCCCACGTGCATGTAAAAGCACGAACATTCATTGGTTCTCAATGTCTTTTTTAAACTGTTTGACATTCACTTCGTTACTATGAAAGTGACTTAATCCGTGCACTATTATTATGCTTAATATGAAGCAGTAGAAATATACTTATCTGCAGTTTGTCGATGTCTCATTCACTGTGTTGGTTGCGAGCTCCATCGTCGGCACCACTTCCTTGTCGCATCGTAGCTATATCGGCTGTCTTCCTTTTGCACACACTATGCAATATTCGTGACGCTCGCAGTCACGCAGAGTGGAGGAACTCAGCGCACTCGCAGAAGCAGTACCGGACAAGTTGTTTCTTCAGCATTGCGCCGTGAACAGTGGGTGCGCGTTACGTTCTGTAAAATCGCCGAAGCTATTGGCAGACTTACGGGGTGCACGGAAAGATTGCTCACAGAAGAACAGAACTATCCAAGAAATAGTGGTCATCGTCAAGCCTGATCACTACGTCGCGCACTGCAAGCTCGTTGTACGAGTTTGTTTACACTGGGCCTCTTCGATGTTTAGCCGCCATGCTCGCCCGGTGAATGGATGTGATGACGCCACCACAGCGTTCCCTCGTGGCATAATGCGAAGCGTACTAAATTACAAATTAGTCTAATACACATTCAATGTACATCTTGTAAGCATTAAAGTGCTTCTAAACCACGTTAAATTAACCGATAATATTGTACGAAATGCATTTGTTTTATAACTTGCTTGTGCATGTAATGCACTCGGTGGAACGACAAACAAGTGAAAGAAGGCACGACCAAGCACCGACGGTATGATCACATGAGCCCCAGTTTGTCGACCGCCCAGAAGGCAACGCCCAAGGAATGATAGCCACCCAGAGTTAATCTAGATAAACCAATGAAACTGGAGGCTTGTCGAAACATAAACTGTGTCTCGGTACCATTTGTGCGTTCATCTTGGCGTGTCGCCAGAGCTCGTGAAGATTCCGAGTTTCGCCAAACTCGGCGCATTCTGCACAGCACCCTAGGTCTCCTTAACGTCCTATACAGATGAAACCTAACTGTACTGTTAGAAGCTGTGAAATGGCGCCGTAAGAATCCGAGCGTGCGGTTAGCCTGGTTAAATATGTAGTTGACGTGCATTTTCCAGGGCGTTAAGTGTGTTAAGTGAATACCCATTGTGTGTTAAGTGAATACCCAGATATTTGTACGATGAGCAAGGTGATAACGGAGTTTTCTTCTTTCTTTTCTTTCTTTATTGATATTGTCAGCCCTTTCTTTAGGGCCATTACAGGAGTGGAGAAAAAATAATAAAACAAGCAATGTCAACACATCTGATTCAGGCAGGGCGTAATATACATCAGAATACAACGTACAAAAAGAAATTGCATTGCATATTGACGCGTGTATTCTATGCAGACGACGACGAGGACGACGACGATGGGAGCACTAACGGACTCCGCCTGGTGGGTCAGAGTGAGATTGGTTGATGACGAAGAAGACGTGTCTCTGCTCTGTTTGTTTTTGAACAGATTGTCCTGTTGTTCGTGAAGAACGTCTCCGTGTGTTCAGTCCGCGTTGTACCGCGACACTGGTGGAGGTGCGGGGTACTGACAGCGTATGATGCGTCGGAGTCCTACTGGGAGTCGTTCATCTAGCCCGGACGCACTGTCGCCAGTTACGACACCCGTGCATCGCTTTAGTCGTCGACTGCTAGGCCTTGCCCCGGAGTTCTCCGCTCTTCAACCACCTCTCTCCAAGAGCTGTACACATCTCGCAATCACCGAAACCAGTCCAACACAAGCACCCCAAAGCAGTCGGTTTCCCAGTCCACAACAGGTAACCGTTCTGCATCCGCTGGTTCCCGATCGCTATCGCGGAGCAGTCTTCGAAGACATTGAAGACTGGCTGGAAAAGTATGAACGCGTCACACAGATTAATCAGTGGACTGAGCAGCAAAAGCTCTCCCACGTCTATTTCGCCCTTGACGACAGTGGCCGTACTTGGTTCGAGAATCACGAAGGTAGCCTCACGAGCTCGCATGACTTTCGGCAGAAGATCACCAATAATTTTGCGAGTGCCGACCGACGTGACCGCGCCCAGCAAATGATGGAGCTACGCGTGCAACAACCTAATGAGTCGGTCATAATGTTCGCCGAGGGCATGTCTGCCTCTTTCGTAGAGCCGACCCGAACATGACCGAAGATAGGAAGTTGCGCTACCTCATGCGAGGTGTAAAAGAGCAGTTGTTCGCGGGGCTTGTGCGTAATCCACCAGTCACTGTTGAGTTTATCAAAGAGGCTACGGCTATTGAGCGGGCCCTTCATCAAAGATGCAGGCAATACGATTGACTGTCCACCAGCACTACAATCGATGCCGCCGCAGTGACTACCGAGTATCAGAACTCCTTGCGTGAGTTGGTCAGAGAGTTCATCAGAGAGGAAATTCAAAAGATCCTGGCACCGACACTAGATAGACCCGTCGCGTCAATCGCCGAAGTTGTGCGTGATGAAATCCGGCAGGTGTTCCCGGTAACCGATCTTCAAGAGCACCAGCGACCCCTGAGTTACGAAGCCGCTGTCAGATGTCCATCACCGGTTGCAACCACATCACCGTACCAACAGCCTCCGACAGCCGCTCCTTGGTCGTCGCCGCAAGAGGAGGCTTCGAGGCGCGTAGCCGTTATGCCGTTTCAGTCATACCGCCAGCCGTCGTTCGCCGCGTCTTGGTCACTGCCGCAAAACGACGCTAAGGGACGGCCGCAACTTCGGAGAACCGACGTATGGCGCACTGTCGATGGGCGCCCACTCTGTTTTCACTGCGGAGGCGCCGTCCATATTTCGCATCATTGCTGGCATCGTGACACATCACTTCGACGTCTTCGTCCGTGGTACTATGGTCGACGGGCAAATGACGACGCCATGCTACGCCGCGACGACGTTGCTTTTCAGGGACCCCCAATAGCGCACCCCCAAGTGACGAATCCATGCCCAAGGATCGGTCCGATTTCGGCCGTCGATCGCGCTCTCCAACTCCTCCACGTCAGATGGCTTCATCTACTGGACGTACTTTTGCGGAGCTCCGAGGACGAAGCTCGCCCAGCCCCCGTCGGGGAAACTGAAGGCGGCGACCTCTGGGGGCAAGGATGCAGGCCCGCCGCAAGACACTAAAGAGCCCCCAACATTCTCTTTGCAGAACGACCTGAAGCCGATAAACACTGAAGAAATTGTGAGCGCCGACATTGATGTTCTCGTGGATGGGCAACCGGTGACAACGTTAGTCGACACTGGTGCCGACTTCTCTATAATGAGTCAGGAACTCATCCTCCGCCTGAAGAAAGTAAAGACGCCATGGACGGGACCTCACATAAGGACAGCTGGCGGCCAATTACTGATGCCTACTGGAAGATGTACTGCTAGAGTTAACATCGGGGATTCTTCTTTCGTGGCTGCTTTCATCGTCCTTCCTGTATGCTGCAAAGATTTGATTATTGCAAGGGACTTCCTAAAAGAATATGGCGCCGTAATTAACATCCCGGACCACATGGTGACGTTTTATAAGAGCTCCGGTTTAGTCCATTGCTTATCGCCGCAACACAACTGCTTTCGTCTAACAGAAGACGACGTCGTAATCCCCCCTCGATCATGTGCCCTTGTTTCAGTAGCATGCGACATACCGTTTAGTTGCGAAGGAGTTGCCGACCAAATAACCTCGTTGTTGTTTACTCACGGTATCTCGGTCGCACGAGGAATCGTGAATGTCACCGACGGGCGCACAAACCCGTTGCTAACAAATTTTAGCACAGAGCGATGGCACCTTCCCAAGGGCACGGCTGTGGCTTATTTTGACGGCGTTGCAGATGTTCGTGGCTGCTTTTCACTACTCGAAGAAGCGCCTACGCGAGACCCAGCTCCTGTACTTGACGTTAGCAGTGCTTTGTCGCAGCACGAACGAGAGCGGCTTCTTACGCTATTGGCCAAGTTCAATGACTGTTTTGCGTCGGCGTCCAGCGTCGGTCGGACGCCTCTGACAAAGCACCGAATAATTACAGAGGATACGGTAAGACCAATTCACCAAAACCCATATCGTTTGGCACCTAGAGAATGTGAAGCCATACAACAAGTGACACAAATGCTTGAAGATGACGTGATCCAACCATCAACGAGTCCCATAGTCACCGACTCGCAATAGGCGTGTCGCAACTTTGTTAGCGGCAGAATTCATACCACTACGCTCCGGATCATCAATCAAAAGCCGCCAACGAGATCAGTCATGATCATCTGGGCGCCAGCTCATCAAGGCGTTCCTGGCAACGAGGTCGCCAACCACGTGGCTCGAGATCTGACCCGCCGAGCCGACGCCGAGTAATCTGAACCCGAGCGCATGCACCCACTAGTCTCTTACCAAGACATCACACAACACTACAGGCTAACCCGCAGAACATATGCACCCGCACACAAGTCACTAAGTAGAGAGCAGGAGCGATTCCTCCGAGCTCTACAGGTTAATACATTCCCCCAACCAACCATAAATCACCTAATAGACCGTACACAATTCTCTCCGCAATGCCGCTTCTGCGCAGAGCCTGGGTCCCTCAGGCACATAGTAGGGGGTTGCAGAGCGGCACCCTTAAATCCTTCGAACCCTTACCCCACTAACGAGCTTTGGGAGAGAGCCTTGGCCAGCTCCGACCTCGAGGACCAGCAACGGCTGATTGCGAAGGCCCAGGACGCGGCCCGAGCTCAAGGCATTCTGGAATGAGGACGCCTCTCCAAAGCAGCATTGAGCCAATAAAAATGCTTATTCTCTCTCTCTCTCTCCCTGGGCATCTCCTGTAGTTCTAGTCAAGAAAAAAGACGACAGATTGCGTTTCTGTGTGGAGTACCAAAAGCTAAATAAGGTCACAAAGAAAGACGTATACCCGCTTCCCCGTATAGATGATTCACTCGACAGGCTTCGACCGACACATTACTTCTCTTCAATGTACTTAAAAAGCGGATATCGGCAAATTGAAGTAGACTCGAGAGACCGTGAAAAAACTTGCTTTCGTGACGCCAGATGGCCTATACGAATTTAAAGTCTTGCCTTTTGGTTTGTGTTCTGCCCCTACTACGTTCCAACGCCTCATGGATACTGTACTTTCGGGGCTGAAGGGGAAAACCTGCTTAGTGTATCTCGACGACGTCATCGTGTTCTCCGCAACGTTTGAAGAACACCTCGAACGACTTGCAGCGGTTCTGCAGTCCATACAGTCCGTCGGCCTCACCCTGAAGCCGCAGAAGTGCCACTTTGGCTTCGAGGAACTGCAGTTTCTCGTTCATGTCGTCCGCCACGCAGGTGTCCAGCCGGATCCTGAAAAAAATTGCCGTCGTAGCACAGTTTCCCGTACCATCCGATAAACAGGCTGTCAGGCGCTTCCTCGGCCTCTGTGCCTATTACCGGCGGTTTATTGCAGACTTTGCGCGCATTGCGTTATCGTTAACTCGCCTGACGAGAGAAGACGTTGCTTTTGTATGGGGCGACGAAGAGCAAGGTGCATTCAACGACTTGCGGTAATGTCTCAGGACACCTCCAGTGCTTGCTCACTTTGATGAGTCCGCTCCTACATTGCTCCACACTGATGCCAGCAATGTTGGTTTGGGAGCTGTTCTGCAGTTGCAAGAGGACACAGAAAGAGTGCTTGCCTATCCAAGTAGAACACTCTCACGTACACAGGCTAATTACTCCACAACTGAGAAAGAATGCCTCGCCGTGGTATGGGCGGTTACGAAATTTCGCCCATATTTGTATGGCCGCCACTTCACCGTTATCAGCGACCACCATTCACTATGTTGGTTGACAAACCTTAAAGATCCTTCTGGACGACTGGCGCGTTGGAGCCTAAGGCTGCAAGAGTTTGACATTACTGTCACGTACAAGTCGGCGAAACGACATACGGATGCTGACTGCTTGTCTCGATCGCCGATAGAGTCGCCTACTCCGCCCGAAGAAGAAGACTCAGCATTTCTTTGTGTTATGGACACATCCGCCATTGCGCAACAACAACGGGACGACCCTGAGTTGCTGAACTAATCAATTACTTGGAGGGAAGATCTGCGAAACCACCTAGAGTTTTCACAAGAGGACTGTTGTCGTTTTGTTTACGGGCCATGGTCCTTTACAAAGAAAGCTTTTCTTCGACCGGGTCCCCCTATCTGCTTGTCATTCCTGCAGCTCTTCGTACGCAAGTACTTCAAGCTTGCCACAACGAGGTGACTTCTGGTCACTTAGGCTACACGCTAACATTGGCCAGAGTGCAGCAAAGGTACTACTGGCCAAGACTTACCACCGCCGTGAAACATCACGTTCGCACTTGTCTCGACTGCCAGAGGCGCAAGTCACCTCCGACGAAACCAGCCAGCTTCCTAAAACCCGTCCAGGTCCCTCGAAGACCATTTGATCAAATCGGAATGGATATTTTGGGCCCACTTCCTACTTCAACTGCAGGCAATCGCTTTGTTACCGTCGCAACCCACTATCTCACACATTACGCTAAAACAAAGGCAATCCAGAGAAGTACAGCAGCCGAGGTAGCGCGCTTTTTCATTGAGCATGTTGTGTTGCGACACGGTGCGCCAATCGTCCTAATAACCAACCGAGGAACCGCATATACGGCTGCACATTTAGATCACGTCTTGCTACTAAGTAGAACCGCCCATCGAAAGTCCACCGCCTACCATCCACAAACCAATGGGTTAACAGAGCGCTTAAACAAAACAGTTGAAGACATGCTCTCCATATACGTGGATGTTGATCATAAAAATTGGGGCGACGTCCTACCTTACATCACCTTTGCATATAACACGGCGAAACAAGAGACGACGCGCATGACTCCGGTCACACTTGTTCACGCACGGGATGTACGAACGATGCTGGATGCGATGTTTCCACTTGACTTTGATGACACTGATACGGAAGCCGATGTATTTACGCAACACGCAGAAGAAGCTCGGCAGTTCGCGCGCTTGCGGATCTGCCAGCAGCAAGACTACGACGCAGGCCGCTACGATCTTCACCGTAGAATAGTTACCTATGAAGTCGGCGACAGAGTGTGGGTTTCGACACCCATATGGAAACGAGGCCTCTTCGAGAAACTGTTAAGGTGATACTTCGGACCATATCGGGTATTGCATCGCCTCAACGATGTCACCTAGGAGGTCGTTCACGCTAATCCCAACTGTACGCGGCGCCGCACACACCGTCCTGAACTTGTGCATGTTGTGCGCATGAAGCCGTATGTGAGCGAATGACTATGCTAGCGGCCTTTACTTTCCGCATGTGACATTTCTTGTCAAGCATCGGGACGATGCTCTCGTAGGGAGGGACAAATGACGCGTGTATTATATGCAGACGACGACGACGATGGGAGCACTAACGGACTCCGCCTAGTGGGTCAGAGCGAGATTCGGTGATGGCGAAGAAGATGTGTTTCTGGTATGTTTTCTTTTTGAACAGATTGTCCTGTTGTTCGTGAAGAACGTCTCCCTGTGTTCTGTCCGCGTTGTACCGCGACAATATACATTGTAATAGAGCAAGCAGAAAAAACCAATCAATGTATCTTGAGGCATGTAAAATAAGAACAACATACACAGATAATAAGAAAATCATAAAATCAAATGATTCAGAAAGATAATTAACGCACCGCGATCTCGGAATAAATAATGACATGCAAATTGCTCAGAAAATTATTTAAAGAGGTAGACTGAACTACGAAATTGGGAAGCACGTTCCACTCTTCTATCGTTCTGGGAAAGAAGGTATATTTAAATGTGTCATTAGGGGTTACAGGAGGGGGAGCATACATGCTGTGGCGATGTCTAGAAGATTCATTAGTAGAAATTTCAAAATAGTTCGTCCTATTAATTCTTAATTCATTATAGATAATAAGGAACAGGAACTTCAGCCTATCATACTTAGTCCTTAATTCTAAAATGGAAAGATTTGCAAGCTGACATAGTTTTGAAGGGCAGTGAATTAAACCATATTTGTTGAAGAATCGAGAAGCTAACCTCTGAATCCTTTCCAGTTTCTTACGGTTTTTCTCTGTGTAAGGATCCCAGACAATTTTCGCGTAGTGACGAGTGTTCTCTAGGCCAAGTTTTTAACTTCAGACGGTGCTCTGTGTAAATTTCGTCTTAGACTCCAAAGCGCATTATTCGTCTTCTTACTTCCTCTACATGCCTATTCCAGCTTAAGTCACTTGTATATAATAATCACAAATATTTGTGCTCCTCTACCTTTTTAAGCTTGTTGCCATGTATACTATAAGGAAATTGCAGGATCTTCTTTTTTCTTGTAACAGACATGCTTACTGATTTAGTCGCATTTATAACCATTTGCCAGTCAGAGAACATAGCGAGGGGTGTATTCGGGAGGACGGCTGAAAATACGCCGGCGTTTGCACTTAGTGGTCTTAAGTGTCATGAGCTATTCGCTGTACCATGAATAAATTGCGTTCAAGACGATTGCAAGCATGCTTCATCAGAGGGATTAATAATTGAACGATAAAGCACACAGTCATCTGCGAAAAGATTTATAAGGGAGGTAACGTTGTAATTGTAAATTAATAACAGGAGGGGACCTAACACAGAACCTTGAGGTGCTCCAGAAGTTTCGGAAAGAAGAAGTGAGTCATAATCAATAATTGAGATATATTGACGGCGGTTGGAAACAAAACATTTATTCCAGCCTAATACCTGATCGCTAATATTAAGAGCACCGAGTTTACCTAGTAGTAGATAATGAGTAACAGTGCGAAACGCCTTAGCGAAGTCTAAAAAAACGGAATCCACAATAACGTTAGCATCCATAGCGGGGAATAAATCATTAGTGTAAGGAGCTGTGTCTCACACGAAAACATTTTTCTGAAGCCATTTTGACATGAATTAAAAAAGTCGTTTGATTCAAGGAAGATAACAAGATGAGAATAAATAATGTGCTCAAGAAGTTTACAGGGAATGCTGGTTAATGAAATGGGCCGATAGTTAAGTATTGAAGTGTTACTACCTGATTTATGCAATGAAACCACCTTCCCCACCTTCCAATCAGGAGGGATGGAACAACTCTGGAATGACTGCTCAAAGATTTCACGAAGAATCAATGATGAGCAGGTAGATGTACTTTTCAAGAACTTCGTTGTACTGCCGTTGATACCTGAACAAGCTCAAATCTTCTGTCTTTCAATTAAACATGTAACACCAACGGAGTCAACGAGTATTGGAACCATGGGTAAAAGTGAGATGTACAAAGGTGAGGGAAAATATTCGGCAAGGTAGAGGAAAAGCACGAGGCAAAAAAAAATCATTTAACACTTTGTAGTAGTCACTCTGGTTTATTGGAGTGTTGTCGTCATCGCAAAGAATAATGCAGACAAGATTGTTGGAAATTGGGAATTTTCGTGCATACGAATGAGAATTCTCCTGCAAGGTATGGAACATCACTGCTCTGGCTCCACATGGATGTTGGCTGCGTAGTATTTCCACGCTATGCAAGTTATGCAGCGCGTTTCAACAGCGTTGCTTTCAACAGTGAGGAAAGCAGCGTGCGGAGCAGCCGTAGCAACCGATTACAACAAAGGCGCCAAATAACGGAACGGATGAAGGAAGGCACCACGTGACAACCACGTAGGTGCCTACGTGGTAGTCCCAGGTTGCCTTCCTTTGTCCATTGCGTTATTTGGCGCCTTCGTTGTAATCACGTATAACCACCTCGCCCATCAAGCGCCTACGTAGTTGTCCCGTGTTGCCTCCCTTCGTCCGTTGTGTTATTTGGCGCCTTCGTATTAATCATGTATAACCAACTCGCCCATCAACACGTGCTCAGTGTATTAACGGGTCAGCGCAGTGAAATCGGTTTGAAATACGCAGCACATCGTCGTTTGGATTGTGAATGTTGCAAGGTGTACATGTTTTTCAACGGCGTCATCGAGCACGGATTTGGTGTGCAGTGGTGCCATCGACAAACTTTCTTCTGGCTTGTCGCGCACCGTTTTGAGGATGTGCACTGTTCATGAGCAGTGCCGTCCCTGCATGCGGCATTGCTGCTACACCGGCTCGATTTGCTTTCGTGAGAACTCGTAGAACATCCGTACCGGCTGTCGCGAGTGCTTTCAGAAACTGCTCGCGATCTGCGTGGGTGCGCGTCTGTGCAGGCGCGTCGGATATGCGTCGTTATTGTGTGAGTGCTTAGCAAAAGTGTTTTTCATTTGTTGACGACTTGCGCGAATGGCAGGATATGCTACATACTCGTCATTTAAGGTCCCTGCTTCAATGTAGGGGCATTGACATTTTTATTGTTTCGAAATCAGCTTTCAGCGCATCGCAAAGCGTTGCCTTGCGCTGAACCATCACTGGCACACGAACTACTTTGTTATCTCACATTTAATTTCAAATTCAGTTTTTTGTAGTATGTAGGCAGATAATGGTTACCAAGTTCCGACCCTAATCTCGTTTTACCACTGTTACGCACATATGAGGATTTTTGACTAGGTCAAGCTCTCTCGGCATCCAGTACAAAACTTGTGAAATACTTAGCTGAAGCAATTTTTCATAGCAGCAATTGCGCATTGATCGTATGACAGTTTAAGAGATTGATGGTTATGTAAGTTCATTATCTTGCGTTTATTTATAAAAAAGTGCGATAAATATTGACTACTATGTCTTAGCTATTCACTGATTAGTTTACACTGTGTTTTCTGGTTCTGCTTTTCATATTAAGATGCGGGCATGCATGGACAATGTCATGTCTGCCTTCTACAGTTTGACATAAACAAGCACTAACATCTTCTAATTATGGATAGGAAAATCTGACAACCAGATTTCTATTTGACAGTCATGTGGTTGACACACTTAGCTGTTTGGAAAACGTTCGTGCATTACTACGTTCGTACATTACTACCTCTGAATGACACCTGTGGTGCAAGCAATATGAATAAGATTTGACAAAGCGCATGCTTCTGTTACCGATCAAAGTTCATACAATAACCTTCTTTGCCAACTCCTCCTTGTTGGTTGTGTTTCCAATGAGCTATAATCACATTGCCAGCTTGCTTTATTGTGTATACAAACAAAGCTATATAATTTTATTCTGAAATTTGGAAGATACGCAACTTCTATACTTTATTAGTATCTTAGGCTGATCTACTCTGAACAAGGGGCGCATTCTCGGATGATAGCTTTCGACGATATCACAGCCACAGCGGGCCCAGAAATGCTTCACGCCAAGGCAACAGTATGGCCGTAAGTGATCATCCGAGAATATGTCCCCAACTGAAAATTATTGCACCATTAGTACCGACACCAGCATTGATGGGATGTGTGCGGTCACTGCATGAAATTCCAGAAATTGAACACTAGACCTCTTATTTGCCCAGTAATTTATGCTGGTATAAGTGTCACATTGGTCCGACGTCACCGTACAACAAATTGATTATGCTCTTGAATGTGCTACAAATGGCTAATCATAAAATTTCGCTGTCATTTATCAGCCTTTGTATGCACTACGACTTAGGTGCACATTCTTTGTGTGCAGTTCGCAGCCGCCCTCCAACATAACGTTGCTCATACGACTACAGTGCGTACACATCACACGCTATCTCACACCCGTCATACACAATCTCGTTATGTCTACGCAGCACAGGGAGCGCATCTCGTACATGGTTTACGGATTCTCTTAGCACATCGCATACATCTCGTGCACTTCGTAAACGTCTGCGTAGCACATCATACAGATCTCGCACATTTTCTAAAATCTCCTTCAATATGCGTTGCATATCGTTCCCTTCTCGTCAAATCTTAGGGATATGTATACATCTCGTACATTTCTCAAAGAGTTCGCATACAAACTATTCAGTAGGGGAAGCGGGGCTTTCTCTAGAGGAAGGGCGCACAGGCTTTTGCTGCAAGTTCAGCTGCGTTCACACCGCACAGTGGTTTTGTATACTTTTCGGACATGGTTGTCAGCACGTGATATACACTGCCGAATTGCTGAAAGGTGGCCACAGGACACTTGTTTGTTTGCAATGCCCAAAGGTCGTGAGGGGCTCAACGAAGAGGCTGAAAATGTCGTCAGAGTTAACAAGAGCAACTTGGGCTTGTGAGTACATAACGTCGGAGCAATAGTGCAAACTTGAAAGAGGAACAGAGAAAGCAAGACAACACAAGAGGCAGTGTTCGCCAGCCCCCTTGCAATTTATTTTTCTGAGTGAATGTACAGTCCTTTCGTGATATTTCCGGCGGTTGTAAGAAAAATAAAGAATCGCTAGAAAAATGAGAATTGCAGAACAGTAAAGGCCAACAACAAACTTCAACAAACTTTACTACGTGAAAATTACACTCACATGCCTAAAGAAAACTAATCGGAACGGCCAACTGTAAACATACCTTTTACCATTCTGCACATATGCATAGGCCTAAGGTAGTGCTGTTCAAAGCAATCGACGGGGGCGCTGACATTTTTTAGACGTCGAAAGCTACATGAATTGATTTAATTTTGCGGATCTGTGCTTCCTGAAGAAAGTGCCGTCCATTTGGCACTGCATCTTCGCCAGATTGCCAATTTGCGCAAACTGCATTGCGTATTTGCAGGTTCTTCGGCTGCGAGTTGCCGTTGGGCACCCTTTCAATTACGTATGTGTACCAGCCGGGCTGTGTCGAATCCGTCGAGCACGGCTTCTCCATTGTGCTTGCGGTGCGCAGCAGGGAGGGCGAGAAGAGGACCATCCGATTGGGCCTCGCCGTCACCTCGCCTGATGAGCAGAGATACGCGGTGGTGCGGGACTACGGGTACAACCCCTTCGCCGACCAGGACATGACCGGGTTCTATTGGTTTCCCAGGTGCGCAAACGGTTGACGAACTGCTATAAATACTATAACTCATTGAATGAAAGGAAGGAGAGATAGGGGGCGCTTGAGCCAGGCAGAGACCAGAATAAATCTTCGCGGCGGGATGAGGCATGTGTCTGAGGCAATGAAAATCCGGAGACCACTCAGCACACGCTAACGGAATGCGAAGATATTGACCCAGCGACGACAGTAAGTAGTGTAGGCCATCAAGAAGTGCATAGATGTACAGCGTATGGAAGCATAAGCTGGATAGCAGGCGAGATAGTCGAGATAAATTTGCAGCATTAGTGAAAAAAACATCGCGAGAGAGATTGATGGAACCATATAGGCATAGGTACAAGGCAGATATACAAGTTTTAAGCAAGATAAATAGATAAGGCGATGTAGAGCAAAGCCACAATGAAAAACATGTATAACGTGCTTTATTAACTCAAGAAGGCTAGGTAACTATTTGTTACCGCCCCGCGTCAAGGGTGTGCCAATCAGTCATCATCATCGACATTGTGGGACTTAACCAAAATAGGGTAAGGATGCCTTCACTGTCGGCTTGGGTAAAAGAATGGTGACGAAACGGTGAAAGAGTTCAGGAAAATTTCGCAGGGAGTTTCATGCGGTGACAATGAGTGCTGACGAAGTTTGACGTAGTAGACGTAAAATGTCAATAATGAACAGTGAGCAACACAGCTTGGGACCGAGCCTCGAATTCGTTTTTAAACGCAATTGTTGATGGTCAAAACACCAACGTTACCTTGTGTATACGTCGCTCAGATAGTCTACATCAATGCGTGATTGTTTTTAGCGAGTTATCAATAATTTTTGTTTCTCAGAAAATATTTTGCAGGCTCCATTCGGGAAATCGAGCTAGCAGCCAGATTGGCCCTTTATGGCTGACCTCCAACATTAGCATAGCTTCTTGACCTTTTGACTAAGAACAATTTTTAACCAAGTGACTCTAAAGCAGGAGCGATCTCCGACTGTTAACGCAGCTTGCAATCAGCAGAAATATTGCGGCTTCACGCGAAGTCTACTCTACGCAACTGTCATCCAGGTGACTTCCACGACGCCAGAAGATACCCATAAGCGAACAGAAAATAACACAGAATTGCGCACATTCTGGCTTCTCTTCAAAACAGGGAAGTTAAAAATTAGAAACCGTATAATTTTCATCGAGTGGAAAGTGTCTTAGCGTGGAAGGTTCGTCTTGTTGGTGATAAAAGAGTATATTCTGTTCGTAAAAGAGTATATTCGTAGTATATGTTAGAGTAAATGCTGTTGGTAAAACAGTATATCCTTAAACAAGTTGAAAATAAGGCAATCGTTCTTGGTATTTTTATTGATTTTTCAATGGGCTTTGATTTAGTAAATCATAAAATATTCTTAAAGAAACTGCATTGTTATGGTATTCGTGAACAAGCCTTAACGCTTATTGACTCTTATTTATCAAACAGACAGCAGGTCGTTCAGATATGCGACTCTATTTCCGGAGTGAAACCTTTGCAGTGTGGAGTGCCACAGGGCAGTATTCTAGGCCCACTATTATTTAACATCAATCTTGATGACGTTGTAAATATTAATTGCGAGACCAAATACATAATATATGCTGATGATACCAGCATTCTCTTTTCAGGGCATAATATTCACGAGCTGATAAGACTTGCAATCACACAATGAAAACCCTAGAGAGA
The DNA here is from genome assembly GCF_050947875.1 of Dermacentor variabilis. Lineage (NCBI taxonomy): Eukaryota > Metazoa > Arthropoda > Arachnida > Ixodida > Ixodidae > Dermacentor > Dermacentor variabilis. Next base: position 2,989,126 of record NC_134574.1, on the reverse strand, counting down.
TGCTAAGCAGAAGATGATATGCGTATTAATGAAAATAAAACAAAAGTTGTTATATTCCGACCAAACAATAAACTTATTCCACCTCATGGAGATATAGTACTGAGTACTCACGCTATTGAAATAGTTGACCATTTTACATGTCTGGACATGTCTTTTTTTTCGTGAATATGAGCTAGGATTACCACGTAACACATGTTCTGCAAAAATTAGCTCAGATGACAGGAGTAATTGGTCGGCTTCGATACTTACTTCCAAAAGGAATCAAGCTTATGCTGTATCACTCACTCTTTAGCTATCGTTTAAATTATTGCCCACTAGTATGGGGTACAACGAAGGTCACTTATCTAAATCAAATATATTTGGTTTAGAAAATATGTATTAGGCATATTTTCAATGTGCCTTTTGCAGCATCTACTAATGTTTTAGTGTGCAGTTCAGGAATAGTTAAAGTACACGAGACATACAATTGTACGTTAAGCAGGAAATTCAAATTAGAAACTTGTAGGAACATACAAATTTGCGCGTTTTGGCCAATTTAGGAATTCGTCATTTAAATTGTCCCACGCGTCATGGAGATAATTGGGAAGTAGATACATTACAATTAAACTCCGGAAAAGAGCGCTTGTCTTCCTGTCTTCCCTCGCTTCTGAATCACTATGAAGGTAACAATTATGACTTGTTTGATCGTTCTTATCAGTATATTCGCAAATTATATACAGTGATGTATAGCTCTGAGATTTCTACTGCTTAAAACTTGTTTTTATTACAAACCTTGTCTCATTTATCAACTCTGTAACCATAGCGAATTGTTTCATCGGGTTTTATGTAACTGTTTGTAATAAGTTGATTTCTATATTGACTTTTCCTGTACATTCAGTGTATTTATTTTAGATATTTGTAATTTGAGAGCATTTCAGATATTCATTTTTCATAAGAAACTGTTGTGTATATATCTTTATGACGAGTGTAAAACTTTTTGAACGTTTCTGTATTAACTTTATATTTACATTACTTAGTGTGTGCCCTATAGCACTACGCTCTCTGTTAAGTTTCAATTTTTTGTTTATTTTACGGTCGTGCTGTTACCGCTCCGAAATTTTTCTGTGGCTGGGACCTAGTCACGCTGTTCTGACAAACAGCTTTTTGTCACACTCCTTGTTTGTGTGTAATTGACAGAATGAAAATTAAGATAGATTGATTGATTCATTGGAAAAAGGACACAGCGCAAAAAAAACATGGACGTGAAAGAGCGAGACGCCCACAGAGCTGACTGACAACACCTTATTCATGAAGCCATGAAAGGTGCTACCAGGCGCAATATGTGAATGATCGGCAAAAAGCTTCGAGCGTCAATTGCAATGCTGATAATGATAGCCAGATGCCGACCGTGCACACTGAATGTTTCCTGTTCAAACCTTGTCGAGGTATGCCATTTCCCGAGTTAAAAGTTCAATGGAAAGAAAACTGACGCACGAGCTATCAAAGTTCCTGATTAAATCTGCCTCAATTATTTGACGTGACAGCTGGGAGCTACGTTTAGCCAAAACTGCTTTTTTCCAAGTAGGGCTTAAATCTGTGATCGCGGCTGTAATGGCCCTGTAGAGTTTTGTACACACTGTTACGGTTCTCCCTGAGACGATCATTTCAGCACCTTTGTGTCCCACGTACCTTTTTCCACAAGAGAGGGGGATCACATGCACGACGCCATGATGCAGGGCACTAAGCCCTTCCATTGTTTAACCGTACAAAGGCCACGCCCAGCTTGTGAAGCAAACTTGCAAATCTTCGCTAGTTTTGTGGGACACATCATGTACATACGAAAGAACTACAAGTTTTTTTTCTTTTTCGCTGGCGGATGTGGTGCTGGATCATCTTCTCCAGACTTGATTTGCTTAAAGAGCTTGTCCGCGATAGCTGATACTAAAGCCATCGTGCATCCGGCAGATAGCAAGCGGTCAACCTGAACACAAATTTTTTTTTGCATAGAATGCAAACATGACCTTCTGAGGGCACTGACGAGGTACCATTAACGATTCCTCTTTTGACTAATTTTGAGTGGGGTGACTGGAAAGAGAGAAGCGGTTTCCCGCTCCTTGGTTCGAATGACCAACACATATGTGTATTGAAATGGGGTTTATTGCAGCTCGTTCGAGGGATCGCAGGTAGCTCTTGATCGCGAGTCCTAGCGCTTCGCATCAGCAGCCCGAGCTCGGGTCTCGCGCCGAAGCGGTGGCAGTCCGCACAGTGTCACATGCATATTACCCACTACAATTGCCCCCGCGGCAAAGAGCCGTACCGGCGACCTAAAGTGATGATATGATAAGGGTGTCGTAGTGCGGCTTCAGGAGGCTGACGTCAACCATCTCGCGGCCACGGCGGTGTTTGTCTGAAGATGGCGTCACCGGTTCGACCACATAATTCACAGGCGATGTCAACGCGACGATGCTGTACGGATCCTGATATTTCGGAGCAAGCTTTGAGCTAAGGCCTGGAGCTCGGAAGGGCAGCCGAAGCCAGACGTGAGAGTCCACGGCGAAGGACTGTGTGGGCTGATCGTTGTCGTGGCAATCTTTGTGGATTCCTTGGGTATCCGACGTGAACGAGCGAGCCAGTTGGCGGCACTCTTCTGCATGGTGAGCAACTTCGGAAAGAGGGGTGAATTCACAGGCATCCGGGTGATATGGTAGTATGGTATCGAGGGTAGTAGATGGTTCACCTCCATAAAGAAAGAAAAATGGTGAGAAGCCTGTGGTAGCCTGAACGGCGGTGTTATACGCGTACGTCACAAAAGGGAGGACATCGTCCCAATTGGAATGATCAGACGCAACATACATGGTGAGCATGTCACCCAGAGTGCGGTTGAACCGTTCCGTGAGACCGTTAGTCTGTGGGTGATACGCCGTAGTGGTGCGGCGAATAGTGCGGCATGCGGAGAGTAGCTCATTAATAACTTCGGAGAAGACACGGCCTCGGTCGCTGAGCAGTTCTCGCGGTGCGCTGTGCCGTAAGATGAAATGCCGTAAGATGAATGCGGCGACGTCGCGAGCAGCAGCCGAAGCAAGTGCAGCAGTTTCGGCATATCTTGTGAGGTGGTCTACTGCGGCAATTATCCAATGATCTCCGTTAGCAGTGCATGGAAGTAGCCCATAAAGGTCGATGCCAAACTGATCAAAAGGACGTGCAGGACACGGTAAAGGTTGCAGAGGCCCTGTCGTATGAGGAGATGTCTTGCGTCGCTGACAGGCTGCACATGACCGAATGTATTTGCGGACATAAGAATGCATGCCGCGCCAGTAATAGCACTGGCGGAGCCGCTCGTAGGTTTACAGGACGCCAACATGAGCTTGTTGTGGGGCAGCGTGGAAATACGTGCATACGTCGGAACGCAAACAGCGAGGGATAACTAGCAGCCATTTGCAACCGTCTGGCTGATAGTTTCGGCAGTACAAGATGGCGTCCCGTAGCACGAAGTGGGTGGCTTGACGACGAAGGGCTCGAGGGCATGTAGCCGTTGAAGAATTGCTAAGAATGTCAATCAGAGACACAATCCACGGATGTTTTCTCTGTTCAGACGGCATGTCAGTAACAGCAAGCCTAGCAACCATACACTCTATGGATGAAGGTGGCGTTTCGTCGGATCGCATGGGCGAACGGGAGAGCGCATCTGCTTAAGAACGTTGGCGCCCGGATCGATAGAAGATGCGAATGTCAAATTCTTGAAGCCGAAGAGCCCAACGTCCAAGACGCCCCGACGGGTCTTTCAGTGACGCAAGCCAGCAGAGCGCGTGGTGGTCTCTCACAACGTCGAACATACGGCCATAAAAGTAAGGGCGAAATTTGTTTAAGGCCCAAACTATAGCCAAACATTCTTTTTCTGTGACAGAATAATTGGTTTCTGCCTTCGTGAGTGCACGACTCGCATATGCAACCACAAATTCCGGAAAGCCAGGCTTGCGTTGCCCAAGCACGGCTCCAAGACCAATGCCGCTGGCATCGGTTTGAACTTCGGTCGGTGCACTCGGGTCGTAGTGGCGTAGAACAGGCGGTGAGGTAAGCAGACGACGCAAAGTAATGAAGGCTTGGTCACATGCCGGAGTCCAGTCGCGAAGGTCACCAGGGCCATCCAGGAGCATCGTCAGGGAAGCGATGAGGCAGGCGAAATTGCGCACAAAGCGTCGAAAATAAAAGCAAAGATCGATAAAACTTCGGAGCTCTTTCACTGTAGTCGGCCCCGGAAATTCTGCGACAGCACGAAGTTTGTCAGGGTCATGAAGGATGCCGTCTTTGGACACGACATGGCCAAGTATGGACATCTGGTGGGCTCTGAAGCGGCACTTTTTTGAGTTAAGTTGAAGGCCGGCGGTGGCAAGGCAAGTAAGGACTTCGCGTAGATGAGAGAGGTGTGTGGTGAAATCAGTGGAGAAAACTACCACGTCGTCTAAATAGCACAAGCACGTCTTCCATTTGAGGTCTCGTAGAATATTGTCCATTATCCTTTCGAATCTCGCGGCCGCATTGCAGAGGCCGAATGGCATTACTTTAAACTCATACAGGTTATCATGTGTAATGAAAACTGTCTTCGAGCGTTCGGATTCATCCACTGGCACTTGCCAATAGCCCGATCGCAAGTCCAAAGAACAAAAGAATTAGGCACCATGAAGACAATCCAGGACGTCATCTATGCGCGGTAGGGTATAATAATCTTTTCGTGTAATCTTGTTGAGGTGACGATAGTCCACACAGAAACGAATCGAGCCATTTTTTTTTCTTAATGAGTACTACGGGAGACGACCAAGGACTGCAGGATGGCTTGATAACACCAAGTTTAAGCATGTCTTCAACTTGCTTGGTGATGACACGGCGCTCGGTGGATGACACGCGGTACGGACGCTGGTGTAATGGTGCGTGTTGTGCCGGATCAATGTGGTGAGAGACGGTACTTGTGCGGCCTAGTAATGCTTGGTTGCAGTCAAAAGAAGCGTGAAAATCATTTAAAAGAGCAATTAGCCGCTCACGTTGTGTCGGCTCGAGGTCATCGGCAATAGAGCGACAAAAAACATCCGGTGATACTTGGTTAGATGGCACATGGCGTGTCAGTGATGTTACGTTGGCAGTATCTACGTCGTCGGGAACAGGGAAATGCTCAATAACGTCAGCGTCCACAGTCTGGATGGTACCAATACTCTCGCCGCAGTGCAAAGCCAAAGTGTACGAATTTGGGTTGGAAATCAGCATTTCTGCAGCAGCATGGTGAACCGTGAGGAGGGCGAAAGGCAACAATATAGGCTGGCGGCAAATGAAGAGGGCAGCGGGTGAAAACATCACCCTCGCTTCGGCAAGCGATGCGCATGAAAGAGGGACAAATACAGCGCTGTGAGGGGGAAGGTCAGTATCTGAAGCTACACAGATCCTGCTAACATCATGAACTTGAAAGTCGTGACATGGCAGATCGCAAAGAACGGAGAACTGAACCTCAGCACGTGCACAGTCAATGACGGTGTGATGGCGCGACAGAAAATCCCAACCGAGAATCACATCGTGGGAGCGACAAGTTAACACAAAGAAATCAAACGAATACAATATGTCTCGAATCAGCACCCTGGCAGTGCACATAGCGACTGGCTGAACTTTTGCACTGGCTGTTCTCTAAGCAATAGTACCGAAGGCATCATGGTCACTTTCCATAATGCACGACAAAGCTCACTAATCACCGATACAGCAGCACCTGTATCTACGAGTGCAAGAGATTTGATGCCATCAACGGACACTTCAATAACGTTAGCGGGGGAAAAACGAGGACTTTGATGTTCCGACGATGACGCAGTTCGTGCCTCAGGAACTGCGGAAATTAGTTTTCCGCCGCAGTAGTACTGGCACTGGGTCTACGACGCATGGGTGAGAGTGAGCGCCGACGAGGGGAAGGCGAGCGACGAGTACCGTAGAGCTGTGACTGCGGTGCTGGCGTGTCATGAGCAGCGTAGATTTCAGGTGGTGGTCGTTGAGGCAAACGGAATGGTCGAAAGCCGGAGCTGGGTGGTCGCGGGGTGCCCACGAAGGACGGCAAGCGCTGGCGGTCGAAGTGGTCGAAGCGCGCTACATGTCCCGGGGTACCACAGGCGTAGCATATTGGGCGGTTGTCAGCAGTGCGCCAAGGATTTGTACCCTGCTGCTGTGCGCTGAAAAAGGGAGCCGCCGGCTGGCGAGGCGAAGGCGGAAGAGAGAACACTGGCGGGAGAGGCGCTGAAGGAGGAGGAGAAAATCCCGGCAGACGAGGCGCCCATGCAACGGCTTCAGCATACGTCACAGGCACGGACACGGGAGCCGGCTGACACGAGATGGAAGAGCTTCGGTCACTTGCAGTTGAATTATCGGTCGGATCGCTGGAGCCAAATATTGAGAACGCTTCTCCGTGGTCGGCCAAACCGAGAGCTGTCACGTGAGCTTCTCCCGCACGAATTCTTTTATTTGCGTCAGCAAAGTTGTGTGGTTGTCGCCAATAACCAATGCTGCTAACGAATCTTCCATAGGCGGTGGGCGCCAGGCTAAGATGCGTTGTTTCCGTAGCGCGTCAAAACTTTGGCGCAAATTGATAACTTCGGCTACGGTACGCGGATCCTTCGCTAACAACATTTGAAAGGCTTCCTCATCGATGCCTTTCATAATGTGTTTTACCTTGTCCTGTTCCGCCATTACCGGATTCACGCGCTTACACAGGTCAATGACATCTTCGATGTAACTTGTGAAAGTTTCACCGTGATGTTGCGCGCGCCCCCGTAAGCGTTGTTCTGCGCGAAGCTTGCGCACAGCGTGGCGCCCGAGCACTTCAGCGAAACTTGTCTTGAATGTGCTCCACGTTGTGAAATATTGTTCGTGGTTAAGCAAAACAGCACGTTGTGCAACTTGGTTACGTCGTCCCACTTGGTTACCTCGTCCCACTTGTTATGCTCGGTCACCCGTTCGTAAGATGACAACCAATCCTCCAAGTCATGATCATCGGTGCCGCTAAAGATGGCAGGATCACGCTGGCGCAACGCACCGGAAACGATGAGCGCCGGAGGCCGTGCTGCATCTTCCTGGGCGGTTTCGTCAGGCATGGTCGCAGCAGTCGGTACCATCCGGCTTTGGAGTTCCACTTTCCGAGGTTACCCCGCAGCTCCACCAAATGAAATGGGGTTTATTGCAGCTTGTTCGAGGGATCGCAGGTAGCTCTTGATCACGAGTCCCAGCGCTTCGCATCAGCAGCCCGAGCTCGGGTCTCGCGCAGCAGCGGTGGCAGTCCGCACAGTGCCACATGCATATTACCCACTACAGTGTGGACATGCACAGCTCGACGTCCAAACACGTTCAAGTGCAACACCAGTGATATCTTGAGGATGTCAAGGTAATAGAATATCTATGTTCCCGAGACCTCCCTGTCACGCGTCTGATAGTAGAATTGTTTCGCAAATTCGAGAATAACTTTAAATAAGCAACAAAGCGCAAAAACGAAACCTGACTAAGCAGCACAGCGAACCTCTTCATGTGACGTCACGGGTGTCTCCACCGGGAAAGGCGCGCAAGGCATGCCGATCTCGCCCACTGGCAGCGAAAAGGAGCCGCTCGGCTAAATCGAGACCGTGCCGGATCTACGGGTGACAATGGCAGCGGCACCAGCTTTTCGCGTCTGTCCAATATTGACAGGTGTGATTCTGACGAATTCGGTAGCCACGAATCGCCGTTCGCATTCGACCGGTCATCACGAGAGCCAGCGCCCACGCGCTGCATACCGTGCTGCAACATGAAGACCAAAGGTAGCCCAAACCACTGATTTTATAAGTTAATTAAAAAAATTATGGGTTTTTACGTACCGAAACAACTTTCTGATTATGAGACACGACGTAGTGGAGGACTCCGGAAATTTCGGCCACCTGAGGTTCTTGAACGTTCATCTAAATCTAAGTACATGGGTGTTTTCGCATTTCACCCCCATCGAAATGCGGCCGCCGTGGACGGGATTCTACCGCGCGACCTTCTTTTCAGCAGCCCAACAACATAGCCACTGAGCAATTACGGCGGGTTGATTTTATATGTGCTGCTTGCTATTTTAGGTGTTATATCTCTTCTCAGGGAAATGCTTCGCATGCTCACTTTCCGCGTTTGCATCTCGCAAAAATGCCGTGGAAGTCCAAACCACCGACACCGGCAAATGCACAAGCGGTGCATTTGTTTACATCGATCGGCAGGTGCAGCGATCACTTGTCGCTCGCTTGAGATATAGTACTAGCGGCACATCGCTGATATCAAGGAATGCTACAACATATAAGAGCAGGCAGATTTTTTTTTATATGTAAGCACCGTGGCATCACTCTGAATCGCGCTTATATGAGCGATCACGCACCTTAGAAAACAGGGAGCGCGAGACTAGTACTGGAGCGTTATGCTGCCCACTTATCATTCTTCGTATTTTCTTCCTGCACACAATATGTGCCGTAATGTGGACATAGATGAGGCCTTTGCGCGTGTGATCGTTCATCAAACGCCGGTGCTAGTATAGAGATCGTTGGCAGCTGAACAAGGCGGTTGTTTACGCTGCTGTATCGATGGGGCCTTATAAATTTGCTGCCCATTTGCTATATGAGGCAAGAAGTGCACCTCGGAAGCTAAATAATGAGTTCGCATTCCAATACTTAAAATACACCCGCCTTCGTAGTCGCATTTCATTTGGGCAAGTGCCGCTGAGTGCGGCGGGCAGCTTTCCGTCGAAAACGGCAACGTACCGATGTCGATACTGCCCTGAGTTGTCGCTTCTCGCTTTTTGTGTGTGCACTGTAGGAAATCAAGAATGGTTTATTTCAAATCCGCATTGGCGAAACTGAACCACAGAAGCAGTTTTCTTCATCTTGATGGCTTAATTAGCTTCAGGTCAGTCGCTCAGGTACGCCAGCAACAGACGCATGAACGACGCAACTCTGACGTATAGGCTGCGACACCTCGGCTTAACGCGATCGGAATCGGCTCAAGCTGTGTGTACGGATGGCGAGAGCTGAAGTTAGTGCAGCCAACAGCGCAACACCACTTGCCACCCCCATCACTTGTGGTCACTTGCGGTCCCCATCCACAGGGACCGCACATTCTCGTGACCGCAACTTCTCACGCGAAGCACTAGCTCACGATCGTTGACTCCTCCGCGCTCTCGTCGCTGTTGTCTGCATGATCGCGGCATGCTCCGAGTGGGACTCCCATCACGTCATACACAATATTGCCTGTTACTGAGGAGCAGGTCAGGCCGGACAGGCCGCCATTGCAATCGGAACCTGGCAATGTTTAACGCTAGAAAGTTATCAATTCAGGCGAGTCTAGCAGTGCTATTGGAGGAATTAAAGGGCAGTAAATGGGATATAATAGGGCTCAGTGAAGTTAGGAGGACAAAAGAAGCATATACAGTGCTAAAAAGCGGGCACGTCCTGTGCCACCGGGGCTTAGCGGAGAGAAGAGAACTAGGAGTCGAATTCCTGATTAATAAGAATATAGCTGGTAACATTCAGGAATTCTATAGCATTAAAGAGAGGGTGGCCGGTCTTGTTGTGAAACTTAATAAGAGGTACAAAATGAAGATTGTACAGGCCTACGCCCCTATATCCAGTCATGATGACCAGGAAGTCGAAAGCTTCTATGAAGACGTGGAATCGGCGATGGGTAGAGTGAAATCTAAATACACTATACTAATAGGCGACTTTAATGTCAAGGTAGGCAAGAAGCAGACTGGAGACAAGGCAGTGGGGGAATATGGCATAGGCACTAGAAATAGCAGGGGAGAGTTATTTGTAGAGTTTGCGGAACAGAATAGTATGAGGATAATGAATACATTCTTCCGCAAGCGGGATAGCCGAAAGTGGACGTGTAGGAGCCCGAACGGCGAGACTAAAATGAAATAGACTTTATATTCTGCGCTGACTCGGGCATCATACAAGATGTGGACGTGCTCGGCAAGGTGCGCTGCTGTGGCCATAGGATGGTAAGAACTCGAATTAGCCTAGACATGAGGAAGGAACGGAAGAAACTGGTGCATAAGAAGCCGATCAATGAGTTAGCGGTAAGAGGAAAAATTAGAGGAATTCGCGATGAAGCTACAGAACAGATATCCGGCCTTCACTCAGGAAGATGACCTTCGTGTTGAAGGACAATCTTATGGGGATCATAAAGAAGTGTGCAATAGAAGTCGGTGGTAACTCCGTTAAACAGGACGGCAGTAAGCTATCGCAAGCGATGAAAGAGCTGATCAAGAAACGCCAATGTATGAAAGCCTGTAACCCTGCAGGTAGAATAGAACTGGCAGAACGTTCTATGTTAATCAACAAGCGTAAGACAGCTGACATAGGGAAGTATAATGTGGATAGAATTGAACATGCTCTCAGGAACGGAGGAAGCCTAAAAGCAGTGAAGAAGAAACTATGAATACGCAAGGATCAGACGTATGAGTTAAGAGACAAAGCCGGCAATATCATTACTAATATTATCATTACTAATGGATGAGATAGTTCAAGTGGCTGAGGAGTTCTATAGAGATTTATACAGTACCAGTGGCACGCACGACGATAATGGAAGAGAAAATAGTCTTGAGGAATTCGAAATCCCGAAGGTAACGCCGGAAGAAGTAAAGAAAGCCTTAGGAGATATGCAAAGGGGGAAGGCAGCTGGGGAGGATCAGGTAACGGCAGATTTGTTGAAGGATGGTGGACAGATTGCTCTAGAAAAACTGGCCACCCTATATACGCAATGCCTCATGACTTCGAGCGTATCGGAATCTTGGAACAACGCTAACATAATCCTAATCCATAAGAAAGGGGACGCCAAAGACTTAAAAAATCATAGACCGATCAGCTTACTGTCCGTTACCTACAAAGTATTTACTACTGTAATCGCATTTAGAATCAGGAACACCTAAGACTTCTGTCAACCAAAGGACCAGGAAGGATTCCGTAAAGGCTACTCAACAATAGACCATATTCGCACTATCAATCAGGTAATAAACAGATGTGCGGAATATAACCACCCCTAATATATAGCTTTCATTAATTACGAGAAAGCGTTTGATTCAGTCGAAAGATCAGCAGTCATGGAGGCATTATGGAATCAGGCTGTAGACGAGCTGTATGTAAAAATACTGAAAGATGTCTATAGCGGCTCCAGAGCCACCGTAGTCCTCCTTAAAGAAAGCAAGAAAATCCCAATAAAGAAAGGCGTCAGGCAGGGAGATACCATCTCTTCAATGCTCTTGACAGCCTGTTTACAGGAGCTATTCAGAGACCTGGATCGGGAAGAATTGGGGATAAGAGTTAATGGAGAATACCTTAGTAACTTGCGATTCACTGATGATATTGCCTTGCTTAGTAACTCAGGGGAGCAGCTGCAATGCATGCTCACTTACCTGGAGAGGCAAAGCAGAAGGGTGGGTCTAAAAATTAGTCTGCAGAAAACTAAAGTAATGTTTAACAGTCTCGGAAGAGACAGCAGTTTACGATAGGTAGCGAGGCACTGGAAGTGGTAAGGGAATACATCTACTTAGGACAGGTAGTGACCGCGCATCCCGATCATCATCGTCATCACCATCAGCCTGGTTACGCCCACTGCAGGGCAAAGGCCTCTCCCATACTTCTCCAACAACCCCTGTCATGTACTAATTGTGGCCATATCGTCCCTGCAAACTTCTTCATCTCATCCGCCCACCTAACTTTCTGCCGCCCTCTGCTGCGCTTCCCTTCCCTTGGAATCCAGTCCATAACCCTTAATGACCATCGGTTATCTTCCCTCCTGATTACATGTCCTGCCCATGCCCCCCCCCCATTTCTTTTTCTTGATTTCAACTAAGATGTCATTAACTCGCGTTTGTTCCCTCACCCAATCTGCTCTTTTCTTATTCCTTAACGTTACACCCATCATTCTTTTTTCCATAGCTCGTTGTGTCGTCCTCAATTTAAGTAGAACCCTTTTCGTAAACCTCCAGGTTTCTGACCCGTAGGTGAGTACTGGTAAGACACAGGTACTATAGACTTTTCTCTTCAGGGATAATGGCAACCTGCTGTTCATGATCTGAGAATGCGTGCCAAATGCAGCCAAGCCCATTCTTCTGATTATTTCCGTCTCATGCTCCGGATCCGCCGTCACTACCCGCCCTAAGTAGATGTATTCTCTTACCACTTCCAGTGCCTCGCTACCTATTGCAAATTGCTGTTCTCTTCCGAGACTGTTAAACCTTACTTCAGTTTTTTGCAGATTAATCTTTAGACCCACTATTTCGCTTTGCCTCTCCAGGTCAGTGAGCATGAATTGCAATTGGTCCCTTGAGTTACTAAGCAAGGCAATATCTTCAGCGAATCGCAAGTTGCTAAGGTATTCTCTGTTAACGTTCATACCCATTTCTTCCCAATCCAGGTCTCTGAATACCTCCTGTAAACACGCTGTGAATAGCATTGGAGAGATCGTATCTCCCTGCCTGACGCCTTTCTTTATAGGGATTTTGTTGCTTTCTTTACGGAGGACCATGGTGCCTGTGGAGCCGCTATAGATATCTTTCAGTATTTTTACATACGGCTCGTCTACACCCTGATTCCGTAATGCCTCCATGACTGCTGAGGTTTCAACAGAATGAAACGCTTTCTCGATCCGGATCATGAGACTGAAATAATCAGAAGAAAAAGAATGGGCTGGGGTGCGTTTGGCAGGCATTCGTATGTTATGAACCGCAGTTTGTCATTATCCCTCAAGAGAAAAGTGTATAACTGCTGTGTCTTACCAGTACTTACGTACGGGGCAGAAACCTGAAGGCTTACGAAAAGGGTTCTATTTCAATTGAGGACGACGCAACGAGCTATGGAAAGAAGACTGATAGGTGTAACGTTAAGGGATAAGAAAAGAGCAGATTGGGCGTGGGAACAAACGCGAGGTAATGACATCTTAGTTGAAATCAAGAAAAAGAATTTGGCATGGGCAGGACATGTAATGAGGAGGGAAGATAACCGATGGTCATTAAGGGTTACGACTAGATGCCAAGGGAAGGGAAGCGTAGCAGGGGCCGGCAGAAAGTTAGGTGGGCGGATGAGATAAAGAAGTTTGCAGGGACAACATGGCCACAATTAGTACGTGACCGGGGTAGTTGGAAATGTATGGGAGAGGCTTTTGCCCTGCAGTGGGCGTAACCAGGCTGATGATGACGTGGTAATGTTGGCTGCGCGAGGCAATTTATTAAATTCATTTGTAAAGAATCCGTGCAACTCTCAAACCTGATTTTTTGAGGACATGACAGTAGTGTGCAGAGGAACGTACCCAACGTATTTCATCGACATCCGTTGACATCGAAAATTGCCGGCGTCGCCCATTAAGCAGTTATTTTGCGGTAGCTCATGCGTCATCTCTAATGTGTGCAGGTTTTTTCTGAATGCCCCTAACGCTTTTTCTACAGCCTGCACAAACGCCTCCTACGGAAGTTAAATTAGAACTAAAAATTGTCTACATAACGGCGTACTTTTGCAACTAGGGCCATATCCATAGAACTTCGAAAAATACGGTCTTTTTGTGCGAGGCAAATATCACTGAGCAGATGCGCAAGACATGAGCCTCTGCAAATTTTACAATTTTTATTCTACTGGCTGTCCTCCCAAGAGACAAAGGAATATTTAAGATAAAATGACAACAATTTTAAAACCATCTAACCGCAATTCCAGTCTCGTTATGGAACGTTATCGATCCGAAGTTGTCAATACATCCTTCTGCACATTTTAGCATCTCGTCAAGCAGGAGGCAATAATACAGGTATTTTATATCGATATAAAAAACCATCAGACCCTTATCGTTTTCTTTTAAAAACCTGATGGCAGCGTCCGAGTTTTTAGAAGATAGGGGTCGTCAGTGGTTAGTAGATTGGGCTTGTTCTGAAAAAATATGGCGACAGATTTCTGCCAAGTTCCTTTTTTGGTTACAATTACTCGTAGAGGGCTGTTATTCTTGTGGGTTTCAGTGCTGAAAAGGAAGTCCAAACGCAGCTTTGTTGATTTGTCGACTGATTTTAGCATATGCTAAAGAGGATGCAGACGAAGGCCTGCGCGCTTACGAGACGGCTTGTCACCCGTTCGCCCTCGGCGCGAAGTCGTCGACGGGGTGTACAAGCCCATTGGTCGTTCCGCACTCAAACGAACACTGCGAAGGAGTCGGAGTCGGGAGAAAGAGAGAAAACAAAATATTTATACACTCACAACGACACATAATTTAAACGGAACACAAAACACACAAGAACACTAACACACATGCACTTAATCTAGATCATTGATGAAGACAGAAGAAATACAGCGAACAGTTAACAGTCAATATAGCAATTAACACTACTCAAAACACACTTAACGGTGGTTGTGGCAGAAGGCATTGTCATTCGCACGCGCGCACAAGACGACTACTGCGCATGTCTCGGCCCATGATCGCTCCCCAAGATCAACGTATAAATACCAGAGTACTTTGCCATAAAGTCATTCCTCGTTTCCTCGTGCTTGCGTGTCACATGGTGCCAGAAGAGGCGAACACTGTGTAGCACCGTCGTTCATATTGACAGCGTAGCCTTCCACGTTGGCAATTCCCCAGCAGGAACCACCGCGAAATCTTGACAAGTACAGCATCGTCAATAATTCCGCTGCCGAAATTGCTGGACTCAACTGGAGACTCATTTCACAGCTAGACCGCCTGGAAGAAAGGCTACGACTTGTACACATCGGCAACGAAGCTGAAAGAACAAGGCAAGGAACGTTTAAATCAAATACAGGACGCATGTCCTGCTACAATAGATGCAGTGAAATCAACAGCCAACACTGGCTTTAGGTGTGGCTTCGATAAACATAATAGCGGAAATTGTCCCGCTATCGACAAGCAATGCCGCAAATGCGGAGCCCGCAACCATTTCACTTATGCATATCAAAGGGCTACCCGCCGTGGTTGCTCAGTGGCTATGGTGTTCGGCTGCTGAGCACGAGGTCGCGGGATCGAATCCCGGCCACGGCGGCCGCATTTCGATGGGGGCGAAATGCGAAAACACCCGTGTGCTTAGATTTAGGTGCACGTTACAGAACCCTAGGTGGTCAAAATTTCCGGAGTCCTCCACTACGGCGTGCCTAATAATCAGAAAGTGGTTTTGGCACGTAAAACCCCAAATATTATATATATCAAAGGGCACAGTTACGACAGCGCAACAAAAGACTTAGTGTACAAGAAGTCCAGATAGTGCCCGACGAAGAACTGTTTCTTCAAACACTTTAAGCCAGTATTGTAGATCGGGTCGATCGTTGGTCTACGGGAGTCGTTATCGCAAGCATGTATATAAAATGCAAGATTGACACCAGCGCAAACTGCTGTGCAATGCCTGAGGTCGCATAACATCCCTGCCTGCAGAGCTATGCTCCGCTACACTGCGCACGTTTTACGGTCGCAAAGGAATTGGATCTAAAAATATTCAGCTGCCCATTAGTCACAAAGGACAGTGCATGGAAGCAGAATTTTTCATCGTCAAACCGAATGTCCCAATTACATTGAGTGGCCGCATTGCTGAACGTTTGGGGCTCATAAGCCGCATAAATTAAATTAATGCGTCTGGCTGCACTGAACCTCAAGAATTTGAGGATGTCTTTCAGGGCCTAGGAGGACTCAAAGGCGTGGCCCACCACATATAGCTGTAGCTCGGTGCTCAAAGTAGCGTTAAACCACCAAGATGAGTCGCTGTTGCCCTTAAAGGTCGCCTGAAAGCAGAACTCCAAAGGATGGAAAGTCATGAGGTCATCGCAAAGCTAACTGAGCCAACTTCTTGGTCAAGCCACGTGTTTGTGGTGGTTAAAAAGGAAAAAGTGCGAATATGCTTGGACCCGTCACATTTGAATAAGGCTACCCTCAGGGAGCACTACCACATGCCGACCTTGGAAGAAGTAATACCGCTCCTATCGGGAGCAAAGTAGTTTTCCTCCTTCGACGCGTCATCGGGGTTCTGGCAGGTGAAGTTAGGCGAGCCGAGCTCTAGAATATGTAGTTTGAGCAGTATGTACTGTACTACTCTGTGCGGCAGATATAGGTTTTTTCGCTTGCCATTTGGCATAACGTCGGGCTCCAGAAGTTCTTCAACGAGCGATGCACGGAGTGGTAGAAGCTATTTCTGATGTAGCTGTTTTACGGACGACATTTTGGTCCGGGGGAACACTTGCGAGGAGCACGACAGCCATCTGTCCAAGTTGCTGACGCGTTGCAGAGCTTAACAGAAAAAAATGCCACTTCACGCAGCCCCGAGTGCGTAACATGGGCCATATACTCAACAAAGAGGGACTTTCTCTCGACCCGGAGGGAGTAGAGGGTTTTCTACAAGGACCAACACCCCCAAATCATAAGTACCTGCAAATATTCCTCGGCATGGTCGATTTTGTGGGGCGCTTCATGCCCAATATGTCCACTCTTTCTGCTCCACTTGAGAGCTTTTAAAGAAAGACATCGCGTGGAATTGGTCGGATTTGCAGGAAAATAGTTTTCAACATCTCCGTGCCCCTCTCATGCAAGCGCCAGTGCTAGCATGCTTTCGGAAGGACCAATCTGTGGTATTGTCAGTCGATGCTAGCCAAAACAGTGTGGGGGCCGTGCTCTTGCAAAACGGACAGTCGGTCGCTTACTCATCTCGTTCACGAACCGCAGCACAAGAGCGATACGCGCAAATTGAAAAGCAGACTTTGACAATCGTCCATGGCTGTACGAAGTTTCAAGATTACAATTTGGGACAATCGGAAGTAACGGGGAAATCAGACCACAGGCCATTGGAAATGATATTCAAGAAACCTTAGTGTAGAATGCCCGTTACGCCTCCAACGCATGAGGTTAGTGCTTCAAATGTTTCCAATCACTCTTACGTACAAGCCAGGCAAAGAGCTTCTCTTGGCTGATGCCCTCTCACGTTTTCCAAGTAAAGTGCAGCTGCAAGAAGAAACTGAGCAGTTTGAAGTCAATGCCGTTTCTTTTCTGCCGATTGCAGGCGACCAACTACGAAGCATCCGGGAGTCAACCAAGAACAATGCATTTAAGTCGCAGTTGCTTTGTTATACCAAAACACACTTGCCCCAGGCAAGTACCGGATGCTCGGCGAGCCTTTTGGGCCGACCGCGATCAACTACATACTGAGGACGGCCTTCTGCTTCGGAGTAACAGGCTAATCATCCCGCCAGCCAAACGCCGGGATGTCCTCCACTTACTAGATGCAGCACATGGCGGACAAGAAAAAATGAAGGCAAGGGCCCGACAGCTGATGTTTTGGCCTAACATGAATTCGGAAATGCAGGCACTTGCAAATTCTTGTCACCAGTGGTAAAAATACAAAAACAGAAGCGCAAAGCTTTGAATGCTAAGTCATCCGGTACCCAGCTTACCTTGGCAGCCCCCTGTTGGTATGGACTTGTTCCACTACGGGGGCTGCGAGTACTTGATTACAGTAGATTTTTACTCGTTTTGAGATCAGACAGCTTTGCCATACAACAGCGTAAGCAGTTATCCAAGCATGCACGCCAGTGTTTGCAATACACGGGATCCCTGCCAACATCTCCAGTGATAACGGGCCTCCGTACAGCAGTTCAAATTTCGCGCCTTTCAGCTCTCATTTTCACATCAACCATATCACGTCCAGCCCCCACTGTCCTCGCGGAAAAGGCATGGCAGAGCGTGCCGTTCAAGAGGCAAGAAAGTTGCTTAACAAATGTTTATCTGGCACCACTGCATTTTGCAGCGCCATGCTATAATGGAGAAATTCGCTGAAAGACGACCTTCTGTAGTCCCCATAGGAAAGACTGATGGGCCGCCGCACAAGAACCAGGCTTCCAGTACTGGACCGTCATCTCAAGCCAAAGACTGTTCCCACCGAAACCGTTTGAAGCCGTCTAGAAGATAGTACGAGCTGGTAACAAAAATACTACAAATCTGCTAGAAATCTTCAAAATTTTCACAGCGGGTCGGCAGTGTCAAACTATGACGCCTTACAGAAAACCTAGGCTCCAGCAGTAGCTTTAGGTACGACAGGAGCAACACGATCCTACATAATTTACACCGGGAGCGGACATCTGCATCCGACGATCTCTCGTGCGACGCGGACGCATCTAAGAACTACAAAGGCAGAAATTCAGGGTATACCTTCCCAAACGAAACCGCCCGGTGATACTTCAACCCGGCAGGTGACGCCTGAAGACTGTCTTCGCAGGAGCACGCGCCAGCGCAGAGAGCCACAACGGTTTCACTTGCCAGAACGCCGGACTTCATTACGTATTCCTAGTTTTTTTTTCGTTGAAGAGAAGATGTGAGAGAAGGCACAGTCATCCGCACGCGCGCACAAGACTACTACTGCGCATGTCTCAGGCCATGATTGCTCCCAAGAGCACGGTATAAATACCAGAGTACCTTGCATTAAAGCCATTCCTCGTTCCCTCATGCATGGGTGTTCCAGTGGTCAACTCAACAGAGTTCAAAAGAAAACAAATACTGGCATACGCATGGCTGGGCAGCAGCAGCAGCAAGTCTGTAAAGCGTGAAGTAGGCGGCAGAGCCTTGGCGAAGCACACTGGAAAGCCGATCTCGTTGCGGTGGATGCGATTGCCGGGTTTGGTTGCCCGGGAGTCTAGGTCTGACGTTTTCCCTCGAGCAGGTTGAGCTAACTTCAGGGGAACTACCGTTGGCTCCGTTGCAGTCGTTGGTTTGTCGTCTTTTACGTCAACTAGTAACTCGCAGTTCAGACGCGGCTAGGCGGCCCAGGCCATACTGAACGTCACTAGCTCCTTGACGCTTATCAGCAGATTCCACGCTCAGCTTCTAGACTGCTTAGCTCGGTCTAAAACCTGCGTATAAAAAACTTCTCCTGTCCCTAGTTCCCTGTGTTTTGGAACGGCTGATACTGGTGGCGATCCAACCAAGTTCATCTAAATGTATCCCGGCTGCCCCCCCCCCCCCCCCGAGGTCTCGGCCGTGCCACTATTAATTAGGGGTGAGGGAACTGGTGATTCCCCCCTCCTGCTGTTAGAGTTCGTGCACTTGATTGCACCACACACGCGCATGCTTGAGTCCATGGCGGGCTTTTACTGCCCGTGCACAAACACAGGAGAAACGACGCCAGCCGGTCATACGGCGCTGTCGCCGCACATACACTGTCAGCAATTAGTGGACACACAGCAATTAGTGGAGTGCACAGAGACCACATATTTCAGAGTATTCGCATCCCTGCCTTCTTAGTAAGCTTCTCAATGCAGTCGCGCGGAAAAGAGTACATAGGGGTTTCTGCAAAAAGCCGTCGGGGCGTCACGGTCGCACCGACGTCGAAAAGACAATAATCTCTAAACCTGACTTCGATTTCTTTCGCCCGCTTGCCCGAGTGCCATGCAATAACCGCCTTGCTCGCCACTTTCTATTCCTACCACCTTTTGGCGCCCGTTGATCGGTGCTTCGCCGAATCGAATAACGCTGCACCATGACAAAGATATTGATTAAATTAATGTGACATTCTCATACGAATGCGTTGTTACTTCCTATTACTTTTATTTTTACTTGTTTTCTATTGTTCTGTTTTTTGATCGGCCGGATACCGCCACTGGTTCTGCATGTGGTCATGACAAGTTCATGAAGACCATTTAGACCCATATAAAGGTTCACTAAATGAACTTTTTTGTTTCACCGTTTTAATCGACGAGAGTAGCTACATGGGCTTTATATATGGCGCCTTGTAGTTTTTTTCTAGTGCACGTAGAACGAGAAGGACACGGAAAGGGAAATAGACCAACACAGCGCCAACTTACAATAAAAGATATATTTCTGGTTCTCGCAGGCGTATATAAGAGCCACTTGTTGGACTAGTTGCTGCGTGGTTATACTAAAAGAATGCCAGCAAACTAGAAAAAAAGGGAAGGTCGAGAGGCAGACACAGACAAAGGAACAGGAAGGTGGATAGAGCTAGGTGACTGGATCTTTACTTTTGAAAACAACGCCCCCCCCCCCCAGTCTGTAATAAACATGGGCAATGCGCATGGTGGTCCTTTATGAAAGGGAACACGCGAGCGCGTGGCCCTTGCTCTACGGAGGTATGCGGAGGCTGCTTAGAGCGCCGGCACGTAGCAGCAAGGAGAAGCACGCTATAGTTACTCTATCATCATCATCATCATCATCATCATCATCATCATCCTGGTTGCGCCCACTGCAGGGCAACGGCCTCTCCCATACTTCTCCAACTACCCCGGTCATGTACTAATTGTGGCCATGTTGACCCTCCAAACTTCCTAATCTCATCTGCCCACCTAACTTTCTGTCGCCCCCTGCTACGCTTCCCTTCCCTCGGAATCCAGTCCGTAACCCTTAATGACCATCGGTTATCTTCCCTCCTCATTACATGTCCTGCCCATGTCCATTTCTTTTTCTTGATTTCAACTAAGATGTCATTAACGCGTGTTGCTTCCCTCACCCAATCTGCTCTTTTCTTATCTCTTAACGTTACACCTATCATTCATCTTTCCATAGCTCGTTGCGTCGTCCTCAATTTAAGTAGAACCCTTTTCGTAAGTCTCCACGTTTCTGCCCCGTACGTGAGTACTGGTAAGACGCAGCTGTTATACACTTTTCTCTTGAGGGATAATGGTAACCTGCTGTTCATGATCTGCGAATGTCTGCCAGGCGCACCCCAGCCGATTCTTATTCTTCTGATTATTTCACTCTCATGATCCGGATCAGCAGTCACTACCTGTCCTAAGTAGATGTATTCCCTTACCACTTCCAGTGCCTCGCTACCTATCGTAAACTGCTGTTCCCTTCCGAGACTCTTAAATATTACTTTAGTTTTCTGCAGATTAATTTTTAGTCCCACCCTTCTACTTTGCCTCTCAAGGTCAGTGAGCATGCATTGCAGTTGGTCCCCTGAGTTACTAAGCAAGGCAATATCATCAGCGAAGCGCAAGTTACTAAGGTATTCTCCATTTACTCTTATCCCCAATTCTTCCTAATCCAGGTCTCTGAATACCTCCTGTAAACACGCTGTGAATAGCATTGGAGAGATCGTATCTCCCTGCCTGACGCCTTTCTTTATTGGGATTTTGTTGCTTTCTTTATGGAGGACTATAGTGGCTGTGGAGCTGCTATAGATATCTTTCAGTATTTTTACATACAGCTCGTCTACACCCTGATTCTGCAATGCCTCCATGACTGCTGAGGTTTCGACTGAATCAAACGCTTTCTCGTAATAAATGAAGGCTATATATAATGGTTGGTTATATTCCGCACATTTCTCTACCACCTGATTGATAGTGTGAATATGATCTATTGTTGAATAGCCTTTACGGAATCCTGCCTGGTCCTTTGGTTGTCGGAAGTCTAAGGTGTTCCTGATTCTATTTGCAATTACCTTAGTAAATACTTTGTAGGCAACTGACAGTAGGCTGATCGGTCTACAATTTTTCAAGTCTTTGGCGTCCCCTCTCTTAACGATTAGGATTATGTTAGCGTTCTTCCAAGATTCCGTTACGCTCGAGGCCATGAGGCATTGCGTATAAAGGGTGGCCAGTTTCTCTAGAACAATCTGCCCACCATCCTTCAACAAATCTGCCGTTACCTGATCCTCCCCAGCTGCCTTCCCCCTTTGCATATCTGCCAAGGCTTTCTTTACTTCTTCCGGCGTTACCTGTGGGATTTCGAATTCCTCTAGACTATTCTCTCTTCCATTATCATCGTGGGTCCCACTCGTACTGTATAAATCTCTGTAGAACTCCTCAGCCACTTGAACTATCTCATCCATATTAGTAATGATATTGCCGGCTTTGTCTCTTAATGCATACATCTGGTTCTTGCCAATTCCTAGTTTCTTCTTCACTGATTTTAGGCTTCCTCCTTTCCGGAGAGCTTGTTCAATTCTATCCATATTATACTTCCTTATGTCAGCTGTCTAACGCTTGTTGATCAACTTCGAAAGTTCTGCCAGTTCTATTCTGACTGTAGGGTTAGAGGCTTTCATACATTGGCGTTTCTTGATCAGATCTTTCGTCTCCTTCGATAACTTACTGGTATCGTGTCTAACGGAGTTACCGTCGACTTCTATTGCACATTCCTTAATGATGCCCATATGATTGTCATTCATTGCTTCAACACTAAGGTCCTCTTCCTGAGTTAAAACCGAATACCTGTTCTGTAGTTTGATCTGGAATTCCTCCATTTTCCCTCTTACCGCTAACTCATTGATCGGCTTCTTATGTACCAGTTTCTTCCGTCCCTGCCTCAGATCTAGGCTAATTCGAGTTCTTACCATCCTATGGTCACTGCAGCGTACCTTACCGAGCACGTCCACATCTTGTATGATGCCAGGGTTAGCGCAGAGTATGAAGTCTATTTCATGTCTAGTCTCGCCGTTCAGGCTCCTCCGCGTCCAATTTCGGCTATCCCGCTTGCGGCAGAAGGTGCTCATTATCCGCATATTATTCTGTTCCGCAAACTCTACTAATAACTCTCCCCTGCTATTCCTAGTGCCTATGCCATATTCCCCCACTGCCTTGTCTCCAGCCTGCTTTTTGCCTACCTTTGCATTGAAATCGCCCATCAGTATAGCGTATTTTGTTTTCACTCTACCCATCGCCGATTCCACGTCTTCATAGAAGCTTTCGACTTCCTGGTCATCATAACTGGATGTAGGGGCGTAGACCTGTACAATCTTCATTTTCTTACCTCGTATTAAGTTTCACAACAAGACATGCCACCCTCTCGTTAATGTTATAGAATTCCTGTATGTTACCAGCTATATTCTTACCTATCAGGAACCCGACTCCTAGTTCCCGTCTCTCCGCTATGCCCCGGTAGCACAGCACGTGCTCGCTTCTTAACACTGTATATGCTTCTTTTGGCCTCCTAACTTCACTGAGCCCTATTATATGCAATTTACTGCCCTCTAATTCTTCCAATAGCACTGTTAGACTCGCCTCACTAGATAACGTTCTAGGGTTAAACGTTGCCAGGTTCATATTCCAATGGCGGCCTGTCCAACACAACAATCGAGTTACTCTATATGATGCCAAAGGTTTTTTGGTAGCATATACAATAACTCTAAAGAACGTCTGTTTGTAGCGTCATCTGTTGACGGCAAGAATAACCAGGCATGGCTGATAGGCAAGGACCTGCTTGAATTAGCTGCAAGCCCCCCTCCCCCCTCCCTCCCTCCTCGTATGACTGTTGCGCAAGGAGCGGGGTCTGCAATGCAGCGCCTGCTGCTCGCAAACCGCGTTGGGTACGCAAGGGCACTGGAAACGTGGAAGCGCCAACATATGCCCGGTAGTTATTAGGTACTCCTGGAGTATAAATATTAATTAATGCGTAAGTATTCCAAGGATTATTCCCTCGGAACATTGTCCGTCCGTCCGTTTGTCTGTCTGTCTGTAACCCTGACACGATGCACTGCATGCATAGGTATACTGGAGGTCCTACGAAGGTGTATATGAGAATGCCTCATGACTACGTATAACCAATGAGATTTATGATTTTGACTATATATAGTGATTATTGAGAGGTATGAGTGTAAGCAAGGTTAGTAAAGACTAATAAGATTAGTTGCGATAAAATGAAGTGTAACGGCGATTAATTAAAGACAATTAGGAATAATGATGCTAATTAAATACATTTATAATAAATTATTATACTAATCAAAAGTTAATAATATATCAACAGAGCCTGATGAAGAATTATGGTTACCTCAAGATCTTAATTGATCTTAATTGAAGCTAATTGATCTGAATATTTACAGAAATAAACGTCATCATAACTAACTAAGGTTAATTATTAAGTAATTAGGCAAACGTCGTCATTATAGAAATAACAAAGTATGAACAATAAATAAAACAATTACGTTTCCTTACCTAAGCTATAGTTTCACTTGAGTGCACTTCCCTCGTAAACCACGCCGAATGAGGTGAGGTTTATTCATGCTATGGAGGTAGCCAGAGCTCCGTACCGCAAAAAAGTACGCAGAAACTCTACTGGAGTTGTAAAGTGGGCATAAGCCTACCCCCAAATTTAAGTTGCCCCCTCCCCCAAATTTCAACTTCACCCACTACCAAATCTGAGTTGACCCACGCTCAAATTTCAAGTAGCCCCCCCCACCTCCAAATTCCTCCAAATTTCAAGTTGCACCACCCCCAAAATTTTGAGTTGGCCCACCCCCAAATTTTAAGCTCGCCCACCCCGAAAGTTAAATTTGGCCCAGTACCAATTTTAAGTTGCCCTGCCCTCAAACTTTAAGTGGGCGCATCCCGAAACTTAGATTGGCCCACTCCCGAATTTGTTGGTCTACACTCAAACTTAGACTTGGCCCACCCAGACTATAGTCTTCCCCATGGATTTTCTGTGGACCCTATGTATCTCTACAGTCATTCTCTCATCACATTTTTGTCAGTTATTCCTCATCGCTTATAAAGCTACCAATCATCTACATTTACACTATTATACTGATTAAATGTAACTTCGCACATGGCGTTTTTTTTTCAGATACAAGGCATTGCACTTTTCGCGCGGCGGACAGATTTTGCTGCGGTACTCGCCGAAGAATGCTTACTCTTTAAAATGCGCTGGGAGAGCTTATTAAATAGCGGACATATGTTGGTACTTCCACGTTTGCAATGTGAAAGCGACCGATTGCGATTTGACAGCAGCAGACGCAACGTTGCAGGCCCCGCCTGTTGTGCATTCACCTGGCGTGGGAGGCAGTCCACAGCCGCTTGCCCATCAGCCGTGTCTGTTTAGAAGTGCATCCCCTTTCTGCCTGTTGCTGTCGCTCTAAGCAGCCCCCGCAGAACACAGGGCACGCGCATGCGTGTTCTCTTTCACAAAGGACCACCCTCTACAACATATAAAGCTGTAATCACCTTATCTATATACCGCTATACTGATCAAGAAACTGGTGCTCTTTCGAGTTGGGAACACCGATGGCGCGCTTACACACCTCTCGGGGCCAAGTTTATAGACGTGATAGACTGCAGTCAACTCTCTTTCCTGCAGAATTAAAGCCTTCCCCACGATTAATACGTTGCTGAACATGCTCGCAGGTGTACTTGTGCTCATAAAAACCTTATAAGACACGTGTACATCATTCGGCAAGTATCGCGAAAGCCGGGAAAATCACAGGCAGACACTTTTGTGGCCACACTGATTATGTCGGTGGGTGTCCGCTCAATGCTAACAGAGATAATCGAGCTTTTTTATTGATAAAGAAATTCATGGCTTCCTGGCACACGCCCTCGAACTTTGGTGCCATAACTCCAGACGGTCTTCGGATTTTTCGACCCATGAGCCACCTGTGGCGTTGTCCTTAATAAGTAGATCGATGTGTCGTTGACGCAGTCCGTGCGTCTTTTTCCAGTATACGCTTCCAAAAGCTCACGAGCAGTCGTATCGTTACTTTTGCCCAGAATACTAAGCTCACTTAACTGTGGCTCACACTTGCAGGCCAGGCATTGTGCAGGCAGGTGCGTATTGCTTCTATTAATGATTGGCGCTTACGGCTCCCGTTCTCGGTCGTTAACGCCCCTTCCAGTTTGACCTATGTAGGCCTTCCCAAGCGACAGCGGTATCGTATAAACGATGCCAGTGGCGCATATAAAATATAAGTGTAAATATAAAAGACGGCACTCTCGTCGTTTATATGATACCGCTGTCGTGTGGGAAGGGCTACATGAGTCAAACCGGGAGATGTGTTAACGACGGAGCACGGGCGCACCAACTGTCAATTATTAATAGGGGCAATGCGCATATGCCTGCCGACTGCCTGGCCGGCAAGTGTCAACTACGGTTCAGTGACCTTAAGATTCTGGGCAGAAGTAAGTATATAGCTGCTCCTGAACTTTTGGGAGCTTATCGTACAAGAAAAAAGTGGCACGGTTTGCGTCAGCGATAGGTCGTTCCGCTTATTTCGTGTTGAGACACGCCATTTTCAATTTTTGTTCTTTGCCGTCAAGAACTTGTACGCTTGCAGTTTACTCTGTATAGCTTTTTTTTTCTGTTTCTCTCACCACTTGTGAGTTAGCGCCAGTGATGTGTTGCCTTCTTCTTTGTTCGCATTTTTTTTTTGTACTACTAGGGCTTCAATGCATACAAACCAACTCCTCCAAGAAATTTTACTGGCCTATGACCCTTTCAACAAATTTAATGAAAAAAAGCCAGTCAACGTGAAAAAAGCTCACATATAGTCAAATGTATAAAAAGCCTCCCACCCCCACGCCCCGAGGGGGCGTCTGCCTCAGCTAGTGTTTGGTGCATTGCGACACCCCGTACCCGAGTACAAGAGAGTTGGACCCTCCGACGTGTAGCCGTGCGCGGCTTAGCCGCGTCTGCGGAAAGAGGGATCGTGGGGGTTGAGCCGATGCCGGATGTTCGGACCTTTAAGGCCCCCAGTAAAGGCAACATATTTGGCCTCTGCTTCACATAGACGGCACCTCTGGACAGGCTGACCCGCCCGCGGGAAATCGGTAGTTGCCTTTTTCCCTCTTTCTCTTCCTCAAACATTCGCCTTTCTCTCCCACTTTCCACTTCTCCTGTCTTCTCCTCATTTCGTTTTACATCCAGTTTTCCAGCAAGCAAGGGTTAACCTGGTGTAGATTCTCCAGCCTTGGATCTATTATATTAGGTTATATTAGCTATGTACTGCTGGCGTCTTCGTTTCCTTCGGGTCTCGCAGCGTTCCCTTGTGGAGTCGGTGGTGGGTGGCTGGCGTAGCGACTGAAATAGAATAAGTTATATGGCTTTAAGCACCTTTCCCTAATTTCCTAATTGTGCTCTTTCGAAAAGAGGGCGCACCGAAGAAATTTTTCAATTTTTTGCCCAACGCAAGGAATCCTTCCCGCGGTACCACGTGATATGATAGTCAATGTCCCGAAAATCCAGTAAGAAAACTTTCACCAATCACCGTTACGAAAGTTGTCACCGATGTGCTAGGTCCCGGATACAAAATCACTAAAATGGCTAGCGGCGACCTACTGCTTGAAGTACTTGACCAGGTCCAACATGAACAGATTCCAAATAGTCTGGCTTCGGGTGATGTCGAAATCACAGTAACCCCAAATCGCTCCAAAACACTTGTAGAGGTGTGATATCAGATGCTGATCTTTTGAATCTCAGCGAAGAACTGCTCGAAGGGTGGAAAGAGCAGGATGTTGTCAAAGTACAAAGAATAACAATTAAGCGCGACAACAAAGAAATTCCTAAAGAACATCTCATTTTCATAATTACTTTGTATTACCTCAAAACAACGGACACAAGCAAGACGACAGGACTTGTGTCCTGTTCTTGTGTCCGTTGTTTTGCGCTAAAACAAAGTAATTATGGATTCGCACCAACTAGCCCGACGATGCATTGTGCTGAACTATCTCATTCCCACGTGGTTTCTCATTCTCATTCTCATTCTCACGTGGAATAAACGTGGTTTCATTCATTCATTCATTCTCACCTTTGCTGCAAGCGTACTGTCAGAATCTTTAGATACAGGATATACAAAAACACGAGCAAGACCACACATTCCAAATCCACGTAGATGTTTCAAATATCAAAGATTTGGCCATGGCTCACTGCCGAGGCCGTCTCACTCGGAAAAAATGTAGTGAACGCTTCAGACAAATGCACCTGCACGCTCCACTGTGTGTATAATTTAGGTACATTTATTTTCAAGTTATTGAATAATCAAGTTCCTGCATGTATAATTCCTAAAACATCCCTGAGAAACGCTAATGTCACTCGATTTGCTTTAAACTATAATCTCATTTTACCTCAGGTGCACACCAACTATGGCAAACAATCAGTTCATTTTCCAGCTTTTTCATTTTGGAATTCCATACCACTTTGCGGCAAGACTTCGCGTTCAACAGCCATATTTAAAAAACATCTGAAAAATTTTCTTCTAACAGAAAATATTTACCATTAAATTTCTTTTTCACCCCTATTACTTCAAATATTCCTCTGCTCCGGAACCTTTCTTGACTAATTGACCTGTAAATTTTTAAGTTTTTTTTGTTGTTGTTTGTATTGTTGAATGTATGGGTGAATTTTTTGGTCCGTTACTGTCAACTTCGTTTAGTCCATCTGGTTTTACTGCATTTGCTCCTTGCGATTGTATAATTTCCTTCGTTAAATTTGTTGTAACTTCTAACTGCACAAGTATATCTTATTTTGTATTTTCCATTACTTACTTTCTTCCATGGTTCCTATATATGATTTTAATGTGGTGCTCCTTGTCGCTTTAGAAAACACATATTTATAAATAGCAGGAGGTCCCGATACAGTCATTGACTATGGGACCTCCTTCTGTATATTATTGTTTTTTATAAGCTGTAATCTCTAAGGAAGAAATCAATTTCAATTTCTACTGCGACGGTAATCATGCCACATATTTGCGATCGTGCCCGACGTGGGAAAAGGAAAAGGATATTATCACACTGAAAATAAAAAAAAAACATGAAAAGAAGCGCGGAACCGTGTTTCTGTAGGGAAGAAGAGTAGCCTGCGCCTCAGCAGCTTCGCCACCGGCATGAACTTGTGGTTGCTTTCCTTGTGAGAACGCTTGTGACTGCTGCCCGTTCGCCTGGGTTCTTTGCTAATAAATCTCTTGGCAAGTGGTGGAGTTGAGGGGCTTCGACCACCCTGGAACTTAGGAGTCGCACTCTACCCCCCATCATGCCCGATGACGCATGTACTCCTCCAACTCCTCCAACGGTGGCAGCCACCCTGGTGTGTGCCGATGCAGCGTCAGCGAGAATCTCCTGCCTTATCTGGCACGGATGACAAAGGCGTAGAAGATTGGATCTCCTCTTACGAGCGATTGAGTGCCCATTGTCAGCAGTACGGAGCCCACTTCAGCAACGGTGGACGTCACCTGAATGAGCCAAGCGGATCGTCAAGCAGGAGTGACATCAGCAGTGGAAAGCGGACATATAAAGCCAACACTGAGCTCGGTTACACTGCCGCACCCACTGAATGTAACCGGCCATGGCGCATCACCACACATGGCTTGTTTTACAGGTTGGTTGTTACTCTCACGTATCACGACTACGGGGAAACTGCTTATGTCCATTGGTGCTGCCGCTCCCTGTGAAGTGTTTTGAAGTTTTGAGCATGTGGTTAGATCTAAAGATATTGCTGTCCGGGGATATAGAAACAAATCCTCGCCCAACTTTGGAAGAAATGCTGAAACAAATTTTGGATAAGCATATTCAAATGGAGAGCAGGATCGCCAATTTGAAAGAGACCCTAGTTAAATTTAGGAGTGAATGTGCTCGAGTGGAAATTCTAGAATGAACGGTTCAAAACGTTAAGCCAACAGTTCGGCATAAACAGCTGCGACTAACTGATTTGGAAGACCAGGCACGACGGAGTAATGTTATTTTATTTGGTGTTCCCAAGACGGAAGACGAAACGCATGAAGACATCGAGCAGCAAGTTGTTAAAAATATTTTTTTCTGGCGAACTTGGCCTAACGGTTTCAGTTGAAAGAATGCATAGGCTTGGTCGAAAGAAACCATCGCGCAGACCGGTTGTGTTCCTAAAGTTGTACGATGCAATTAAAAGGTGGCAGTGTTTAAAAACTGCAAAAAACTCAAAGGAACAAAAATCAGTGTTTCTGAAGACTACTCGCTGAAAATAACAGTCGCAAAATGAAGGGTACTTGGAAATCGGCTGACTGATAAACGCGTCGGCGAAAAACTCAGTCTTGTTCACGATAAGCTGTTTATGAATAGCATTGCTAATACACATGGGACTTTGAGCAGAATGTGCGCTTGAGACTGGTCAATGAACGACGACTTGTCGCTGAACACGTTGACCGACTCATAAGGCAGCCAGAAATAAAATTACATAACATAGTGAGTAAGGAATACTAAGGTAATCATAGGTACCATAATAAGGTAAGCATAGTGAATAAGGTAGAACAGCTTGAATACTTGTGATTGCTTCACGACGCAGAGCTAATTGCCAGAGCAGAAACGTGGTTGCACAGTGACGTGAATGACGATGAGGTATTTCCAAGCACTTACAATGTAATCAGCAAAGATAGAGCAATCAGAGGTGGTGGCGTGCCGCTTCTAGTGAAGAAACCACTCAGATGTGAAACTGTGCCATCTATAAACGGACATGAAAGTGTGCAGTGCAAACTATTTCTTGACAATATCATTTTGATAGCGGGCGTCATCTATAGAGCCCCCGGAAGCCCTGCTGAATTTTCGTATGCGCTTGACCAGCCCTTAAATGCTATAGGGAATGCAAGAAGCAGAATTGTTTTAGCAGGGGATTTTAATTTATGAGGTGTCGATTGGGATGCGACAATTACGGGTCAGTGGAAATGCCTAGCGCTGATATAATGATAGAGATCATGCCTAAGCAAAGCTTTTTTCAGGTAGGTAATGAGCCGACCAGGACACCCGGGCAAAATGTGTCCACGCTGGATTTCTTATTTTTTACTGACGGAACATATAATAATAATGTCGACATGGAGGATGGCATATCATATTGTTTCGTAGGAAGACGCAGACAAAAAGCTGTATACAAGTATATTTACAAGGGAATACGCCGCACTTGGCCGAGAGGCAACAGCCCGCGCTAGCCTCTAATGGTCGTCGTCGTCCTCGCACTGCTCGCGTCTTCGTCATTGTAAACACTCTTCGGTAGCAATACCCCCGGCGGCAAAAGCGCCGTCCCGGAGCGACTAAAGGCCGGACTCGGAAGCAGTGTAGTAAGCCTTGAGACTACTGACGTGCACGACATCACTAGAGGCCAAAGTAGAGGACGAGGTTGAGCTCACAGGAGCAATTTGGTACGTCACAGGCTTGACCTGGCGCAGCACGCGGTAGGGCCCTGTGTATCGCGAAAGGAGCTTTTCTGAAAGTCCGACGTGACGAGAGGGCGACCACAGGAGCACGAGCGCACCAGGCAGAAACTGTACGTCACGGGGGCGGGCGTTGTACTGACGCTCCTGAGTGGTCTGCAAGGCCGTCAGTCGACCACGGCAAGCCGGCGTGCATGGTCGGCGAGGGCGTCGCGCGCATACTCGCTTGCTGAGATCGCAGCAGGAGTAAGTGCCGTGGCAAGGGGCAAGGTCGGTTCGCCACCATACAGTAGGTAAACTGGAGAAAATCCGACGGTGTCGTGCCGGGAACGATTGTACGCAAATGTGACGTAAGGAAGGGCAATGTCCCAGTCGTGATCGTCCTTGGAAACGTACTTGGAGAGCATATCGGTAAGAGTACGGTTTAACCGCTCTGTAAGGCCATTGGTTTCAGGATGGTTTGAGGTAGCCAGCTTGTGTTGAGTGGAGCAGGAACGCACAATGTCGGGGATAACATTCGAGAGGAAGTTGCGACCACGGTCAGTAAGCAGCTGTCGCGGGGCGCCATGAAGTAAGATAATGTCACACAAGAGAAAGTGCATGACGTGAGTGGAGCAACTGGTAGTGAGAGCCCGCGTGATAGCATATCGGGTGGCGTAATCATGTGTTCGTAACCGATTTAATGACGTAACCGATTTGTTCCCAGAGGATGACGTGGGAAAGGGACCGAGAAGGTCTAATCCAACACGAAAGAACGGTTCCACAGGGACGGTGTTCGGCTGGAGATGACCGGCAGGTAGCACATGAGGTGTTTTCCAACGCTGGCAGCGATTACAGGCAGCAACATAGCGTCGGGCGGAGCGAGCGAGACGAGGCCAATAGAAGCGGCGGCGGACGCGGTCGTACGTGATTACCCCAAGATGTCCTCCAGTGGGTACGTCATGCCTCTCAAAGAGCACAGTCTGTCGTAGATGTTTTTGCACGACAAGAAGATCAGATCCGTCAGAGATGAAGTTCCTTCGATACAGAATGCCGCCCTGAAGGACATATCGGCGAACGGATGCGTCGGTACCTGTAGAGCGCAGGCGCTCGGTAAGTGCTCGCAGCGATAGGCTTCGGTACTGCTCATCGGCGATGTTAGCGAAGGCAGACACAGAAAAAATGCCGCTGGCGGTACTACTGTCGACGTCGTCAGGCTCGTCTACCGGGTAGCGAGGCAGGCTGTCAGCGTCCTTGTGTAGTCGGCCAGATTTGTAGGTGGCAGAATACGAATATTCTTGGAGGCGTAAGGCCCAGCGACCACGTCGTCCTGTAGGATCCTTCAGTGAGCATAACCAGCAAAGCGCGTGATGGTCCGCGACAACGGAAAAGGGTCGGCCATATAAGTATGGGCGGAACTTCGCAACCGCCCAAACTAGGGCCAGACACTCACGCTCAGTGATGGAATAGTTGCGCTCCGAGGGTGAGGGGAGCCTCCTGGCGTAAGCGATAACATGGTCGTTGCCACGCTGGCGTTGGGCCAGTACTGCGCCAATTCCGTGACCGCTGGCATCCGTACGGACTTCGGTAGGTGCAGAAGGATCGAAATGGGCCAGAACGGGAGGCGTTGTGAGAAGGTCGATTAGATGCAAGAATGCAGAGGCCTCGTTATCGCCCCACTGGAAAGGGGCGTCTTTTTTCAAAAGCTCGGTTAGTGGTCGTGCTATGGCCGCAAAATTTTTCACGAAACGCTGGAAGTACGAACAAAGGCCGGTAAAGCTGCGCACATCCTTGACACACTTCGGAACAGGGAAGTGCGTAACAGCATGGATCTTGCCTGTGTCCGGTTGCACTCCGTTCGCGTCAACAAGATGCCCAAAGACGGTAATCTGGCGCAGGCCGAATTGGCACTTCGATGCGTTGAGTTGCAGACCGGCTCGACGAAAAACGTCCAGGACTGCTGAGAGGCGCTCGAGGTGCGTAGCGAAAGTTGGGGAGAATACTATAACGTCGTCCAAGTAGCACAGACACGTGGACCATTTGAAACCGTGAAGAAGGGAGTCCATCATGCGTTCAAAAGTGGCAGGAGCGTTACATAGGCCGAACGGCATCACTTTGAATTGATAAAGACCGTCTGGTATTACAAAAGCAGTCAATCTTCTAGCGGTCGAGATCGTTCACGGCAATCTGCCAGTAGCCGGAGCGGAGGTCAATAGAGGAGAAGTAGCGAGCACCGTGGAGGCAGTCAAGGGCGTCATCAATCCGAGGTAGGGGATACACGTCCTTTTTGGTAACCCTGTTAAGGTGCCGATAATACACGTAAAAGCGCCATGAGTCATCCTTCTTTTTGACCGGTACAACAGGTGACGCCCATGGACTACATGACGGTTCAATAATGTTCTTGGCAAGCATTTTGCGAACTTCGGCGGGAATAACTTGACGCTCAGCCGGTGACACTCGATACGGGCGGCGATGAATAGGAGGGGCATCGCAGGTATTAATGCGATGTTGAACAGCTGTAGTTTGGGCCAAAGGGCGATTGTTAAAGTGAACGATATCGTGGTATGAAAAAAGAACGCGGTAGAACTCACGAGCGTGCTCGGACGGCATGTCGGGCGCAATCATTTTCTGTAAGTCGGCGATAGTACAAGTTGCCGACTGCAATGGTAGAGGACCGGGGCTTAGCCAGGGGGGGGGGGGAGGGGGCTTATGGGGCTTCAGCCCGCCACCGAAATTTTTTCGTGCTGTCCATGCACCGCCCACCCAAGCACTGAGCATGTGCTGGTGGGCTAGTTGGTTAAGCATGATTACAAAGACGGCGCCGAATAAAACAACACACGAACAAGGGAGACACGAGACAAGCACGTAGGCGCACCAAGAACTGAGTGCTTTATTTCTTGATATAGTAATATATAGCTGCTGTAAAGGATCAAAACAACAAGAATAAACAGGGCAGTAATCTGCATCGCAGAAGGAAGCCAAGATACAGAATAACTTCTAAGTGTCGCTCTCAAGATACGCTAGTTCCTTTTTCGAAAGAGAAACTGAGGCTTCACTGATACAATCAACACCACGCTCCTTGATCTCAAGCGCTTCCATTATCTCCCTTGTCAGTCGATCATCAGCTCTGTTCAAAACACTGGTTCTATCAAAACCTGGGATGCACTTGTGAGCCTTACAATGCGCACATATATGACTGGAGAGCTGGTTTTCCATTTTATATCGATGCTCATGCAATCTGTCATTCAGACACGTGTAAGGCATGTATGCATGTAGGCGTGTTCAGACACGTAGGCCAAACGGGCAGGTGTCTGAATGACAGATTGCATGAGCATCGATATAAGATGGAAAACGATCTCTACGGTCATATAAATGCGCACTGTAAGGCTCACAAGTGCATCCCAGATTTTGACAGAACCAGTGTTTTGAACAGAGCTGATGATCAACTGACAAGGGAGATATTGGAAGCCCTTGAGATCAAGAAGCGTGGTGTTGATTGTATCAGTGAAGCCTCAGTTTCTCTTTCGACAAAGTAACTGGCGTATCTTGAGAGCGACACTTAAAAGTTATTCTGTATCTTGGCTTCCTTCTGCGATGCAGATTACTGCCCTGTTTATTCATGTTGTTTTGATCCTTGACAGCAACTATATATTACTATGTCAAGAAATAAAGCCCTCAGTTGTTAGTGCGCCTACGTGCTTGTCTCGTGTCTGCCTTCTTCGTGTGTTGTTTTATTCGGCGCCGTCTTTGTAATCACCCAAGCAATCTCCGGTGCCGGAAATCATTCTGAGTTTTCTCTAGAATGTCTTTTTCACGCTCGAAAAGACATTTCAGCGCGAACCTTTCGAACCTGGGCTGGATTTCGCGACAGCACTCCTGCACCGGGAGTCACATAACGCCAAGCAGCCCCATCGGAGCACAAAATTTCAAGGGAATTTTGATGGCGAACGGGCTCGCCACGGCATCTTGCGGAGGCCGCGGAATCTACGCAGCGCATGGATGTCAATTCCAAAATTTATGGGTATAAAGTTCTCATAAACTTTTGATGTGAAAGGTGCATTGGCATTTCGAAAGTTGTGCTTTAGATTTTCAGTTGCGGAACTTTGTGGGTTTTATGTTACTATGAATATTGGACGCCAAAGGTGCATTTTCTAAAGTCTTACATCGGACCATAGAACGAGACAAGCCAAATCAACACACTATCAGACAAGTTGACAAAGCCAGCAGCGAGGTCGGATGAGATGAAGCGTTGTGGTGGTGAATTTGTGCCATCATGGCACATAGAAAAATATCAGCATTTTTTTTTGCACCTACGCCAAAGCATCCGTGTCAAGACAATAAAGTCAGCCAAGGTAACTACGTTCTTAGTTATTTTTTATACCTCGACTTTTATTCGCGAGGACACATTGAGCCCCTTCAATGTTTTTATCCTCGCTACCCTACCCACGGGCTGCCAGAGGGTTTTTCTCGTGTTCCTCCGACCACCACGCGGCGCACTTCGGTGCGCGTTCGCTTTTCTCTGGTCGAGTGGATTTTCGCCTGGCAGAGTTTTGGGCACTTTCTCGCTAGCAGACGGGAAAAAGAAAATAACGTCGCTCACCGCCATCACTTTGGGGACTCCGGAAAGTCTTGTCTCGCCACTGTAGGATACCGAGCAGTATGTGTATGGTGCTCGGTGGAGTAAGCGTCTCACGTTTTCTTCGATATTCTTTCGGTAGCCACATTAGGTGCCCAACGTAGGCATTCGATTGTGGCCAACATACTTTGCGCTTCTTTCATTTCGGTGCCCCGGCCCCACAAAAAAAGATACATTGTTGTGGCGCAGCGAATTGTCGTATTGTAAAAGTTCGATTTTGTTACTTCTTCTTTTGCGGACAGTATTGGGCCACGGGACGCTTCCTTTGCTGGATAGTCTTATTATATAGTACAGCGATATCAGTTATATGGACACTCCAGGCGCATTCCTGCCGTTGCCGCCGCCCTCATGTTTCGTATAAAGTCCAAGGGCGATAACATCGTGACCGAGCGCCGCATGCTGTATGTGCGAGTGAAAGCGTGGTAAGGAGGATGGGGAGGGGGGCTGGAATGGGTGAGACGACGATGGTGGCTCAGTCTTGTGTGCGCAAAAGAGAAAAGCGGGGAGCAAGCACGCCGCCTTCCGTCGCGCGCGATACATCGGGGGGAGTGGATGGAATGGGGGTGGAATCCAGGATTATGTTCATTTTTTTATTGCCTTGTTTGACGCATTGTACACAGTGACTGCTTTTAGATACGTAGATTTATTGGAGACTTATACGTATATTTAAATATCTTGTTGCGGGGTCTTGTGTATACGTGCAGTGAACTTTGTTTCCAGTGACACTTTTTTGCCTTTTATCAAGCTGTATCTTTGCATTGGTATATTCCATTGTATCTTCGCATTACTAATGTACGAGGGTGAGTCAAATGAAAGTGAGCCAACCCACCCCGCAAAATAATTGTTGGGTCCATTATCTGCTAGCCATGCACCTGACACACAGGCATCTCTCTGTTACAAAAGCGACACGCAGGTGTGAGTATCATGGTTGTTTAATGCTCTCATGCACTGAGTTGAACATGGTTGCGCGAATAATGGACGCTCTAGAAGTTGATCAGCGTGGTGCCCTGAGGTTTTTGACAGCTGAAGGTATTTCCCAAAAAGAAATTGTCACCGTATGGCTGCCGTGTACGTTGAACATTGCATTTCATTGGCCACTGTGAAGCGTTCGAGGAAATGGTTCAAAGAAGGACGTGAAAGTTGCAAAGACGATCAAGGGCGTGGCAAAAC